>NW_019174271.1:272597-483853 GCF_002260705.1 Seriola dumerili | reverse complement strand
TGGTGGCCAGTTGGGAATCATGTTGGTCAGCATACACATCCTCATGGTAACACACACACACTTCTGACTCTGTTAGGAACAGCACACTAACACTGGGTGGTTCCTCAGTTCTTCCTGTCATGGTTCCACCAGATGTTGACACTCTCCTCTGAGACTCTGCTCCATGTCGACATGATGCATCACATCATTTCTGCTGATCTGTCAGCTGCATATTCATGCTGCCCCTCTCCTGTTCTACCACATCCCAAAGGTCTTCTACTGGGTTCAGGTCTGGAGACTGGGGGGGGGGGCACTGAAGTTCAATGAACTCACTGTCATGTTGATGAAACCAGTTTGAGATGACTTTAGCTTTGTGTCATGGAGCATTATCCTGCTGGAAATAGACATTAAAAGATGGTGAGCTATGGCCGTGAAGGGATGAACATCGTCAGCAGCAACACTCAGATAGACTGTGACATTCAGACCATGACTGATTGGTATTAAGAAGAAAACATTCCCAATTCCATCACGCCACCACCTCCAGCCTGGACTGTTGACACAAGGCAGGTTGGGTCCATGGTGTGTCCACTGCAGCCTCAGGTCTCTGTTCTTGGTGACAGGAAGTGGAACCTGACGTTGTCTTCTGCTGTTTTGGTCCATCCACGTCAAGTTTGGACGTGTTGTTCACTCTGAAGCTTTTCTGCTCAGCACAGTTGTAAAGAGTGGTTATCTGAGTGATTGTAGCCTCTCTGTCAGCTACAACCAGTCTATCTATTCTCCTCTGACCTTTGACCTCTCTCATCAACGCAGAGCTGCTGCTCACTGGATGCTTTTTCTTGTTGGCTCCATTCTGAGTAAAAACTCTCGAGACTGTTGTGTGTGAAAATCCAGATCAGCAGTTTGAGAAACACTCAAAGCAGCCGTCTGACACAGACAATCGTGAAGCTCAAAGTCACTGAGATCACATTTTATCTCATTAACTGAAGCTCCTCATCTGGATTTGCAGGAGTTTATTCACTGTACTGCTGTCACATGATTGGTTTATTGGATAATTACACTGATAAGCAGATGTGTTACTAATAAAGTGCTCAGTGATTGAGTTTTACCAGTCTTCTGAGTTACCTGTTTTTATGTACATACAGTAGCTCCAGAAAGTATTCCTTCACGTTTTTCACTTTATTGTGTTATAGATTTAATTTTAAATGGATGAAGTTGTCATTCCTGCCCATCAGTCTACACTCAATAATCCAGAGACAAAGTGAAGAGGTCTGGATACTTTCTGAACCACTGTATGTTCATTTTTCTTTTTGATAGGGTGGTTTATTGTTATATTTTTGTGTGCAATATTTGCAATAGGAGAGTGATATGTCTTTCATTGTCCATCCATCCATTTTCTGCCACTTATCTGAGGTCAGGTCTCGCTGACAGCAGGTCAAACAATGTAGTCCAGACGTCACTCTCTCCAGCAATCTCCCCAGTTTTCCAGCTCCTCCTGGCTCCCAGGCCAGATGAGATATATAATCTCTCCAGTGAGTTCTGGGTCTACCCCGAGGCGTCCTACCAGCTGGACATGCCTGGAAGATTTTCACTGGTGGGCACCCAGGAGGCATCCTAACCAGATGCCCGAACCACCTCAACTGGCTCCTTTTGATGTGAAGGAGCAGCTGCTGTACTCCCTCTGGATGTCGGAGTTCCTTACTCTGTCTGTGAGGCCGAGCCCAGACCTACTGATCTACAGACCCTACTGGGGAAACTCCTTTCAGCTGCTTGTATCGGCATCTCATTTTTTCACTCACTACCCAAAACCAAAAATGCTAATAGTGAAGAACCAAAACTGCAGTTCCTCTAATGACCCCTTGAGTCTGGCTCCAACAGTGAGTCAGTCCCCATAGACTCCCATGTTAAAATGTCCAACTTCAGAGCAGAAATAAACATGTTTACAGCCTGGTACAAAAACTGTTTTGGTCCCTAGAGCTAATTTCCTCCTTCATGACAACTGTGTACATTTGACTTTTTATTAAGACTTAAAGTCATGCACTGAGGGCGTGGCAGCTTTGGTGACTGGTGGATGAGTGTATGCTTGCCACAAACCGAATGCACCAAAGTCTCAGCTCCACACACGCCCCTCCTCTTTGTCCATTTTTGGATTAGTTGGGAGTAAGGGGCGGAGTCAGACACTGCCAAGATCGCGATGGTTTAGCAGCTCACTCTGAGCTTCAAAACTGCTCTTCAGAAACCTGCAGGTGACGTCACAGAGGCTACGTCCATCTTTATTTGCAGTGTATGCCCAGAAGACTCGACCATTTGGTCATGAAGCCTCTTATTATAATCTAAATGGATCTTGAGACTCGTAGCCCTTTTATTACACAGCTCCTCAGTACACTTACAGAGTAATTAGTTACCTCTATGGGGCCGACTGTGTGTTTCACTGGTTGACTGGAGGTAAAAACCCCCAGGAAGGTGAAGGTGGTTGTAGTTTAGACTCAGAGCATCACCAGGGAAAGTACAACACACACAGAGAAGCAGGAAGTCACTGAACACATATTAAATATGTTTGTCAATCTAATATTCATTGTTTCATGTGAGAGTCAGAACTGACTGTTCTGTTTAACCAAGCTGCCAAAATGCTTCTTTTATTTATTTGTTTGTTTATTTCGCGTCCTCATTGAGCTTAACATTTGACAGAGGTCGTCTGTCTCATCTTGCCTGCTTTGTCTTCTTCTGTCCTCTCTGATTTTACAGCACATTGTCCCATAAAAACCCAACCAAGAGACGTCCATGTCTCTTTTGAAGCATGTTTTTCTGAAAACAGGATGGAAGTAAAAGCTGAACACAAAGGTCCCTGAGGTGTTTGAAACCCTGTGATGTGTCTGTGATTCTGTGATTTCAGCACGCCCTGCTGGCCTTCAAGTTTCTCCTGGCCTTCCTCATCCCAGATGTTCCCAAACACATCCAGATCAAACTAGCCCGGCTGGAGTTCGAATCCCTGGAGGCCCTCAAGAAAAAGGTAGAATAGTACACTGAAAGCTTTACCTGCCCTGTAACATTAATCTATACTGTGCATGTTCTTACCATTGATCAGTTTGGTGTCATTACTACACACACGCATCAGTCCTGAAGAACAAAGCGACACCATGAGCAACTTGTTTTAAAAAGCTGCAGTGTATCAGATGCTTCCATCATGTTTAAGGCTTCACACAGAGGCTGTTGGCTGTCAGGTTTGTAATCAGCTCTTTCAGCAGCTTTTTCTTTTCACTTTGTATTAGCGGAAACAGTCTTCACTGCCAGAGAAGCCTGTTTACTGTAAACTGTGTTGAACAGCGTCAGCTAGAAACACAAAGACAAGCTTAATGTCTGGCAACAAAAAGTCAAAGATAAATAAGTTTCGACTGATCTGAGCATTTTCATTCAAACATTCATTAAGACGCTGAGCCCCAGACATGGTCATAACTAACAATGAAAACCTTTCCCTGTGTGCGTCATTGAAACCTGTAGCACACGCAGTTCAGCTTCTAATGGACAGGAGTGGGACTAAGGTCCATTTAGCAAGGCAGCGAGCAGCATCACGCCTCAGTGACTCTGTTGGAGAGGGAGTGAGCTGCTGACTGTGTTGATGCAGACCACAGAAAAGCTCATCAGCATTAACTTTGTGTGTGTGTGTGTGTGTGTGTGTGTGTGTGTGTGTGTGTGTGTGTGTGTGTGTGTGTTCTTCATCAGCATTGTTATCCACTCCTAATCACTTAATGACCAAGTCAAGCTTCTTTTTCCACATGACTGCTGTTTCTATAGATCTGCTTATTCATAACCAAACAAATGAACTTGGTGCTGCTCAACTCTTCCAAGTAAATCCGTGAGAAAATTACATTGCAAAAAAGTACTAATATTGATCCCAGTATCCAACTATAAATCGAGGAATTTGTCTGTGTGCCAGGTGACTGACAGGCACATTTTGAGCAGGACTGCACTAATTAATCTGAGTCTCCCTCTAAAACCTCAGACGTTCACTAAAACCTTTATTACTCAGCCTCTGGAGCAGATAGAGACATGAAGTAAAAACTTAAGCTTGAACCTTTGACTTTTATTGTATCATTTATCATTGCCTTTGAAACTGGATGTGGCTGAAAAACAAACACATTTCTTAAAATTCTCAGTTCAGTTTAACTTTTTTTTAACTTTATTGATTTAAAAAAAATATATGTTGATGAACATTAGGACAAAGGCAATGACAGCAAAAACAGTTCTACGAGCGCCATATTAGTTAATAGTACTAAGCAAAAACAGGATATGATTTATTTGTTTATTTCATCATTTATTTTGCAACGCCAACACAAATAGTTCCTCAACTGGACTGGTACTGGACTGTTGCTAAGCGACACGTAAACATTTTCCTGACCTGCACATTACCTCAGGTGTGCGCTGAAGTATCCAGGCTTCTTCCCTTCATCTTCTTCTGACGACCAGACATCATTTAATTCAAATGTTATTTCTGGAAATATTTTCATCTTTGTTTGTTACAATCTAAGAGAGATAACGACCGTTAATGTGACGCTGATTAACAGCTAATAGATCACCTGTGAAGTGGAGTGATACATGTAGTTAAAAGTCTCAGTGCTGTTGTGCTCTATATCAGCAACATGGAATGACTCTCGTCCAATCAAATTACTTTGTTAGAAACTAACAGTTGTATAATTTCCAAATTGCAACAGTTCATAAGTGAGTTCATGCTGAAACAAGTTCACACGTGGTTCAGACTTGAACTAGTTGCCACTCAGATTGAGGTGGAGCTGTGTGTCGATATGAAGAGTAAAGAGGCGTCCGTGCAAGTGAGGAAAATAATAATGAGACTCAAAAAAGAAAACGTCTGTCAGAGAGATATCAAAGGTCGTTGATATTCCAAAATCACAGACACACACACACACCCCCAAAAGAAAGAATTGAATTTTGGTTCTGCCCAGGACATACAGTACATAGCTATCTGCCCGGACCTGTCTACGTCCTACATCAAGCATCAACGCAACAGCAGCTTTGTCTCAGTCCAGGGGCCGAATCAAAGAACGTCTGTTTCTTTATCTACAAGCAGCACACACAGCATCAGCTGAGGGAGGGCAGAGCCGCTGCACCTTCCACAGCCACAACTGTTTAAAAATTACGCGATACAATTAACTCCATAAAAAATGAGCTAGCGTGCACAGCTGATGTCACAACAGTGGGAACTATGGAGCGCGGTAAACGGTCAAAAATGTGGCTTCACTTTAGAATAGAACTCGACACAAAGTGCAGAGTGTGAGGGAAGATAATTAGCCGAGTCAAGTCGCACAGCGTGGCTCTAAAAACCGAGCAGTGCTTGATCTCTTGTTGCTCCATCACAGTGTTTTCTAGAGCTCTGCACCTGAGCATTGGTCCAGGCTCAGTTTGATGTTCTCTCACGCTGGAATGGATTTCCTTGTGATTACAGTTTAACTGTGTGATTCTTGGCCTCCATTATTTTTTGTCCAGGGTATTATTTTCTTCTTGAAAACCCTCGATTCAAGAGAATAATCTCTTTTACATTCGCTTGTTTGACTGTTAAAATCACCTCTGGACCAGGGGCTGGACGCACAAAACTCTGTGTAGATTCATGACTAAAACTATGTGTACGCACAAAACCAGAAACACACACACACACACACATTCTTTTCATCAGAATTATGAAGCCGTGCGTTCACATGGTTCCACTTTATAAATCTCACTCATTGTGCACGAGCCTCATTTCCACTCCCACAGTTAGCCATGAATGGATGAAGACTCTCCCTTAAACAGTCAGTTTGTATAAAAACACTGTCTGTGCCACAAGTTCTAGAGAGAAGAAAGACGGGAAGGACCTTCATTTACTGGGAGCAGAGAGTCTTCATGAGGCTCCACAGGCTCCAACACTGTGATTATTAATATTCAAATAGTATGAAACAGTTACAGAATGACACAATAAATAATCAGGATATTAAACGATGCTGAAGGAAACATTGAGAACAAACAATTATTTCTGTTTATGAAATGTAAAACTGTAAAACTTATAATGATGATAATGAATGAAGCTCCGTGAAGTCGGTTATTTTATTAGGTGTTAAATTATGTGTCTCAGCTTATTTCACTTTGGGAAACCGTGTGTCACATGACGCATTCAGTGTCTATAAACACCAATTTACGTGCGGGGCGTGGCGTACGCATGGCGCAATCACAATCGATAAAATTCAAACGATACAAAACCCCACCTCAAACAAAGTTGTTGATCCCAACAAGTATAGTGGGTTCTCCCTGGGCTCATCATAGTAAAACAAGAGCAAACACACATACACACACACACACACACACACACACACACACTTACCCATCTTGTGGCGTTGTTGAGGCTGTAATAAACCCCCCCCCCCCCCCCCCCCCCCCCCCCCCCCCCCCCCCCCCCCCCCCCCCCCCCCCCCCCCCCCCCGTCAAACTACCAGCCTCCACACACAGTGTAGACAGAGTGGGGATCTCATGTGTCCATTACAGCGTTCTGCTCCATAGCTTCACATTTAGCATGAACCGTGGGCTCCTGATGCCTGTCCCAGACCACTTTACTGAAGACAAATGGCGTGCCCTATGTTAATAGTATTGATATGGCTCCACAGTGAAGCATTAGCTCGCTCGGCACCGCAGCCATTTGTTTGATGTGGACTGACGGGGCTGAGTGCTTCTGTGATGAGCTCGTTTCTCTCTGGTGTGGTTTCTCTCAGGTTTCTACACAGCGCCATTTTACAGGTTCAAGTCTTTACAGTGTGTTTATCTCCAAGAAGGAGAAGAAATGAAATGAGTCTGAATGACATTTCACAGGTGGTAAGACCTGACAGAGAGACTGGCCCAGAATAAAGTGTTGATGCTTCTTGTCGTATTTGCCAGTGAAGTTTGGTTTGATCGGTGTTGTTCTGCGCTCTCCTGGTTTTGCAGAGGCAGCTTCATGGAGGGTGAGTAGCTCAGTGTGTGTGTTTGGATGACACTGGTTTGACTTTGAGTAACTGGATGATATTAAACATTTAAACAAACTAATGATCTAACTCACAAGGTTTTGTTGTGAATCTGTGTACCGGCTGAAAGTTTGATGTAAAAATTAATATATCGATTAATATCATCATTGGCATATTTTATAGTCCGATCAGTTAATACCTGACTCCATCACACCACACCAGCTGTGTGCTTTGGGACTTGATGCTTAAGCTGTGCTAGTGTGTTTTTTTTTTTTTGTTTTTTTTGCAGTAGATGAAAGTCTGTTTGAGCTCAGCTCCAGAAAACATGCAGGCAGACAGAGAAGAGTAAGGTGGTTAGACTGGTGTTCAGGCCGACCATCAACGAGAGGACGGACACCGAGTCTAAGGAAAGATTAGATTCTGTCTGCGTCAGAGAATGTGAAATAATGATTCGGGCTGTTTTGATTGTTGACTTAACTTCTGTGGTGTTCATTCACAGTGCAGGACGTATCGTGCGCATGCTGCACAGAGGAGATTTAAAACATCCGTGAAAGTAGTGAAACTGCTCCTTCACTTTCATCAGCAGTAGATATAAGGCAATGGATTTCCAGCGTATGCTAATTGTTGGGTAGACTGCATATCCACCACAACAGCCATTGTAATATTGAATGGGAGTCGATGAGGGCGTCTGGCGCAGGTGATGATGGAAGTCTGATAAAGCTCTGCAGTGTCTGTGGGTTGGGGATGAAACCATGATAGATTTCGATGGAATGACTATAGTCTGAGGAATAATCAAGGTTTCATAATTATTATGCATTAATTTATGTTTGCCCTTTTTTAATTAAAGAAAGAAACTTACAACATCTCTTATACTGCGTTGTTAACAACTGAAATGCAATTAATTAAAACCCATGGTATAGTGCTGGAAGTTTACAAGCTCCTCTACAACACTTTCCTCTACAAACCTTTGCTGCTCGGTTCCTCTGCTGTTATTAAGCTAATGAATCGTTAGCGTAGCCTCCATGTCTCCCTCCTCACTCTGTTGATAAGTGCGGCACTTTAAGCCGGTGCACCACTGCTCTAACTTGGTTTTCGTTCTGTGCAGGTTGCGCCAAAAATAACCTACCAGCAAAATGCATCGCTGCATCCCTATTATGGATGTCATGTGACGACTCATGTCGTGTGACTTAAATGTGGAAAGAGTGTTTCCATTGGCCTACATGTTTTTTAAGTTCGCGATTTGAAATTGCGCATTAAGCCGGTTAATGGAAGCGCGGCTAATGAGCCACCGCGTCCAGGAGTCATGTGAAAAAAAAGTTCATTCATATAAAAGCTGGAAATTCTTCTTGTGACACGGTGAGAAGGAAGATGGCGGATCGAGAACAGAGCAGAGTGTTTTCTTTAAATCCCTTCAGTGAAGCACGTCGTTTGTTTTGTCTTTTAGTTGACAACAAGGAAGAAACACAGTCTAGGATTAATGTGCGCATGAGAGGAAACTGAAGCAGTGTCAGAAATACAAAGCAGCAGCAGGTTGACAAACATGTGGATGTAGTCAGGAGAAGTGATGAGGTACCAATTAACTGGAACATGTAGTAGGGTTTAATGAGTTATGATTATCTCTTTATTACATTAGAAAAGTAGACAGGGGCATTTGATTTGATTAAAACGCAACAAGCTGCCCTCTCACCCCGGTTGTTCCACATAATGATAATAATAATGTAAGGAGCTCAGCGGCTCACAGTCAGTCACATGGGGTATGTAGGATAAAGTGGAGAGGGACTCGTGTTCCAGCAGGAGACACTTGATCACACAGATAAGCGACTTTCTTGGCTTCTCCGACGACGAGTCACCTTGGAGCGCACACGGCCACCTGAGCCGATCAATCACAGCACAGAGAAGATCCTGTTAAATCTTCACCCTGACTTCGTTAGACAGAGAGCCAGCAGATACAGCTGAGAGCTTTCCATCTGATGTCATCCCACATGTATACCCGGCGCCACGGAAACAACAGTGGCAGAGGTGAGTTTATGGTAGAGGAAGAGAGGAAGAGTTATAGCTGAAGCGTTGGAGGAGGTGTGAGGTGACAGTGAAGCTGGTCTGAAGCTGGCTGTCTGTGAGATGACTGAGGATGTTATGTTGCAGAGACTCAGCTCAGGAGGTTGAATATTTTAGCAGCTGTGAGAGAAAAGCTTAAGAAACCAGTTCTGGTTTGTGAAAACCGGTTCATCAGAGGAGACGGAGGTTACTGTGTCAGCTGGTAAATAGATACTCAGTAGCCTCAGCCACCCCTACCCCCTGCTCCATGATGGTGCTGGTCAGCTCTTCACTCTGTGAAATGTGGATGTGGATGAAATGACTGAGCCCTCTGAGACGTGGGGTCATTGTTCTTCAGGTTTTTTCATCTTGCGTGGAGGTTTATTTGGAGCATCTTCCTCCTATAAAACCTACAGAGGCTGTGTTGTGTGTGTGTCCTGTTTGTGTGTGTGTGTTGTGTGTGTGTGTGTGTGTGTGTGTGTGTGTGTGTGTGAGAGAGTGTGTGTGTGAGAGAGTGTGTGTGTGTGTGTAAGGCTCTGCTTCCTCTCTCTCTGATCAATACTGACATATCAGGACAATTAGCAGAACATATGGAGCAGAGAGCTTTGGCTCCATGTGCCGGCCCCTGAGGTCAGCAGGGTGAGCAGGGGACAGGCTGTGATGTAAGAGATCATCCACAACAAGCAGCACAAAGAGACAGCTTCAGGTGCAGTCTGTCACTGACTCGTCTGTTCTTGGAGCCGCGGCTTTAACGAACATGCGGGGACATAAACTCTCCTCATAACAATATATCTGCACATTTGGAGGTGAAATATAATAATCAATGAAAAGTTTCAAAATAAAAGTGGTTGCTTTCTCCAGCTTCCACCGTCACACGGCTTTGACTGCGTCTTACATGAAACAGATAGTCAGACTTCAGATAGACTGAGTCTAAATTCACCCGCTGCACAAAGCACTTTAGTTCTTGACCGTGGTGCAGTGAATTCTGGGTAAATGAAGACAAACAGACAGAAAAATGGCCGCAAGACAAACAGACAGACCGCTCAACTCTGTTTACCCTCAGCAGAAAATGTTTGTCTTGTGGATGAATTCAACAGTTTCAAGGACGTTTTTACTTTGGAAATTCAGTGAAGAGTGAAACAATAAAAATGAAAATCTGATTTGAAAATAAATCTCTGCAGTCTCTAAAAACTTTCCCTTCTCTTCTCTCTCTCCATAACAATGTCAGCAAACAACAGAGCCATGTTCTACTGTTTTTTCTTCTACTGGTCAGCACAGGTGTCATTGATTGTTACCATGGTAACATTGGTCTCAGGACTGAGTTACTTAGGGGCAAGGTGTCTAATGTTTTTGGTTTAAAGTGAGTCAGTCTTTACTCTAGTGAAACAGTCTGACTAACATCAGACTGACCTGGACCAACACCACAGACCAGTCTGAGATATCTCTGTGAAACTGGCCCAGGACACTGGTTCCAGCTTGTGTTCACTGTTACCACTTGTAACTAAAGCACCAAAGCCTTACAGATCAGTTATTCATCCATTCATATTCAATATTCCCTTTGCTGTCTCTTTATATATATATATATATGTATATGAATCCAGGGTTAGTCTTAGACGTGCGGTTCATTAATCTTCTGAACATTAAAATTCATTAATCTGATGGTTTCCAGTCTGTTTGTTGTTGAAAGGGTTTAATCCCAGCTCCCATCTCAGTCTGTTTAACCCTGAAGACTCAGCTCTGAAGCCTCAGGACGAAGCCCCCCCCCCCCCCCCCCCCCCCATCAGACTGCTTGCTTTGTATCTTGCCAGAAGCAGAGGGGAATTATTCAGTGAAAAATGAACAACATCAGCAGCACCGAGTGAGGGGGTGTCGGTGTTTTTGGCTGGTGTAACTCCAGCTCTTCAGATACCCATGATGATCCTCGCTGATATACGTGCTGTCAGCAGAGCGGTACAAACAGTACCTGCCTGCTGTTCCTGTTTGTCTGTGCAGGATCCAGACAGCCGGCCCTCGGCCCCTGCAGAGTCCCTCTGCAGAACACTGTCCAGGCCTCTGCTCAGCTGCTGTCCTGCTCTGCTCATGTTAGTTTTAAAAGTACGCAGCCCTCACTGCTCAGGACTCCGGTCATTCTGGGACACAGAGACAAAAACTCCGTCTCTTGGTGGTGACCTCTGGATCAGGCGACACCAGCCAGTGAAGTGTGTGCGTGTCCTGCAGGGTCTTCGGGGACAGACGGTGCTCGGGCTTTAAGAAGTGCAAACAAACCTCATTATTTACGATGCGTGTTATGGATTTTTCCACCCTCCGTCACTCATCAATTCACATATCTCTACTGTTGTTCTTCCCAGCAGAGAGTCTCGGCTTCATGTTTCCAGGTGACAGCGGAGCGAGATGTTGTTGAGGTTTTCCTCCGCTGGATATATTCATTTTTCACACAACTCAATCTCAGCGGTGGAGGATCTCAAACCTTTAATTAATAACGAAACAAAAAAAGTTGATGCACAGCCCCATGGTTTTGGTCAAAGTGGCTCCTGCTTCCACAGCACTGGTCGTCACTGTGATCACGGTAAAGGCCTTGGTGGGCTTCAGGCAAACTAGTTCGTCCAACTAGTCTTCACCACCTTCACCTGCTTCACCTCTCCGCCCCTCTGATCTCTGCAAGCGTTTGTCGTCTCGACAGAACGAATGTGTGAGGAGAACAGCTCTCTCTCTCTCTGAGACTGTTTCTGTTTGAAGGCAAACACCGGTGTCTGCTGCACTTCACTTCATCAGATCGTTCCAGAAAGTTCCAGAAACTTGACTCAGACAAACATTATTCTTTAAAGCTCAGTGGTGCAGGGCGGAGGGTCGCGGTGTACGTGGTTTCTGTCAGGACAGCGTGTCAGCGTTGTTTTCACCTGTTGGTCCACACTCACACTGTTAGTGTGCTCTGGTTACTGAATTGTCAAAATGAAAACCACTTCCATGTGAGAGTATCACAGAGGAGTTATCTGAGTTTGTTATTCTCTGTGACGTTGGGCGGTCAGAGAAACGTGAACATTGTGGAGTTGTGGTGGTTGCTCACCGTCCACTACAGGTGGCTTGTCTTTGGCTCAATATTTCAGCTGTGTGGTTATTGCGACGGCGCTACACTGACGTCCTTATATTGTTCTGCTCAGAGTCTTTGCTGATGGGACGAGAAACACAAGCTGTATTATTTGTCAGAGTAAATTGGAGGTAGAAAGTTGGTGTGTAATCTGTGATGGATGTTAATACAGTCTATCTGTTGGCCTTTTATTCCAGATAAATCCGAGTTTGGTTAAAACATGACTGGTTGTGTTTTTGCTCTGTTGGACTCCAGATCTCAACAGTTAACTTGTATTTTATTATTATTAAGGATGATGCCCAAAAATGACAAACGTCTCTAAATGTAATAAACCTGAAACATCTTTTAAAGCTCCATATTTTCCTCTTCTTCTGTGTTTTATTTGAAGTTTTAATCCATAAGAAAATATATTTGTGGTCTGAAGAACCAAACACCATCTCAGTGTAGTTTTACATCTCCTCTGTCAGGCTTCTCTCTGGAGCTCTAGTAACAACAGGTCGGTGAGCTGAGAGCGGTGACTGCTTTGTTGTGACATCACAAAGTTACAGAAGTCCTGACGGCTGGTTTTAAGGCTCAGTTTCTGAATACAGGCTGTGTGCATTTCTCTGTGGACTGAGGCTTTGATACTTTCACAGTATTAATATAGAACCTAGACCTGCTTTATAATCAAACTACACATGGACAGAGACCTTTAGACTGTATGGAGCTTTAAGGTGACCGATGAGACAAACAGTCCTGCTGTAATGTAAGTAGTAGAAGGACTCACACAGACTCTCTCACTGGGTACGACACATGATCACATGCAGCTGGATGGTGGTTTCTGCCTCTTATTCAAATAAAATGCATAGCTCATAAAGAAGTATGGATGCCCACACACACACACACACACACACACACACACACACACACACACACCACCTTTCTGTAGTGAAATACATTAATATGACTGTTGCTGTTTGTCATGTGTTGCAGAAAATGCTTGAAGCCTCGGAGCTCGGTAAGATGCAGTGAGGAGGAGAGGAGAGTCTACAGATACTGACGGAGCTGCAGCAGCTTCAACATCACACTGTTGTTTACACATCCACGTGTTTGTATTATGACATGAACAACTTTATTTTTTGAGTTTATGCGGCTGATTTTCATGCACATGTTTATCTGCAGCGTCTTCACAGCATCACTGAAACTTGTCATTAAACAGAGTGTACCTGTGTACCAGGTGTATTATTAATGAGACGTACTGTAATGGGGTTATATTTTGGTTTGGTGTAAACGTGGGATAAATGGATAAAATGGGTAAAAGTCACATGTCCAAATCATGGATGAATGCTGTATTATGACAAAATATTCTATTGAAAATATAGATTTTTATATCCAGGATGGATGGATGTAGTTTTCAGTTGTTTGTTCTGTTTCAGTCACTGTGGGTCGGGTTCAGTCAGGACTGTGGTTTGGGATTATTTAACTGTCAAAATTTGTCTACCTTCCAAAAATGGTTATGAAGGTGTTATAACCTCACACACTTCACCAATAACATGCTGGCTTAAACCACAGATACACTGAGCTTCAGTACCGCAGCTGCTTGCAACTGAAGACGTCTTACTCCCAGTTCTGTGCTCCAAGTACGGAAGCAAAGAGAGGCCAAAAAGATTTAATCTGCAACCCAACACATAAATTAACCACAACTAATATGGCATATTAGCAGTCAAATATTTTACTTTGAGAAATGTTGTTTTGTCACAGAGCTGACGGTCTGTCAGTCATGTGATCCTAAATGTCTAAACCTGAAAAAAAGACCTAGCAACAATTCAAACCACATAAATTCACCGGGATGATTTTCAAAGTAAAATGTTTAATGCCGTGAATTTCAATTTCAATATTATTTATTTGTTATTATTTTATGGCCTTTCTTTTGCTACCATATCCAAGAGATTGTGATGAGATGATGTTGATTTTGTATTTTCTCAGCATGTGATGTGACCAGGGTATTACCTTCTAACTATAATAATTACTTTGTTTCTTCCACTGTTGATGAAAATGACTTGAAGCTTTAAACCATAAATTCTTATAAACACCCTGGTGCCTTGAAATGCGACGCCGATCTCAGTGTTTTATATCCTGACATTATTACTGACGGTTCTGTGCTGCTCTTTGGCTTCAGTAAACCTATAAACAACAAGATGAAACGTGCTTCTGTTGTATGTTTGTTCTGTTACTGGGTTTTACTGCTGCAGGCCCGAAACATGCTTCACACAGTCTGACCAGTGTCATGTAGTGGAGGTGAAGAGGCCTGTTCACACAAACATCTCAGAATAAACCTGGAGTGTGTTGTCTGCCCTGGAAGCTCCAGCGTTACTTGAGTGTCGAGGCAGAGCGCTGAGTGTGCGGAGAGAAAACCTCCTCAGTGTCACGTAGTGTGTGTGTGAATCATCACTGAATCTCTATTCAAGGGCTCTGCGTCGAGTTTGTGTAGTAAGAGCAGAGAGGCGGCTCAGAGCATTTTTGGCGGAAACCTGGCGAGAAGAAAAAAGACAGACAAAAAAAAATGGGTGGTGCAGAAAAAATGAATGCACCAAACTGACGTAGTGGAAAGGTCTCTGTGGCCACTGATGAGGCGGGATCCAGAGGCAGGGACACGACAGGTGCACCATTAGTGATGCATCGATTATTATACACTAAAATGACGTATATATACATTATAAACAACAGTTTGCAACATGTTAACACACAAAGCCATCATTAAATCACATTCAAATCAAAACAGACAGCAATTGTAACTATCTGAGCCCTCTGTTGACTGACTGTACACATTTTGGTAGTCATAAGTATTTTGTGAGTCCAGCTCTGACCTGATCTTGTTTTGATTCAGTGCAGCGGCGACGTGCTCATACAAACTGAGGAGGCAGGCGTCAGCAAGACATCCTGAAGTGGCTTGAATGTCTTAAGCATAATTTGATTCTCTATACCACAAAAACATTATTAGTGTTAAAATTACTGCCAAAAAAATAGGGCCTCTCCATCTCAAGTCCTGGGCTGAATTACAGTCCCAGTACATCCCTGGCTGTGAGCTAGCACTTTAGCAAACATTCGAATCAGAAGCTAGCATGCTAGTTTGCTCTGGACCACACTCATGTTCATGTTCATGTAATAAGAGCGTAAAGATAAAACACAACTGACATACATCGCCTTTACGTCTGCCGAAAAGTGAAGAAAAATTGAAATTTAACAGCCTGAAATTTGGTCACCGTCTGTCCTGACCCAGAGGTCAAATCTGAAATGCCTTCAGGGTTTATAGACACACAGGAGAGAGTTTCATGCTTTAGTCATAAAATGCACAATAACATATACAAGCTTATCGGCTGATCAGATCTGAGAGTGGAGCGTTCAGCAGGAGCTGGTGGAGGCTAACAGAGAGAGGACATCAGAGGGACATGAACTGGACTCCTACATGAGAAGTTCAGCGGTGCAGCCGAAAGAGGTGTTACGAAGAAAGACCAAGCAGACGACATGTATGAGACAGTATTCCACATTTTATTTTTGGATATTACCATAGCTATATGTAACATCTGACAACAGGTATCAACTACAGAATAATACACTGAATATTCCTGTCAGTTCCAGCTCCTCTCTCTTTTTTTTTTTTCTTTTTCTTTTTCTTCTTCTTCTGTTGCTTTTTGGTCCGGTACGTTTCTGCAGCTGATTCTGTTTCCTCTCAGAGTCACTGAATGTCAAACACTGAAACACATGCACGTCGTTCACCTGGATACAGCTGAGTAAGACAACAGTCAAAGACCTGACGCTATGAAGAAAATCGTGTCGTTTTTCTCACACGGCTTTATTTTTAGCTGAGACACCCATACAGTATTACTAATTATCATAAGGCTAGATTACAGTACAGCTATGCACCAAGAGGTTCACTCTGCTGTTCTAGATTAAGAGAGAGAGAGAGAGAGAGAGAGCACCATATTTACAACTTTATGTACATTTGGTTTTCAAAAAGAAAACAGACAAAGAACCAAAGACAAAAAAAATATTTCAAACAGCTTTTTCCTTTTTTCTCTTTTCAGTTTAATGTAGCAGTTTTAAGGCTGCACACGTTTGGGTTTAAAAAATGAAACGAATGACAAAATGTTTCTGTACAGATAGCTGCAACACACTGTTTAGCTTATTGCCAATGCCCTTAAAGAATCTCCTCTTTCTTCTCTCTCATTTGTTCATCTCTTGGTCTGCTCCTTTAAAGCTGTGAGTCGTGAGCTTTCTCTCCTGCACAGGTGATTTACAGAGAGTTCAAGTATTCAGACCCTTCACCTCTTCACATGTTGTTACGTTGTAGCTTTATTTTCAAAAAAACTGAAACATCACGTTGACATAAGTATTCAGACACTTTTCTTGAGTGTGGACTGAAGGATTTTAGCGCAAGGCTGCAACATAACAACATGTGACCAATGACGGGGTCTGAATACTTCCTGGACACACACTTTAACCAATGAGACGTCACATTAGCCCCTGTCAACATGTTAAAACAGCAGATCGCTCAAAGAAACAAAAATGTACACGTTTTAAAAATAAACTTTACTTTTCAACAAACTGTATATACACACAATCGACACACGAGTCGACACACTGCACACACACACACACACATGTGCAGCGAGCTTTGGGTGACACGTCAGTGCAGGTGGGACCAACAGGAGCCAGCAGAGGTCGAATCACAGCAGACTACGTGTGTTTTTGTCAGACGCAACAAATATCGTGTATCAGCAACAACAACACGTCATGAGTAAAAAAATAATACCTCAGATTTAAATAAGTGGACAGCAGTAACGTTATAAACATGGTTATCAATGTAATCAGCTGTTTGCTGCCACAGGAGTGCACACATGTGATGAACCACCAGTTTCTCCTCTTTCTCTCCAATTTAAAAGCTGAACTGAGACACTGTCCCGGTTTAAAGGGCTGTGTTTGTTGGAGGTGACGTTACAGCTGGTTTTTGAAAACAAGATCTAACCGGGTCAGAGGTCACTCACATTAAAACCTGTCCTCTTCCCTGAAGTGGTCAAAGTTCTGATCTCACTGCCAGCTCACACTCAGAGGTCAAAGGTCAGAGGTGAAGGAAGGAAGTGTTAGTCTGTTACCATGGAGATCTACTGTATGTTTCTGCAGACACGCAGCAGAACATCAGGGTCAATGTTGAGGATGAAGTTACTAATGAATCAATATTACAAGAATTTTAAAAGGAGAAAAGTCTGGATTACAAAACTAAAAAAAGACCATTTAATTTAGAATAATGTTAAAACTTATAATAAAGTCGTAGTTTTACAAAAAAGTCTCAAGATATTTCAAGAAAAAAGTTTTAATCTTAACAGTGATTTTATTAAAGCTGCAGTATGAAACTTTCTTCTAATAGTTTTTAGCTGAAATATGCTACAACATGACTTAATGTGGAGCCTCACTCTTCTAACCAATCAGAGGAGGACAGAATCAGGAGGCGGGAGCTCACAGCTGTCAATTAATACATGAACACACCTTTGGTCCCCTGCTCCTCTCACACTAAGGCTTCAGGTTAGTGTTCGCTGTAACAGCAGCTAGGAGCTGATCATGAGAGGAAATGATCAAGTCAGAACTTTATCTCTAAATAACAGTATTTTCAAAATATTTTTGACTTTTATTCTACAATTATGACTTCATCTTGAAATACTACAAATATTTTTGTAAAAACTTATGACTAAATAGTTAAAACTTATGCAAAAATACAACTGTTTTTGTTATATTATTTGTTTTTTGGGGTAAAACTACAACTTCATTCTCATTTTGACTCTTGTTTCTTTCACCTCTGTGTTTCCATCTAATCAAACCTTCAGTCATTTTTGTTCTAAAACCAGTAAATAAGAAAATATTAGTTCCTCTCATCCGAAGCAGCTGGAGATGTAAAAGAAGGATAAAAAGAAAGAGATAAAAGATAAAAGCAACATGAACTCAGAGGAAACACAGTGAGGAGGCTGGAGCTCAGAGACGACAGCAGAAGGCAGGTATGTCGACGGACAGGTGAGGTCAGCTATCTGCTACAGCAACACAGGACAGAACGTGAAAGGTGGAGTAGTGTGTTGAGTAAATGATGTGAAGGAGGTGCAGAGGTCAGAGGAGGGGCAGCGTCATGTGATGGGGGTGGAGGGTGGGTGGGTGGGGTGGGTTGGGGGGTGCCTCAGATCACCTGGCAGCAGCTGGCGGGGGCGGAGGTACAGAGCAGACCGTCCCTGGAGCCTCCACCGCGCTGGATGTTCACAGAGATGGTCTTCTCACAGAGAGGTAGTTGGAGCATGCCGTTTTTCAAAGTGCTCAGGTTGCTGTGAGCGTTCCTGTCGCCCGGCCCCGACCGCAGGCCGGGGGGGTTGTGCGGCGCCGTTTTGCGGTGGTGGTGCTGGGCGGAGTGGGTGCGAGGCAGGGCGGCAGTGGTGGGCAGGGTGATGGTGTCTAGGCTCGCCGAGGAGCTGATGCACATCCTCCAGGCGGACTTCTCCTGGATTTTCACACTCCCGCCTGAGAGACTGCGAGGGTCTATGATTAACTTCCCCTCACCACCTCCTCCCTCCACACCCCCTCGGCCCCCCCGCCCCCCGCGGTGGTGCTGCAGCTGCGAGCTGAGGCACAGGCTCATGAGCTTCAGACTCTCCACCAGCTCGGTGCTGCGGCTCGCCGAGCGGGCGGAGCGCGACAGAGTGCTGAGGGTGGGGTTAGTGGTGCTACTGTTGTTACAACAACTTGAGGGGCTGTCCTGTCCTTTGTTACCCCCTCCTCCTCCCCCATTCCCTCCTCCACTCCCCGCCACAACCCTCCACCTCCATTCCCACCCCCTCCAGGAGGACTCCGGTCTGGACCGGAGGAACCTCCGCCCTCTCCGGGAGGCTTCCCCTGCCCTGAGCTGCTGCCTCCCCCGTTGCCTCCCGAGCTGCCGGGGGGGCCCTCGCTGCTGTCCCGTCTGTTCCAGCCGTAACCGAAGCCCGAGTCTTTGTCCAGACGTCTCCGGTGGCTCTCTGAGTCGTCGTCGCTCGTCTCAGAGCTGGAGCACGACGACCCCCTCCCCTGGCTCTTACGCCGGTGGTAGCGCTTCTGCGTGGACCCCGGGGATGAGGAGGAGCTGGCCCCCGAGTTCAGGCTGGTGGCGTTTCCGGCCATGTTCATCTTAAGGCGGCTGAGTTTGGGCGGCAGACCCTCGTCCATGTCGAAGTCGTCGTCCGACTCCCCCTCCTCCTCAAAGATCTGGTTCAGCACCGGTGCGCTCTTCCTGGATGTGAGGCGATTGGTGACGGAGGGGGGCTTACGCCGCAAGATCACCTGGGTCGGGAGGGGAGATGGGTCCTGCTCTTCCTCCTCCTCCTCATCCTCCTCCACCCTGAGAAACAATCAGATGTTAGATTTTTATTGTAACAGGACAGAATCATAAAGCAAAACAAAGTTTTAAAGCCACTGTGTCGACCCGAGAGCAGCTGCTGTGGGTGCAGACCTGGTATCTAGAGCTGGAATGATTAGTTGATTAATCAATTAGTGGATCAAGTATTTTGATTAAGTATTTAGTTAATATTTCTTCAGCAGGTTCCCGCTTCCAAATATGAAGATGTGCTCAATATATTTCTAAATCTTCAACACATCATATTAACTTTTAATTTTTTTTATTAGACTCAACAATTAATTGTTTAATAGAGAAAATAACTGACATGAATCAATAATGTCTGTTTCATTCACTGAAAATGGACTTGAAAAATACTTAAACAGAAAAACCAACAAACAAACAAAAAACACAAAATAAGTAAAAAAACAGATCCAGACCGATCAGACCTGAACAGGCAGGTTCGCTGCTTGGCTGATCCTGAGGTGGAGGGACTGGGGGCCCTGATGGTCCCAGAACCAGAGCCAAGAGCGGGGCCCGAGGCGGCAGCACAGGCTCCCTAAAGAAATATTTTCAAAAGAACAAAATAAATTCCAACAGGTTGTTGAGGTGTCCAGTAACTATGGCAGCAGAAAGTCAAACAGAGTCAAAGTGTTGTGGTGTTAGAGGTGAAGCTCCAGGTGAGGACGCGTGTACCTGAGCCGGCAGACCCAGAGAGTCCGTCACCGTCTCCTCCCGCCGGCCCAGCTCCATCAGGCCTTTGGAGCGGTGTCCGTTCAGCAGGTTCTCGGCGCTGCGAGCCGGGGACTGGGGGCCTCCAGCATGGGAGATGGAGGACGCCGCCAAGCTGTCCTCGATGTCCTGGTGCATGTCCACTCTGGTGGGCCAGGACTGCCTGTGGAGACCAGAAACATAACAGGTAGAGGGGGGAGGGGGGCCTTTTACTTCACTGCTTTAAACACAAGATTTAGCTTCATCAGTCTATTCCTCATCATGTAACTGGTTATCAGCTGGTATATATGAAGAGACCAGTTTAGAACACGTGTGATGGCCTCCGCAGCATGTCTCAGCACTCTAACAGGTGAACCACCGGGGCCAGAGACAGACTATAGCTCTTCTTTAGTCCCTCACACAGAGCATCTGTGTCTCCGTCTATGTGTGTGTGTGTGTGCACATGCAAATGAGTTCATGATTGAACAAAAACCCAAACTCATTTAGCTGCTTTAGTGCCACAGTATGGTGTTTAACCAAGCAGCTGTAGCCAGTTTTTAACATCACATGGAACACGTTGAGTGATGGCTTCTCAGAAAACACACTGCAGCTCAAGACTCGGGCCGACAGGAGGCTGGGTCACCCGAAAGTCCCACAGCAGCACCATCAACAAGGCACCGGCTCCAACAAGCTTCAGAAACATCAGCCTAAATGTACACTGCCGAAACCAATGCAGGGTGGCAAACACCAACTTGATCATTCTGGGGTGTCGTGAATCAGAAAGGTTAAGGGTCACTGATTTAGAGCACAGAATAACATCCAGTCCCGTCTACTTACTGGTAAGATGAATGCTGTTTACTAACTGATAATCAATGATGTAGTATGATACAGTTTTTGGGATCCAGCTGGTTCTGCTGTGAATGATGCTGGTATGTGCTAACACTGACAGGTGCCTGGTTGATGGGGGCAGGTTTTGTCAGACACATAGCTGATCTGAATCTCTGTGTAGAGCAGAGCAGGAATGTGGAGGGAACTGAGCCAGTGTTTCACACCACAGCTGCCTCACTCCTTTCTTCCTTATTTGTTCCTCTCCTCCGTCGCTCTTCCTTTTATAACTGTTCATCACCGTCCTCCTCCTTTAAAGAGGAACAATGTTGGCAAGGAAGCAAAGGAGAACCACTTAGACAGCTAAAGGATGAACTGGGATATATGATCTTCACTCAGCTCACCGGGGGAAGTGGAAGAATGTAAAACCTCAGTCAGTTAGAATAATGATGGAAAATCTAAAACACAGTGCAGAATCTGTTCAGAGTTCAGACTCTGTCCCTGGAGCCCAGCAGGTGGAGGCTGCAGGTGGGGGCTCAGTCCACACACAAATGGAAAAGAAACCTTTGGAGAACTGACCCAGTCTGAAGTAACTGTGGCTGGAGCGAGGCAGTGGAGCGACACAGGTCCATTTACCCTCTATACTCAGCTCATACTATGACTCAGTCATTATGATGATGAGTTGTGATAGGTCTTACTCGCACTCTTCACTAGATCATAAAAAAACAGCAGGGGAGGGGGGTCGCTCCTCTGGATCAAATAGAAGCTGCGGCATCTTGTTATTGCTCCGACAGTTTTTCTTCTTTACCTGAACTGGGCCTTGATGTTGCTGGGGCTGGACGAGCGGGTCTGGACCTCCTTCTCCTGCTTCTCCCTCAGGATCCTCTCTGCCAGCAGGTAGTAGGTGGCTGTGATGTGGTTGTACTTGTTGGTCTCCAGGGCTCTGAAACAACACAGACACATTAGAAACATATTATATAGAAAACAAGACATAAGAGAAGAGGATGAACAGTAACAGATGGGCAGTGGCAATCCTGGACTATGGGGGGGCCCCAGACAAAGAAGCCCACTGAAGAAGCCCACACCACCACATCACATGCAGGTTATCCATAGTCACTAGCTAAAACATATAATCAGGGGACCCACTTAAGGGGATTTTGAGGCAGCGGCAGTGCACTGTAATTGTCTTTGCAAAATTTACCCCTTTTAGGCTTGGCGGGCCCAAACATTTGCCTGGTTGCCTCTGCAGATAAGTGTTGATGTCTACATTAGACATAATCCAAAATAAATTAAACAATTCCACGATTTATGTGAAGGTGTGTGGTTGAATTTGCTCATTTTGTTCATCTGCGTTAAGAGGAAACTAACAGTTATTTTCTCTACGAATCGTTTTGTTTATAAAATGAAATAGAAAACAGACAAATGTTAGATTTTCCCACATCATTAGAGGACGTCTTAAAATGTCTGGTTTTGTCCAAAACCAAAAGATTTTCAGTCTTCTGTCATATTCAAAAACGCTGTGAATTCACCAACCAACAAATCTGTGACTTTCAAACATTTACTAGAGTATCAAAATGGTTTCAGATCAATTTTCTGTTGATCAACTAATCAATAAACAAATTGAAAGGAAGTGGAAAAAGGAAGTTTTCAGGACAACAGCAGACTGCTCAGGACTGAGTAAGAATGGATTCATCCTGAGGGAAAAACTGATCTATGTATGAAATCATGTAAAGCCTCAACTTGTACCTTATGTTATCTCATCTCTGAGAGAAGAGAGATAGAAGAAGAGAGAAAACTCTGCAGCAACACAAACAACAAAACAACAGTGAAGCTGAAAAGCCAGACTGTGGTTGAGCTTCCTCCACAGACAATAACACAACACTGTGTCAGTGTGTCGTCAGGTTCAGGTCTGTCTCTCAGGGTCCATCAGATGAACTGAACAGACCTGCGGACGGGCCAGGAGACATAAACATCCAAAGCAGGAAAACACCTCTGTGATGACTGATGTGGTTTTGAGGCATCCTGTCCTAGTACATGATATCAGTGAGAACCTGCTGACCTCTGTGACTCAGACCTGATGTGTGAAGTCTGTTCTGAGGGAAGAACATTGTGCAGCTGGTAGGATCACAGCTGAGGCTGCACATTAATGAAACTAATGCAGCCAACAACTGTAAACACAGAGAGTGACAGCATTCGTCCTCTGTACATATGCTTGTACTCAGTGCCTGAGGCTCACAGGTAATCTCCACACTGTTACAGACACACCTCAGAGCCTCAGGGTCAGAGCTGCAGAGATATTTATCAGTCATAATATGTGGTATTCTCATCAAATCACTGAGTATAATTCTCTTTATTTGTACATGTGGTGACCAGTGCTGGACAGTTAAAGTAATAAGATACTTTTCTCAGTGTAGTAAATTCAGTGTACGGGATTACAACAACGACATTTGTTACTCAGCTGACATTTGGGGGTTTGATGGAGGTTAATGTCAGTTTGATCTCTGTGCTCGATGGGCAGACTGGGCAGACTGGGCAGACTGGTCTGGGATGTGGCTGAGGTGTGGGGCAGGTGGTACGTCTTCTACCAGAAGAGGAGAAAGGCAACTCCAGCTAATACCTAGTCGTCTTACTGTTCTTGGCCACAGTTACATTAACATTCAGGGGTCACCTCTCTGTTAGAGGTGGAGGGTGTGTAGCCACACTGCTGAGGGCGGGACTTCTGGAGAGTCAGTCACAACAGTCACAAGTAACACAAGTAATGTTAAGAGTTGCTGAGTAATTATTCAAGTAATACAATTAATTTGTTTACTTTAATGAGTAGTTAATTACAGTTTTGGAGTAACTTGCCGGACTCCGGTGGTGACAGTTGAACAGAGCAGAGTCTCTCTCTCTCTCTGCACCAGGTGTTTGGTAAATCATAAACCTCTGTGTTATGATATGTTGATGAGACTCTGTTGTTTCAGAGTTAAATATTACTAATCTTACACTACACTTTTGTTAAATTGAACTATATAATAAAAGTGAAAATGGAGATGGAGGGCATGATGTACATTTTAAAACAGTGCTTTTTATTTACCTGAATTGTGAGAAAAGATGGTGTTGTGGTTGAATCAGGCTCATGTCATACATTCTCATTTTCTCCCATTTCTCATTTAAATCATATTTTAATAGGAAACATCTTTGTGTTGTTGTGATCTGCATCTGTTTAATTTGCTGTTGTTTACCTTGAGTCATTGCCATATTTTCTTTCTTGTGCACACTGAAATGCACATAAATAAAATGGTTTAAGGAAATGCACTTAATATTGTTTGTGCCTGTTATTATTTGAGGCTTCCATTTTTGAAAACCTGCTCTTACTTGAAAACTAATAGTATTAACAGCATCAGGCTGTTACATGATACAGTGTAAGTTATCAGACCAAACCACCGCTTTTTTTTAATCATTACATAATGTTCATACAACATATGAAATGAACAGAATTTTATTTATAAATACAAAAAAAGCTGTGTTACTTGTTAAAATCAGAAATAAAAGACGTGTGTCAGGCTGAGACATTTAATATCTGGATTTACTGAGAATAAACTCAGATTAAATTCTCAGGAAACTAAACCGTGATTAGAAAATAGAAAAGCAGAAACTGCAGCTGAACTGTGTCTTCCTTCAGAAATGTGTCTTAATACATGAGGTACAGCTTCATTTCATCACATGGGGCAGAACTGACTGACTGACAGGCCTAAAGTATGAGAACCAATCAAACTCCTGCTCTGTAGCTGAGTGAGTGAGAACCATCAGACCTGGAGACACAGCTCTCTGTAGCACACAGTCTGTGAAAGCTGAGCAAGGTCTCTGCTGTATTACACTTGAGCGTAAAGTGAGCCACTGTACCAGACAGGAGAGCACAGAGTGTAGTGTAGGGGCGGGTCTGAATTAGCGTTCACTCTCATTTACTTGTCTCATTGTAGACACAGTTATTGCTAGTGTTTTCCCGCTGGTCTAAGTCGCCAGCTCTAATCAGCTATATTGAATGAGATGTCATCAGCTCAGGAGATTAAAAGGCACTGAGACAAACTGAGTAAAATATAATCCGTGAAAATACTGACACGACTGTAACTGTACTGACAGGTGCATTGCAGGTATATTGACCTATATTGCTTAGGCAGAATGAGTATGACACTGTATATCTAACGGCTCATGAGCTTTGTGGCTAACTAATTTACAACAGATAAACTGTGAGCATGTGTTTTATAGTGGCTGTGAGGGTTATACTGAGGAGGGAGCTGCTGTTCATTTTACTGACTCTTTCAAAAACTAAAATAAAGAAAAAAAAAAGTTTTTCAGTGAGCAACAGACCACATCACCTAACTACTGAGACCTCAGAGGATTACTACAGCAAAAACAGACATGGCCCACGTGACTGCAGTCAGACATTTTTAAGTTACACGCAAGGAGAAATAAGGGGGCGTGGTTTATTATCATTAAGTAGTGTGAAAATGATCCCCTCACCATGAAGACACAGACGACATATATTTATATTATATATAATATTATATTTTTCTGCTCTCTCTCTCTCACACGGCGCAAACAGCGCGGCAGAAGCTGCGCCGGACACTATGAAAGAGTATTAGGGCCATTGATGAGAAAAAATATGAGAGGAGGAAGATTTTGTTTTCCATCATGCACTTCTTGAAAAATGTTGAAACGTCGAGAAAAAAGTAAAGATAACTGAAGCTCACAGGAGTTGACGACATCACAGTTCAAAGCACTTCACTCTAAGTCTTGTTTAACCGATGTTATTTTGTGATTATTATGTTTTATTGCGCACAGTGAGATCAGTCACAAACATGTGAAGGATTACTTCATGTGTAAGGGTTGTCTGATCATTAGTAGACAGAGCTTTTTCATATCTTTTGTCATTGTAGCTGATAAATACTCAATGCTAAATCTGGACTTATTGACCATGCCAGTGTCATTTAGATTTTCTGGATCTAATCGACTATTCGATAAGATTGTCGACAGAAACATAGTCATTAGTGGCAGCCCTAATTGAAACTCTTCATTTTGACCTCAACTACACACCTGTAAAGTCTCATGACTGTATCTTTCTATGACACTTTTATACTGACAAATCAGTCCACGACATACTGGCTGTGCTCTGGTGTGCACTTCATGGGTGTGTGTATTGGTTCTGTAGAGGAAGACCAAGGTGAGCTGTGAAACAAAGTGTCACACTGAAATCAGCAGCTGTTCTCTTTCTGATTCCTCTAATGTTCCCCTGCAGCTCCTCTTCCCTCCCTCAGCATGGAGCAGCACAGGAATTCTCCTGCAGCTGCAGGGTGGAGAGTCAGTGTCTTTCACTTTAACCGCAGCCGTCTATTAGTGTCAGTGTGTGTGATGTGGCTCCTCACACACAAGGACAGTGAAGTGAGACAGAAACAGGTTGACCCACATTCTATGGAGGCACAAAATGGAGCAGTGTGACTGCTGTCAGTGTAATTACATGATGCTGCAGCTGTGAGTCCAGTTCTCACTGATTAATGATTGTGGCTCAACATTATTCACAGCTGATTTACTAATATATATATATAATCTCCTGTTTCTATTCATCAAACAATAAATGCGCTGTGACCCGACATCATAGGAGAATTTATACGATTTCTTTTAGATGTTCAACAACTACAGAGACATGAAGCAGCTTCATGGTCGGTCTACCTGCTGTGATCGGTGCCAGAGATGGAACGCAAGTAAAAGTTATTGCACCATCACAAGAGGAGGAGGTAATTGTAAACAGGAAAACAAAATCACACCATCAACACACAGGTTGTATTGATGCTGCCTGTACAGTTGTAAACATTGTTGTTCAGTGTTCAGGATCTTCACACGAGTCATGGATCTTAATGGAGAGTGACCTGATCAGCTGTTTGAAAGGCTCATATTCCAGCTGGATGTCACCTGGTGGGACAGAGGAAATGTTCACACCTCAACCCACAGCTGGGACCACAGCTACATTACAACAGGTACAGCTACAACCGACTGTGGCTAACAGGTTGTCAGTTAGCTTTAGTTAGGTTGTCTAGGACAGGTTAGTTTTAATTTTTTCTTTTCCATTGAGAGAATTGAATGTAAGTTTTTACAGTAAAATTAAATTCTCCCGTGTCGACACAAACCTGATCATACAGATGCATTTTGGAGAATGCACTGCTTTACTGAACAGCACCTGATCTGTTATTATTTAATGTGTATTCATTTATTTCTCAGTGTTTTTTATTATTACTGCAGGATGTTGAACATGCGTTTTTCAGCTGCACAGATGGTCTTTCATCAACCAATCACTGTGGTTCCTGCAAGCGAGCTCATCCATGAAAACTGACATCAGCCATAGCAACAGAGTCGCACTCTTAGCTGAGGACTTTTCACTTTTCCTTAGTGAAAGTTGGTCTCAGCAGCTTTGTGAATAGGGCTTAGGAGAAAACTTTTAGTTAGAAACTTTTGGCATCACTTAGCAATACTCTTAGTAGTAAGATAAAATGCTTTGTGAATACGGGCCCAGAACCAGATGGAGGCTTCATGAAGACCAGCACAGTCTCCAGACTTGAACCCCATGGAGCTAGCTTGGGATGAACTGGACACTTTCTTAACCACATTTCCTTCCATTGTAGAGAGAATGACAGAGAGAGTTCAGCTGCAGGAGTCAAACATTCAGATTCAATGATTCGCTGTTTGTAAAAGAGTATGACATGCAGCAAAGGGGCACAGGTTGTACTGCTGTGGTTAGGACTAATCCTTCACGGTACATGCTCTACCAGGTGAGCCACCAGGGTGCTGCAGCAGTTTTAAACTTTTGACTGGTAGTTTAAACTGATGATAACTGTTAAAAATATTGACATTAATTCATTCTAAATTTAATTGCCCTTTAGATAACTTAATAAACTACATGTAAGTTGTTGGTAAAAAGGTCAAACAAAAAAGAGTTTTAATCTCATCACGTCTACATTTTATAAATGACGGGGTCGTAACAGTCAAACAAGCTGTGGATTTCACTCTTGCCCAGATTCAGAGGACACAACCAGAAACTCCTCAACAGCTCTTAGTATCAATGTGTGTTGGTAACTTCTTACTTCATATGATCTCTTGGTTAATATGTCCATAAACTGGACCAATGGAAACACCTCTGCATTTGTTCATTAGCACCAAATTTTCTCATGCTAGAGCCCAGTCCCAAATCCCTAGATTTACTCTGTGATGTGAACTGAATATTTCTACTCAATACTTTGTGATTGTTGAGGCAAAGCTGTAAGATCACATCCAATAACCCACTGTGCAGTGTTTTAACACTCACACTCATGGACTTCCTGAATGTGGTGTAACCTGACAAACTGAATGTTCTCAGTTTGAAACTGGTGTTTTTGTGATTATTTTGGATGCTGGATGTTTTGATACAGAATTATATGGACATACTGCAGTTTGGGAATGTTGACTGTGACATTTTACACAGACTGAATAATCATGCGTTCTACTAATGTATTCATCAATAGACTAAATCCTATGTGGCAGGAAAACATGTTACACATCATTTCCAGTAACAAGAATATTAAAGTTTTAAATGTGGGTAAGTGTTGTATTTGTAGAATATCCTAGCCCCATGCTAACAACCTATAGATACTAAAGGACAAATGATTAGGTAAAAACAGACTGATTATTAGTAACTACTCTGACCCAGCCCTGCTGCATTTACCATTAACCCTGCTTTAAAAGAGAACGTCTTACATCATAAGGATTTAAAAATGTTAGAATGCCACGCTGTGTTCAAAAGCAAGTATAATATACAGTAAGTATAAAATCAAGCCTATATGGGAGCAGTGTTAGAGAGCAATGCCAACTTCTGCATGTTTCCAGCTTTAGTGCAGCACAGTGTCTGTACAGTAGAGAGGAAGTGAGGCCTGCAGCTACTTACTCGACTATGGCTTCTCGGTCAGCAATATCTCCCAGCACCATGCGCTGGATGATGCTGTTGTGTTCCTCTTCGGACAGGTTCTTGTGGGAGACCAGGGGAGTGTTGTATTTGGTGGCTGGGGATGGGTCAACCCCCTGCAGCCAAGTGTGTGTCTCGATTTCATCCAGGGATGCTCGCTGCTTGGGGTCCCTTTGAAGCATCCGGTCTATAAGACTGGAGAGGGGAGGGGAGGGAGAGAAAGGGAGGGAGAGAGAGAGCACATACTTTAACTAAATCTGAGTTTTAACTTCACAGAATTCATGTAAAAATATCAGTTTTATTGATGTGTGATGGAGGGATGTGGTCTCCATCTGACCAGCTGGCCATTTGGTTCTGGTTGTTGCTGATTTATTTTGGCAGCCTGAGTAATGAGACTTGAGCATTTGTCCTGCTTTAGAGTGGGAACAGGAGTCACTTCAGAAGAAACGGGTGCTTGAAGACCCAGCAGCACCTGTTGCTGGGTTACCCATGCTGGTAAAGTGCTGGTGCTGGTTGCCCAGGTGCTAGAAAGACTCCATCTGCTCCACCGCCTGCAGCTCCAGCACTGAGGTGCGAGGCCCATCAGGACCAAACTGTCACAAGTAATGAATGACCGATCAGTCTGACTGTGACAGACGTGTGTGTGTGTGTGTGTGTGTGTGTGTGTGTGTGTGTATGAGAGTGAGTGAGAGAGAGAAGGGGGGAGGATCAGTATGTGACTGCAACAAATAAATCAATGTGCAGGAGTCTAGTTTCAGCTGGTTTCAGTCTAGTGTCAGCTGGTTTCAGTCTAGTGTCAGCTGGTTTCAGTCTAGTGTCAGCTGATTCCAGCCTAGTGTCGGCTGGTTTCAGTCTAGTGTCAGCTGGTTTCAGTCTAGTGTCAGCTGGTTTCATACTAGTGTCAGCTGGTTTCAGTCTACTGTCAGTCTAGTTTCAGTGTAGTGTCAGTTGGTTTCAGTGTAGTGTCAGCTGATTTCAGTCTACTGTCAGTCTAGTTTCAGTGTAGTGTCAGTTGGTTTCAGTCTAGTGTCAGCTGGTTTCAGTCTAGTGTCAGTCTAGTTTCACCTGGTTTCAGTCGAGTGTCAGCTGGTTTCAGTCTAGTGTCAGCTGGTTTAAGTCCAGTGTCAGCTGGTTTCAGTCTAGTGTCAGCTGGTTTAAGTCCAGTGTCAGCTGGTTTCAGTGTAGCTGGTTACAGCTGTTTATCTGTTCTCTTCTATCCTCCTCTCTATGGTCACATACACAGTATTTTAATTCAGTTGAATTCACATTAAAGCTTCTCATTTACATGTTTTTCTGTTTGAACTAGTTTGAAACAGTGACTGAAACGTGGCCGATTAAGACTACATGTTAATCAGCAGTCACTTCAAAGCTAAAAGCTGCTAAAATCCTGATTTTATAATCACAACGTCCTCTGACAACATCACCACACACATCAGTTAAAGGCAGAGAGTGTACTGTAATTTCAGCTGTATTTACTGTACAATGATCACTCAGAGAAAGTTTGGGGAGTAGTCAGTCAGTCTGTCAGTCACACACATTCATGTTTATACAAGAAATAAAACCAACAGGCCTTTAATGATAGCTAGTAGTGACATTATTTTAGACTAATAATATATACAACATATAACATATACAATGCATACATATATTTGGGGGTCACATATAACAATCCAGTCTAGACAGACCATCTGTAGACAGCGGTGACATGTTCAGACTGAAGTCCACTCTACCCCCTTTTTGACTGTTAATGCACAAACTATGTGTAAATGCTGCTGTGGAAATTGTGACTTTACTCTGAAGGATTCAGGCCATCAGATTTGTTACTGCTGCAGCTAGAACACATTCACAAAGAGGATTTGTCAGCCAAATCTAAACCACTAGGACTTCAATATCTGGTTTCTGTGTGGGGAGATTTGTACAGAAATTTTGATTTCACTACATCTGTTATTCAGGGAATCTTAGTCTCCCACTGTAACATTACAGAGGACATGTAGAACTGATCACCTTTAGTCATCAGCAACCTAAAGAAACTCAGCCCTTAAATCTTTCTGCTCTTTACTCTTCTGCCAATGTTTTCTATGTCTTTTTCTTTAATGTGTGTTCGCAATGGGAGATGCTGAGAGACAAAATACATCTTCCATATCCCTTCATGTTAGTGCTTGACTGAAGTTTTAATATATTTAACTGGTTTTTAAAATTAGTCCTTCCCCACTGAGGTTAAGATAAGTCTACATTAGATCTAACCTAGTGACGGTGGATTTAAATGTACTCTTCTGCAGCTGTGCCCAGTTACATCATCTGTCTGAATACTTTGCTTGAACTGAACAGCTCCAGTGTCCCAAACCTTTAAAGCTGACAGTTGTTTGCAGGAGGCTCTGTAAATCTGCCATCAGCCTCTCTGTGTGGACGCATTCAGTTTGAGGTGTAGCCAATATTTCAGACGTTTGCTGAAGCACAGCTGCTTTTTCAGGTGTAGTTTAACCTGTTGTGTTGGTGTCACATGGTGTGTGGAGCAGTAACAGATGGAAGCTCTGAATATGTGGGGTATAATGTAAAGTGACAGCCTGAGCTCAGGATGTGAAAGTACAGCTGGTCAGGTGGCAGCTTAAATTCCACACAAATGACACTGTTGAGAGCTGAGACTGCAGTTTAATAGGATTAGGTGGGATATGGATTCTAGTGATTCTACTGAAACTAACACAGGAAAAAAAGCATCACGCATCCAGACGTCAGCCATCTTTGTCAGTTGTATAATGAGGCACAAAGCTGAGATTGTTCATTCTGCAGATGAAAGATCGACAAAGAGGAAAAAGAAACGGTGTGAGTCAAGAAAACAGTGAAAATACAAATACTTAACTATTCTGACAAACCGTTTCCAGTGATGCAAAGAACCCACAGTCCTGCAGTCCAACTCAGACCACACATGAGGTTACGAAACAAACACTAAAAGCTAAATAAGCACCTTTACTGGTATAAGGCTTATCATGACATCTGCGCGCACAAGCACAAACGCACACACACACACACACACACAAACACACTGAAGCTGAGAAAACTGTGCAACCACCATCTAATTTTGGCTCCACTGAATAAATCTTTTTCCAATTCTATCAAATCCCCAAGTGGGTTTGTGGTGGAGTGTGAGCAGACTATGGGATGGAGGCTACAGGCTAACAGGCTGGGCCGAGAGTGCTCTGCTATCTGTCAGTCACACGGGGGATTAGTCAGAGCTCGCCAGGCTCCCTGAGGACTCCAACCGGCTCCAGCAGAAGCAGCAGCAGGGAGAGTCTGACTATCTGCACACAAATGCTGTACTGCTAAAAAATTACATTTAACATACATTTGATTTCTATATATTATAAAGTTAACATGTATAAAAAAAAAATGTAACGCACAAGACAAGTCCTCGTGCATTTCAAAACGGGAGAAGAAGTGTGTTTTTTACTGACTCTGGGAAATAATATTACAAAATTGCATGTGTGAAAGCTGTTGATCAATACTATGAATTAATTTTTACTTCACTTCCTACTCTATAATCCTCAATCCTCTTTCTTTCTTCACAAACACAGTCTTTTATCACTTTGCTATTATTAAAAACAATTCTTTTGCATTTTAATGCAAAGACAGTTGTAGCATTAAAATGCTGAATTCAACTGAACGATAGCTGGTAGCAAAGACAACAAGGACTGTAACACTTCTAATTCATTATCCACGTTCTATTTACCACTGGTAATCAAGGCTGATAGGACCCAATCAAGAGGAGAGGCGAGTGTCTGTGTCACTGTTTCCAAAGGTCTCAGTTTCTGTCCATCCAGACTACAACACAACCCCCAGAGTTTTTCTGAAAGTTAACTTAAGAAAGTTAAGTTTGGAGTAATGTTCATTTCAGTTTAATTTTATTTCAGTCCTTATTAATATTTATACATAGTCAATACACATCGGAAAAAAAACACACCAATATTGGCTGAAAAGGTGTAGGCTGAGGCTATGGCTTATTACACCTCCCCTCGCTGCATAACCTTACATGAATCGGCAAGCCTCTCACTACAGGCCAGCGTATAGTCACCCAAAACAGGAATGAGGAGAAGCAGAAACAGAATGAACTTTTCACCACTAAGATTGACACTGAACTATGTACAAACAAAACACTCAACAAGAAAATGAGAAAAAAAAGTCAATAAAAAAAACCTTTCACTGCTACATTTATGATGGCTGATCTCAGTTTTGTATTTATTTATCACGCTATTTTTAAATTTTTTTTTTTTTTTTAATTTACCAAGTGAACTACACATTCTTATTTCATAAATCACAACTCATCCACATGTTTTCCCATTTGACAGATATGCAGTTTCTTTAATATTGGTCCTTACCCTTGTTTTTTTAAATGCACTTATTCCCCTCAGTTCATACAGACTCTCTCTGATCTCAAACAGCCTCTGAATCCAGTTTGGGAGTAAGTGATTTTGTGCTTTATCTGTGCAGTTTTAAAGTCGACCAGATCATGAAATGTTAAAGCATATGAATGAATATGCTTTAAAAGCCAGGCGTCAACGCAGCAAAAGAGATGTGTTTTATGTAGTAGTGTGTATGTAGCCTGAGAGGAGCCACACTGATATCAGCCATGCTATGAAGCTGATTTGTCAGTGGACAGAGGAGACCAGACCCACTGACCCACTGTCAGAGGATGGGTCAGAGAGTCTGCATGTTTGCTGAGGTTTTATATATATATATAAAACCAACAGCTGTTTGACTTTTTAAACCATTAATAGTCAAACACTCTTCATTACCAGCGACTGGCTCCAGCCTGTGGCCCTCACTGGACTGTAGGCATTTATTAATTAGAGCATGTGCTTATTAGTATCTGAGTGTAGTTTATATGAGACCTAAACAGTCAGGAGATCTGATGTTCTGCTGTCATGTAGCTGTTCTGTTATAATTGGCTGAACCGTTCTTATTGCAGACACATAACACACTGAGTCTTCAAAGCAACAGAAAACCAACCACTGTTACACAACAAGCAGCAAAGGAAGCTTGAACTCTCAGCGTATGTGCTGCTATAACCACAACTCGCCTCTCCTACAAATGGATGCCTTGTCTCATCCCTCTCTCTCCCCTGGGACCTATAGAGCCGGAGCTTGTATAGAAGCTGAAGCCACATGAGGCTGTCTGCTCATATTCTCTCCACTATAGGTTACACAAACTCACACTGGTGTATAAAAGCTAGTCCACACATTCTCAGAGGAAGGTGCGTGTGTGTGAGATCCCACCAACCCACGAGCTGGAGAACATGTCAGTGTGTGAAAGGAACTGAGAGAGAAGAATTAGCATCAGAATAGTCCTGATGTTCTCAGTCAAACAATGGCATCAACAGGAAATGAACTGACGCTCCTCCTGATGTGTGTGAAGTAATTAGACAAAAGGAGGTTGAGGGTGTGTGGGTGGGTGTGTGTGTGTGTGTGTGTGTGTGTGTGTGTGTGTGTGTGTGTGTGTGTGTGTGTGTGCAGCCCATGTGGTTTGTACAGTAAGGACAGGAAACAGAGGAACACAGTGTTCTGCATGGTTGTGATTGGCCCAAACACAGTCGACACCAACACAATTACCACGTCACGCTGAGAGAAAAACAGGAGCTACACTGGGTTTGTTTGTCTGTATGTTGATGGGGGGGGGTGAGGGGTATGAAACAAACATATTGTTTCAAGTAATCGTTGATTTTAATTTCTACAATGACAAAAAACAAACAAAACTCAGAGGGGGGGAGCAGGGCTGAGAAAAGGAGCTGGTGAATAATTAATTAAATGAGACGTGAAAATGCATTTCGATGAGTCAACAGGGAATAGAGAGCAGAGAGGCACACACACACACACACACACACACACACACACACACACACACACAGGAATGAAAACACAGAGAAGAATATGGAAGACTGTTGATCCAGTGACATGACACACAGAGCAGACTACAACACTGTGGACCTCAAACAGCATCGAAAACCAACACAGGTACAGACTCACAGCAAACCGTGACCTTAACTAGACCAAAGTCTAAATCTGAGCCCAGAAAGAACCAGAACAACCGCTCCAAAACAGTCAAAGGTACACTAGAGTCCAGAACCCTGTCCCCCCACCTCTCCCTCTCCCCTCACCTCGGACTCTCCTTTTTTTTCTGTATAATATAAACAAAGGTCAAATACAAAGCACTCAGCTGATTAGCACAACAGCTCACCTCAGCCAGTGTTCAGCTGCCTGCCTGACTTTGGTTACACTCAGTGTAGATGGTGCCTCCAGTTCCATCTGCCAACCTTTAAACACCCACAGCTCTAAATACTGTGAAATGTCACCATCATTTAATGGTAGGTGTGAAAATGTCATACAGGTGTCAACAGATTAATGACTTGGCAACTTTATACTGGCTTAATCAGTGAGACTGTATGTTCCAGACTGTGTCTTGAAGTAAAAACTGTAAATAAGAGAAAAGAGACAGGAGTGACTTTGTGAGGTACAATCAGACAAAATCACACAGACACTGCAGTCTACTTTACTTTGCTCTACAACAGTTTCAAGTCCCCCCAGAACAGTCAGGTTGGTGTTACTGACACCCCCCCACCAGCACCAAAAAGTAAACACAGTGTTCACCCTGTCTGCTCGTCCTCTGTAACAGCTGTATCTTTAGGCTGAGTGGTGAAACATGATATAAATCAAAGCCACGTGTGAGATGTCACAATCACTTTTATTAAACCACACTGTGATCAAAATGAAATGCAAAGACATGGTCTCCTTCCCTGTTACAGCTGCAAAACTGCAAAATACCTTTTGTTGGAGCCATAAATGAGTCAAATCTAAACATACGGACATGACACATTTTTTGTGTCCTGAGGTTATCATTATCTCCATTGTACATTGTGAACAAATGATTTCTAAGAACTCGAGAATCATCATGTGTTGAAGTTTTCCTCAGTATCACAGTAAAGCAGTTATCTGTACATCCACAGGTAGACTGCAAACAGGAACTGCTAATACTGAATACAACATACTTTTAATGATGCCACATTGCTAACATGTAAACAAACGGGCAAAAAAAAGTTGTAGCCCACAGTGTACCTCACTCACAAATACTTCCTGCTACATCAGATGCTGTAGTTTCAAAACTGAGAGCAAGATCTGAAGTGAGACAAATAATATAAAACTGAAGTGAGACAAATAATATAAAGGATGTGAGGGGAGCAGGGGTGGGGGCACAGTGTCAGAAACTCCTGTTTTACACTGTAATGGTGTGAGAGATTTTTCCAATATTGCATCAGCAGCTTTGAAGCTGCTGGTTGTTCCTGCTGTGTCACCAATAACTGACCAGAGAGAGGAGAGAGCCATGCTCCTGTTTCCCTCTGAGACACACTGAGTATCTCTGTGTTATGACTCCTGTTCTCCACCAGTCTGTTGACCTCTATTTCACAGAAAAGCTCTGCTTTTCCAATTAGCCATGAGTCACAGAGAGCAGACATAAAAGAAACAACATTTGTTCCTCCACAGAGCTTACACTGTCCTCTCTATATATTCAACACATTGAACATATAAGCATTTAAACGGTTTCTAAACATTTCTTTTCACCTGTATCAGCAGCTCCACACAGAAGTGAATTTCTCAGTGGAACTACTGACTACTGGAACTACTATCCACTTTATTAATCAGAGAACTACCACCGCTTGCTCAACCAAAGTCAATGAGGTACTGACAATTCCTTTGGTGTTTTACTTCTCCTCTCTGGATTTGTCCTGGTTTAGATGGGGGCTTCAGTGAAGTGAAACGGGCGAGGAAAAAATGTCAGAATAGGAAAATAAAAAAGTTAAGCTTCATCTAGAACACTGTCGTCAGTGACGCCCTTTGTGACTAGATACAAACATTTATGGTTGCAAGCTGTTAAACAAACAGACTGGACTGATGACGTCTCCACCGTTAACAATAAATTAATAACAGCAGCAACCACAAAGCTGACACTCTCAGAAAGCTATTATATAATAGTAAACACCACTGACCAACGTCAGCGTGTAAGCAGAAGCAGGTTGTAAACAAACCAAACGGAATGAATGAATATGATATTATGTCTGTCATATGATTTACACTATGACTGAGCACAAACTTAGCTCATCCTTTGGACCACATAATATCAGTGGTGTTACAACGTAATGACTGAGGATCTTATACAGGAGGCATCCGTGACCCAGAGAGTCCAGACCTCATTGTTCACTGATTCACTTATTTAACCCTTCCTCTGCTGCCATACCGTTAAAATAATTGGAGAACCTGGAGAATACCTGACACCACTGTCACTTACTGCCACCATATATATTAGCTGGAGCACTGTGTGATATGTGTGATAGTGTGAAATGGCTGGATAATTCAGCAGTGATTGATGTGGTTAAAATATAAGCCTGCAGCTCTTCTGCTCTGAACTCAGCCCATCAGATTGCTCACAGCTGCTTCAGTTTAGCACTTCAATCTAGTCACATCTCTTCTTCAACTCAGAGGAGATAAGCATTTACTTCCTGTGTCTAAAAATAATCTGATGCCACTGCTTATGCCCACGAAACCCACTCATTACTGTTGTGTCAATTCAAAAACATAAGGGTGTTAGACTGAGTGAAAAGTTTTGGTTTTCACCTCTTACAGTTTGTCAAATGTACAACTGTTTGACTATCTATAAAAACAGGTCTTCTGGGGGTGTTGTCAAAAACAACAAATTAAATGCTGTAATTTGCAGAAAAATATTAAGAGAATTAGAATCCCCGCCTCGTGGTTGTATCCCACCGCCAACCAGTGAAGTTGCAGGAAATTTTCTGTTCCTGAGTTACAGGTGAGGTTGAGCTATGTCCATCTCTTCATACGACTTGAAATGCTTCTTCATACAAATTCAACCCAGCAACACAGTTTAGCTTCAGCTTGGGCAGAAACAGAGTCTAGTGACCTGAAGAGTTTTTGCAGAACATTATGATGTCACAGCGAAGTTGACCTTTGACCAATTGGATATAAAATGTCATCACTTCCTTTTAGACATTTGAGTTATGGTCAAAAATAGGGCTGGGCAATTACCTGAATTTTATTTTGGATTACGATTTTGGCTTCCAACGATTATAAAAACAAGATAATCGAGAGAAAACTATTATTGTGCCACATTCTGTTTCAAAACAAATTACATCTCCCCCACAAAAGGCATCTGACATTTTCGGTTCCGCTCTCGGTACTGAAGAAATTAGGGAAAAAGATTTCGTATTTGTTATTACAACATAAAAGTTCTCTTTCACATTCACCAACTGTCTGATTAAGACATTCATCTATGATGCATTTCGTGGTTCCCTACGCAGAAGTTCATCTGCATCTCTCTCTCTGACCCTGTGCTTGAGGGGCGGGGCAGCTCTCTCACACCCACTGGAGCACTGTGCAGCACGCGCATACACACACACACACACACACACAAAGTCAATGAGAAATCGTGTTGAATAATCATGATCTCAATATTGATCAAAAATAATCGGGATTATGATTTTTGCCATAATCAAGCAGCCCTAGTCGAAACATGTTTTGTGAGGTCACAGTGACCTTGACCTTTGAGCAACAGAATCTAAGGCGTTCCTGAGACTGCCAGACAGACGGAGAGATGGACAACCTGAAAACATCACACCTCCACCACGCCTGTCGCCAGCACAGAGGCACAATAAGGACATGATTTATAAGTAATCAACAGAGCCTCATTAACCTGAAGAATAAAAAATGTGAACAACAAATTAGGTGGAGTTAAAAAAAAAAAAAAAAAAAGAAGCTCTTCTCTTGGTTAATCTTGGCCACAGTTGTTGGAAAAGTGATGCATTGATTCCGCTTCAGAAGCTCCCTCAGTATATGAGAGAATTAATTAGTACAAATTTAAGATTGTGATCTACTAATACACATGGTTAATTATGCAGCTGCTAATTTATTTGCCTAACTCATCTTGAGAGTGGAGCATGTGCTGCTGTGTGCAGTTGGACTGTGCTGCTCTGCAGCTGGGCTCAAACTGCTTGAAGGGTTTTAGTCTGTGCCAGCTTCTGCAGGGCCTGGAATAAATCAGAGAGACTGCTGCTGTTGCACAGCAGCCCAGTGTACCAGAGCACCACCACACTATCTACTAGCATGTTCAGAGAGGGTGCAGCTCACAGCATGACACTGTATGATCCTGTAGAGCTGGTTCAAGCTTCACAGGACGGCGTATTACATCAGTGTTGTCAAGAAAGTCAGAGAGTTATTCCAGAAATTTACAAATAATTATGCTGAAACAAAACTTTCCACCTGACTGAAAAATATGAGTATCTCAAGTAAATAGATATGTTGGCATACAGTTAACCAAGTAAATTATTTTCAACTGTGTGTTGAATTTCAGATGTATTTTTTCTTACTAGGCAACAATGTGAAACAACTGCAAAACAAAAACTGGTATTTTGTGTGAAAAACATGTTTTTTTTCTTCTCTTTGTTTAACAAGGAGACCGATTCAGTTGTTGTGAATACACACACACACACACACACACACACACACACACACACACACACACACACACACACACACACATCACAATATCACAGATATGAATGTTAAGTATAATTTCACCCTGTTATTTTTTATTTTGTGAACTGAGGTGGTAATGAAGTTAAACAATGATTAATAGAAGCTTGCTAATGGTAACATAAGTGCACATATACATAGTCATATAAAGTAAATAATTATACTGTATAAAACGGAATAGTTTAAATTAAATTAAATTGGGTTTTTTTTGTGTTGAACACCAAACATTGATGGAGTTAGTATTTCATCCACAGAGAATGGCCTGGTGCATTTACATATAAATGATAAACTGCTGTGAGAATATTATGTGATATGTGTTTTATAAGAACATGGAAACAGGGCTGAGCAGGATTCAAGAGTGAAATAACTGTTTAAAAAAAGTGACAGATTTTGACAGATATTACGATATTGGTAATTTTTTAATTTCATATTCACTGAAAAAAAATGTAAAAATGACGATGATGTGATTTTTGCTGGGNTTGTGTTAAAAATAGGGCTGAACAGTACAAAACAAAAAAATCATTTGCGATTATTTTGACAGATATTACGATATTGGTCATTTTTTAATTTCATATTCACTGAAAAAAATGTAAAAATGACGATGATGTGATTTTTGCTGGGTGTTCCTTTACATCTGGAGAATATGATTTATAGGCCGGGGCTCGTCTGTAGCTTCATTTATGGTCTGTTGTGACACATTTTATATTCATCAAAAAAACTGCAGCTCCTGTGATTTGGATATTGCACTTGGCCATATTGTGTAATATTTCTATTAATTGTTCAGCCCTGGTTAAAAACATGTTTTACAGACAAGGTGACACAATAGCAGCTGCACAACGGTGACCTGCTCCTCACTGCAGTATGGTTATAGGTCAATGACCCTGACTACAGACAGCAGGTGAGCTTAATTGGATTGGCTGTTCTCCAAACCACATATACAGAAGTCAACTGTAAGAGAGACACAGACAGAAAACGACAGAACAATCCTGGCAACCATCACTGGGGATACTAAGTTCGTTTTTCCACCGCATGGTACCAACTCAACTCAACTACCAACTCTTGGTACAAGCTGCTTCCTTTTCCACTGCAGGTAGTACACCCTTAATGTTGCGACCAGTTACTGTGGTCACTGTTACTGCAGTGGCAACACACAAAGCTAGCGTGTCGTCATCTTCAACGTAACACACACATGTACAATGGAGGATATCTGAGGGAAACCAAACAGAGAAACGTCTGCTCCTCCTCATTGACCACACTGTGGTTTAGTGGGATGCTGTACCAAAAGTGTAACAATAAGTGAGAGAGATGTACCAGGCTACAGTGAGCGGTGTACAATCGCTTGGTTTGTTCAGAACGCTGTCTTGCACAATAATGACGCAGCTCAGATTTTTTTCATCAACCGGAGGAGCTCAGTGATCCTCGTGTGTGAGTGCCGTGAATGTTCCACTCACTCTTTGCAGGCGCTGGAGACGTGGGCCGGTACGGTGTATTTACAGTCCATGATCATGGTGAGCGTCTCGCTGTCGTTAGCTTCCTGGAAGGGCGGCTGGCCACACACCAACATGAACAGGATCACACCCAGACTCCAGATATCTGAGGAGGAGGGAGGCACAGAGAAGCAGTGTGAATACATGTATACTGATTTTTAATTACAGCAAATCATATGTGAATATGACAAAAAACAACCACACGCTGAGTTTAGAACAAACACTAGCACCGATAAAGTAAGATGGATAGATCACTGAGTTAATTCTACACAATATGAAACCTTGTCGTCTTAATACAGATAATCACTTCTTAAATTTATATGACAAAAAAAAACAAACTATTCTATGACATCGTTATATTTGATGATACTGCATCAATTATTAATAGTTTAACACGCAAAGATTCATGGCAGAGAGTGCTTCACAATGTGTTGTGTACTTGACTCTTCCTCCACTAAAAACGTAAACTGAGACAGGAAGTAGTGTAAGGCTGCACCGCTAACATTAGCATTAGCAAACCTGGTTGAATAGTAACATTACCACCGATGGCTGAATCTTTGGACTCATTTTGGTTTCTACAGTAAAGAAGACACTAAGGAGATCGACAAGAGCCGTGCTGTTTACAAAATGTACCAAAGTCAAATACTCTGGGGACCCAACGAATCTGAGAGCCAGGGTTGTAAAAAGAAAATTGATTCACATTAGAATCGCGATGCTGTCTCTACTAATTCAAAATCAATTCATAGATTACAAAATAATCAATTCATATTTTTCAGTCTTGTAACAGCGCTGGTTTACATTTTTTCCTGATATGAGTTTAGCTTGCCAGTTCAAGAGATGGCACTGTGCCGATTACCCGGCCAGGTATTTCTCCTTCGCATGCGTGAGAAGAAAGTGCAGTATGAGCAATGTAAAACACAAAGGAAAAAGTAATCTAACCTGCCCCATCTTCATTGAAGGCAGCGTTTGAGCACATTTCACATTTTGTAACCTCGAGGAGAAGAAGCAGCTCAATAAGACCCATGTTATCTGCAGCTTTATATACATTTTTAAGATCTGGTCATCACTGTGGTGTATGTCATGTAGAGAGCTAATAAAAACAAATGAAATGGCCAAAGAAAACGTTCCACCTTAAAATTGTCCAGTAGCTGCCGAGAGCCTCTGAGTTGCTCAGAGAATTTCATCATGTGATCTTAGTTAACTGATCTATGTAATCTTGTCACCATAGGAACAGTGGTTACATAACCTTTGCAACGAACCGCAACTTAACGGTACGCATGCTTGCATGTGCATGTCATTGGTGCACTCCAGTACTTAAACAAATAGCACTACACCTCTGACCATCATACATATATGAAATATATAATGTCATATACTATATGACGTATTACCATTGATTTTGATTCGAATCATGAGATTTTCTGAATCGTGCACCCCTACTGAGAGCACACCGCTCTGATGTACAGCTAACAAAACAGCTGCACATCAGAGTGGACAAGTGGATCCTTCTCAACTCACTGTGCAACCACAAGTTCATACACTGAAGTTACCACTGACCTCTACTAATGCAGCCAAAATACCTCAGTCAGTACTTTATTCTTTCAGTGGCAAAGATATGTGCTCTCTCAGTGTTGTTGTGTGAAGCCTTGTTTCAGCATCATACCCTCCCAACAATAGGTCACTGACATCCTGTGTCCAGGATGTACAGGCAGGTAAAAACAGAAATGGTGGATAAGACAGAGTTTGACATGAAGTCCATGGAAAAGATGCCACGGGATCCAAACAAGGAGACAATGAAGGGAAGTTACTGAGAGAGTCTGGTAAACAACATGGATGGAGGGAAGTGTGCAGTGAATGTCAGGTCTTTCCTGTCCCCATCTCATTTGTCCCATGTGATTGTAACCACTCCTGTGCTCTCACAGCTGTCTCTACACTGGTCGACTGTTTGCCTGCGTAATGCGCCTGTTTCATTGAAACCCCAAAACAAGTTCTCATACATGGTGCTATCATGCAAAAGTGTGTGTGTGCTGACAGTATAATGCATGTCAAATCAGTTCATCTGTGTTAGTGGTTGTTCAAGTGTGAGTATGTGCTGTTGCTAGTTGCACCGTGAGAAAGCAAACTGTCGGCATTCAGAAGCAGTGGGCCATTCAGACTTTATGCAACCATGATCAACAACAATGCATGCGCACGCACGCATGCCTCGCTCCAGCAGTGTGAACAGTGGTAACAGAGCTAACAGGAGGAGGGTGGGAAACAGACTCCAGCATGCAGCTAGGACAGTGGCTCACAGACACAAACACAGAGGCAGACAATTGACCAAGTGCATTAAACACATTCTAGTCTTACTCTTAAACAAAGACCAGATCTATCTCCTCACTAACTCTTTTCCATCTCATATACAAACATGTGTAAATGAACTCGGACTCCTCTCTCCTCTCTCCTGTCTGACAGAGGAGCAGAGCCAACTCACTCAGGCTGGAGGAAAAAAAGACATCACGGCGGCTCCAGTCAAATATTGGCAGCTCTGAGGTAATTACCATGATGAGAGTTTTTAAGTAACTTTCTAATTAAGCACAAATGCTCAGATGCCCTCGGTACTTAATGGGTTGGCAGACTAAAGCCCTGATGAAGCAAAAGAAAAAATGCCAGATATGGAAAAAAAAAAAAAAAAAAATCCAACTCTGTTTTTATGTATAATTTTTTTTTCACCGATGCTTTTAGCTCTAGGCTTGAGTCAGCTATCTGTTAACAGTGATGCATTATGGGTTGGACATGCTGTATCTTCAGACCCAGCTGAGCGTTCATACAGACAGTGAAAAAAATAAACAGGACTTGAGCTCATGGTGCTTTTAAGAGGGAAAAGCTCACCTGACTATGTGATCTGTTTGGTTTGGATTTTAACACCCTCCATCAGATTCAATGTCAGGGACACCTGTATCTGTGTAGCCACATGACTGCGGCTCTCTCTGAGAGGCTCTCTTCTCCTGTCTGTCAAAGCCAGCAGGGTCATGGTCTCAGATTGTCCCTGAGGCCTGTTTTATACCAATCCACTTACCCATGTTCACTCAGCAGTAATAAAATAAGAGGACAATATAAACAGTGGACACAGTGTGCATAGAGAAGAAGCTGCAGCTGCCAGTGGTCCAGTTACAGTCTGCTTTATGAGAGCATCCACAGCACAGCCCAGGCTACAGAGCAGTTTAGAGGATAAACTGCTGCAGATGGCGTTTGTTCCCAGAGAAGGCAAAAATGAAAGGTATTAGCAAAACTGAGCCACTGCTAAAGCTGAACAAATGGGGTGTTACAGGGACAACAGAAGCAAATGACGGTTTAGTCTAAATGCATCAGAACAAAGCATCAGAGAAAGAGATAAACATCATGTATCTCTACAAGCACCAATGAAGTGTTCTATGTGCTCTCCGTGATCAGCGTTTCCACGTCTATAATATTTTTGACACCCTGACCAGCTCTGTACCGAGGTCTCCTCTGATGAATCATTAACAGACATGGATGTAGAGAAAGGTTGGCTCAGCGTTACTTCAGCGTAGCAGCTTGTTGCTTATTGTACCAATTAGGTTTCCTGGATGTGTTGGCAAATGTAGGATCAGGTCAACCTCTGTTCTCGCACTGAGGGAGGCTGCACATAGCTGAGTGCGTTTTTCCACCTGGGACAGTTTCACCACAAACCTCATGAATCATGGACTGGATGTTCTGGCTGAGAGCTCGATACAGACCTTCAAAATGTGGACTCCACCTCTTGAATCCTGCTCAGCCCTGTATGTTGTACTCCGTCCAACAAGCTGGCACCAACCGCTGTGAGAAACATCACTGTGCCCATATATCAGTTTAGATCCGTGTGTGTAGATACATAACACCCACTCTGTTGCAGGATTTGTCTGATGGTTTGATTATCCTACAGGACAACATGCAGATCAAGGTGTGTTTACAGGTGTGGGAGTACTTCTCGGATGTGTGAAGCTGATAATTGTCCGCAAGCGATGTCATTTGAGGCAGCGCGTGTTGGAGCTGCAGACTAAAAATCAAGGGGTGGTGAATTGACCAGACCTATTGTAGCCTCTGACCAAACTGTTGGTGGCAGAGTTGCATCATGGGTTATTACGTTGCTAGGTTTCGACAAGGAAGAAGATGAGGTGGAATAAAATAGACAATACAGCTGGTTGTGTTGCTTTGAGTTCGATTCTTTTTACTTAATTTTCCATCATGAGTCCAACAATGTTATAGGAGTGTAATGCCAAATCCATACAATGCTCTGGCTACAGATATACCTATATTATAGTATAATGGAAGTGATGACCAAGTTACAGTTTTAAAATACCACAGTCTCAAAAAACGAAAGGCAGTAACAGAGAAGTAAATGTTAATAACAAACAGTCAAACTTTGGGCCCCTTCCTCTCTCTAAAAGGACTCCAGCACCACAAGTGTCTGAGTCTACTGCAAGGGGGAGGAAAGCCAGACAATCTCACGTAGGCTGCTCTGTAGGAAACACGTAAGAGAAACTAAACTACCCACTGCTATTAGCTCTGACACAGACCTTACAAAACAACTCATCTATATCAAACACAGCTTCCTGAGAATGAGATTGCTGCATCTGCTGCCGTTGTTTCCAGTTATTGAAATATACAGATATAAAAGTCTTAGTCAAATAAAACATCAATAACTGGCCACATGGTGACGCTATTGCAACAACCTTTTACTATGACTACAGAAGGTTGAACTGCGCTGACAATACCCATAAAACTTTGTTAGCCAGTCATGAAAACATCATTACATGACATCTCAAATCAAACGCATGGGCAGTGCTCTGGGTCATACAAACATGGTATGTACCAAACTTGGTAAAGCTCAGATGAAAGATGGAGGATAGGGAGTCAAAAGTATCTCTAGCAAAAAATTCAAAACTGCAGAAACGTTTGTATAAAGCAAATGGCCTATGTAAAGATATTAGCCAACACATTTTGCAATGATTGTTAGCTCACTTCTCACCACATGGTGGCGCTATTGCTACCATTTCTGATTGTGTGAAGCACTGAAGTATGGGGAGGCTGTTCGCCAAAATTTATTTATTTTTTTTTAAATGCATGGATTGAAACAGGAACTTCTAAAGCTGCACTGAAACAAATGTAGACAGGAGCCAAAAGGAAAAAATATAGTAAGTGTTTTCCAGAGAAGTTAATCAAGCTACAGTCTGACACGCCCACAACTCATCTGTCTTCCAGATGTGATGCTTAATTCAGCCAGCATGTTCAACCACAGCTGGCAGTACGGCAAAACAACTTCATCTGGTGTCTTTCAGACAAAGCTGTACAAAGCTGCTGTTCAGGGTTTTAAGTCATAAATTCAAATCATTTAGGCTCATTCATCAGGTCTTTATTTTCCAAAAAACCTCCTGCCCAGATGTTGTTATAGTACGAAGACATGGTAAACCTGGCCTGGAATTCATGTAGTGGGACAGAGCTCTGAGACTGATCAGAGTGATAGGTTGATATGTTTATATTTTTATATAACTCACCTGTTTACATTATTATTATTGTTATTATTATTATTATTATTAAGGCTTAAAGTTCTGTATAATTGAGGGCATGGCCTCTTTGAGTGACAGGTGGGTGAGCATATGTTTGCCACAAACTCTTTGTCCATTTTTGGATTACCCGGGAATTAGGTCAGGCACTGCCAAGAAGGCGATGGCAGAGCAGCTCACTCTGAGCTTCAAAACCGCTCTTCAGAAACCTGTGGGTGACATCACGGAGGCTACATCCATTTTTATTTACAGTCTATGGTTTGCAACAAGGAAAGGGAACTGTTTCAAACCAGTAACAGCCCTGAATCAAAAAACAAAGGCAGAGGCTTCTTCATTCATTTCAAAGAAAAATGAAAAAGAAAAGCCTGTAGTGTGGAGTGCACCTCAGAGCGTTATGATAATGTCTTGTCAGGTAAAGAGGAAAAAACTTATCGCTGCAGTCATTAACTCTGCAGAGTGATTAGATCAGCATCAAGTGGCTAAACTGAGCAGATTATTGTTTTAATTTCAGTGGTTTCTCAGAGATTCAGACCTTTACAGTATCACAGTGTGGGGTCATCATAGATATTTAACAGATGCTCAAATATAATCACATGTCATATGTTAAAAAGTGTACATGCTACAGAGAATATTATTTTTATTTAGTCTTAACAGTTTCACAGCTGACCGAGGCACAACTGAGGAAAGTGAAACGCTAAACACAGGTAAAGGACAGTCCCACAGTATCACTGTACTATACTGAACTACACTGAGTTTATACTGAGTTAGAGGGTGTTCCTTTATATAATTTATAGCGTCTCTGTAGCACCACAATGCTTCAGTTATGGTCTGTTGTGACACATTTTACTATTATCAAAAACACTGCAGCTCCTGTGATTTGGATATTTTGCACTTGGTCATATTGTGATTTTGATAACATTTCAATTAATTGTCTAGCCCTAGTTACCATGATATATAATACATGTCCCTGCGATTAAAGATTTTGGCCACATCACCCACCCCTACACTGGCTTTCACCTAATGTTGTGTTCACTTATTGATATAATATGATGATAAAACTACATTGGGGTTTTGCTAAATACACATATATATATATATATATTTTATACTGGTGTCATATGTCATATTCACATGCAGACTTAACACTGAAACTATAGTGAAACTACTAGAATTAACGCCTCATGGTTGTATCGCTCCTCCACTCAGACTAGTTTCAGATTACATCTGTTTATCCAGAATCATTTGTAAGAAACTTTGTTGAGTTAGGGCTAAAAAGTGTTTTGTGAGGTCACACCGACATTGACCTTTGACCACCAAGATCTAGTCAGTTCATCCTTGAATCCCAGTGGACATTTGTGCCAAATGTGAAGTTAGTCCCTTGAAGAGTTCTTAAAATATCATGTTCACAATGCCAAAATCATGTTCTGTGAGGTAACCATGACCTTGACCTTTGACCACCAAAATCTAATCAGTTCATCCTTGAGTCCTAGTGAATGTCTGTGCCAAATTTGAAGAAATTCCATCAAGGTGTTACTAAGAATGGGACAGATGGACGGAGAACCCGAAAACAATAAGCAGTCTCTTGCATCTCATATGAAAATTGGCTCCACACCAAAACTCTAGATGATGTGCCGCAGCAGCGAGGCATGAGCGGCGCCTCAGACACGTCTCACTCAGGCTGTGGCCGCTCCAGCCTGTTAATATGGACGCTGAAATGAAAACCAAGAGGTTCCACGACCGTCACACACAGGTGAGGTAGAAGTGTGTCCACAGAAAGACACCACAGTCACATTAATGGACAGCAGCTCTAGAGGCTGTCACCAACATGTACAACACTGTCAACCTGAAGGACACTCAAACATTCTCTTCAACCCTTCACTCACACACACACTCATTACATCAACATAAATGGTGTTGTCACTGGCAGACAGAGTGAAGACGACACTGTGACAGCTGTGGATCTCCTAAAAGGCCTCTCTCTCTCCGTCACATGCAAACCTGCTGAAGCTCCGTGTATGACATTCTACACTAAAGTCATACACTACATGTCTATAGAAACATATCTAATGCAGATGTTTCCACACAGATGCACTGCATGGTACAATGAAGCAGCTAATATCCCATCTTGCCCTGTGGCAGGTATAGAAGCGCTGAGCAGGCCAAGCTGATTCTAATTTTGTATCAAGAGAAAAAGATCTACGTGACTTCAAAGAGGGTTCATTGTTGAAGATACAATCACAGAGTTCATCAACTGTCTGGAGTTTCCATAGTAGCAGAGACTGAAGTGGCATCTGCATTTCGCTCTAAGTTTAGCTCTGAGTCACCAATAAGTCGTCCATAGTTACACACAGAGGGATGTTACAGTAGAGCTGCAGTGATAAACCCTCATTACAGAGATGAATCTACATCTGAGACCACATCAACCCATGTGACACAGTTACTGGAAATGACTGTAAGTGCGCCGTCCCCTCTGTCAGCTGTCTCTGATGACATGTTAGACAGTGCTCTCCACCACCATCATCTAAACACCACATGAGGGAATATGTTTATGAAGAATGTTTCATCCTCCAGTAGATATCAAAGACTTGGAGAATCAACATGGTGTATGTACATATATGTATGTTTTTATGCACTGCAGTGCTGCCCCGTGATTGGATAATTGCATGAATAAACAGGTCTACAGGTGTTCCTAACAAAGTGCTCAGTGACAATATCTATGTAACATACAAGCCAACAAACCTAAATAAAAAGAGCCAGAGGGAACATGAGTGGGTGAGAGAGAAACTTTTTTTGGACCAGTTTCATCTGACTGAAAGGCATCAACACAAACACACACACACTCAGGAAGTGGTAGAAGACCAGATAACAAACAAACTGCAGTGGCTTCAGGTACTTAAGGCTTCCTCCTCACAGCCAACACCCTGGTGCTGCCCGATTTGCAGCAGTCTGCCATGAACAAGTCAAACACAGCTAGAATCCACACTCACTGTCAAATACAGGGTTTGAGTGTCAATAATATTTTCTTCCTTTAACTGATAGAAGGACTGAATCTCACTCAAGCACTTGTCCGAGGGGAAGCAACAAGTCTTTCCTTCAAACCATCAGGGTTGTGTGGAGCATTAAAAGCTCGTCCAATTACAGATTCTGAGTCTAAATTGTACTTACAGGATGTTGACAAATAAAATCAACAGAACATCATCTCACTATATTCTATTCTATAAATCAGTGGTTGAATATATCACAGAGGAAATTTACTCTCCAGGACTTGACATCACAAACATTTCACTCATGTGACCGTGCTGTTTCTGTTGTAAAAGAAATTCCATGACGCATTGTCCTTACAAAGGGCCCTCTACACACCCCTGTGTCCTCACCTGTGGACTTGATGTGGATCAGCTTAGATGGGCTGTGGACCGCTGGCTGAGCTCAAAGTGGTCCAGAAGACCTGCTCACGAAAGCTGCTGGACCAGTGAGATCCTTCAGTCTTTTCCATACAGAGGTTCTACGTGGGCGGCCCACACATGTGGATGAAATGACTCAATTTCATCTGAGGTCAATCTGACATTAGAATCTTATTTCAAACTACCTACATTTTGACTAACTACCTGGATGAGTTGGGTGCACTTAAATGTGGACTAGAGGTTTCTCTGTAGCTAACATCTACCACCAGCCTGCATGTGAGGCGTTTAGGGGACATCTGTAAATTGAAACGACAAAATTAAGTGTGTTATGTTACAGTCTCCCTCTCTAAACTGTTTGAGGCTCTGTAAGCACATTGGTCACAACTCGCACCACCCACAAGTAAATTCTCCACCTGTGGGAAACAGGTCTTTGTGTCTAAATCGGATGAGCAGAACTAAGATTTATACTGTTTATACAGTTTAAAGCAGTCCAACATAATTACATATTTATGAAATAAATACAGGTTGAAGCAGAAATAATTAAAAACCTAGTGTATTGAAATGAATTATTTCACTCTGCCTCTAAAGTGTGACAGCAGCCTTGAAACCTGGGGGCATTACAAAATAGACTGTACAGCATGGTAATTCTTTACATCCTGTTGAGAACCTCTGACATGCTTTATTCACTCTCATTCTCTGTCCCTGCTTTTTGCCATGATGTTAGCCTGTAGTAGCATCAGAAGTGATTGGTAATAAATAGATCAACTGATCATGTTGACATACAAAGACTGCTGCAGGCACTGGATGACAAGTGACATCTCAGACAGAATGCAGGTTATCAGACCTGACTCTGGACATTGAGGATGGAAGGAATAAATAGAGCAGACAGACATCCCACAGCTCTCTCACTCTGTTAGCAAGCACACTCACTGAGTCCGGAACAGCTTCCAGCAGGTGAAAAATAATCGTGCCACAACTTTTTGTGTGGAGAGTTGTGTGGGATTTTTTTTTCCCTGTGCCATCCCAAATGTTAATTGTATCACTGGGGCATATTCCTTCTGCTCGTCCTGCCAGTGAGAGAAACAGCAACAGATGTTGAAAGAACTGTGGCACACAGGAACCGCCAGGACGCACTGATGCAGACAGTGATCACTGATCAGAGAGGGAGGGTGTGTTTTGGCACAAATGAAAGAACATAAAATAATATAACATGTATGTGTGTGTAGGATCTGCGCTCATATGTTAGTGAGTGAGGGTGCGTGAGACTGATAGAGGAAGTAGAGGAGGAATCCACTGGCTCTCAGTGAGGAGCAGAGCTGTTGTTTCTGAATATGGATGAGAGCCAGAGCCCCAGAATAAAGTGCAGCTCTCTCCCAGGTATCTCCTGCCTCATGTTGTCTTATATTAGCATGATGGCTGGGGGCTGCTCCCCTCATCTGAATATCAAAGACACTAAAATCCCTCACTCATAAACTACTAACATGGTATTTACTGGATATGACATTTACTTAGAATTATGGATGGTAACTAACAAGAACTGTCATTATTGATTTATATGTTTTCTTGATTAACTGTCTGGTGTATAAAGTTTCACACTTCCCCAGAGGCCAAGGTGACACATTCAATTTGCTTGTTTTGTCCGACCAGCAGCACAAAACCAAGAGAGAGAAGTTTACTCTCTCATTAGAGAGCAAGACAGTCACAGCCATGCTAGCAGCTCTGTGAAGCTAATGTCAGCATCCTCATGTACTAACACGCACAAAAATGAAATAATATTTAGTTTTTTTAAATGGTTTGTGTTATTACTGAATGTATCTGGTCTTCTTTTCAGCTCAGTGTGTGAGTCTCTGCTGTGTTTTGCTGCCATTTACGTTTGGCTCTCCTGTCCTGTGTTTCATGTTTCACCTGTGTGTGTCTTAGCCCCTCCCCTCACACCCAGCACAAATCAGAGGAGAGATAGGTCGACAACTTGGCATGTTAAGTACAGTAAAAACAAGTGTCAGAAATCTCTCTAAAACAAAGATGAGCAGACGTCGACCCCAAACGTATGTAAGTCAGGATGACATATCGTTGTTTTTAAACTCACAATCTGGTGACAGTGATGAGGATGCTAGCAGATACAGCTGCAAAGAAAGACCCCACCCCCAAAGCAGTTCACCTCAGGGGAAAGACTGTTATACTTCTACTCTACTGCATTCACTGTAGCAACTTGTACAGATTAAACCCAAAAAGTATATACAGTAATAGAATTTAGAAGGATGGTACTGGTGTATTTTCAATAGTGTTGTATTGCTGCTTTTACTAAACTAAATGATCTAAATATTTCTTCTGAGTTGAGGCTAATGGGATTGTCATTAGTTTTAAAAGGTATTTGGTCATAAACAAAAATATGAGACAAACTGAAATTTGGACCTGACGACAGCACAGCTGACTGACCAACATGTCTATCCCTGTAGTAGAGATGAAATGGTTACTGGTTTCATGCTAAGTCATGGTACAAATGCCAGACGGTTAGTATTACCATTAAAATTGTAATTATCACTGTGATAACTGTGGTGGTTTACTGTGGTTAATTTGACTCACATTAGGTTCTGTACAGCATCAACCAGGGTGGCACGGTAGAGCAGTGATTAGCACTGTCAGCGTGCAGCAAAACGTTCTGGGTTCAAACCCTGGGCTTGGGGCCTTTCTGTGTGGAGTTAGCATGTTCTCCCTGTGCCTGCGTGGGCTGTCTCCGGGTGCTCCGGCTTCCTCCCACAGTCCAAAAACATGCACAATTAATCGCCGACGTGCCCATAGGTGTGCATGTGTGCATGTTTGTCTCTGTATGTCCGCTAATGTCAGCTGGGATTGGCTAAAGCCCCCCACCGTGACCCTGTAAGGATAAGTGGTATAGATAATGGATGTTTGGACAGCATCAACCAACAACAGTCTCCCAGATGAGGGTTTGTTATGTGTCAGTCAAAACATGGCAGAAGGCAGAGAGAGTGCCGCTCTGGAGATTTCTCAGCTTTCTAAAACCTTTTTACACCAAAGTTAGCAGGTAGAAGCGGGTTTTTCAAAAGCAACTAAGCTCTCTTAGAGGGAATTGACTCGTTTTACACTGCCAGACAAGTTTGCTTTTGTGTTCGGAACGATCTCACATGCACACAGATCGCACACACAGATGCAGGAGAGAAAGAGTAAGCTATAGCCGCTGAGCCTCTGTGTGAGATGCTTCGATCAGTGATCGAGTGTTTTTAAAAAGAGCTACAGCTCACTGTCATCCTCGAGCACAGTGTAGCTGCCGTTTTCCTGGTTTAACAGCACCGTGCTGGACAGGTGACAGGTGTGTCTGCAGTGTCTGTGCTCTGAAAGACGTTACAGCACAGATTAAAAAAAAATGCTATTCCCTTGTTTACGGAGTGGGCATGCAGCAGGCAAACCCAGTACTGCTACTGGTCCCTTATGATTGACTGATTTGATTTGAATGATTTCAGGTTGTGTTTTATTACTTTTTTAACATTTTCAGTGCATTTTAATACTGATAACCGTGATCATTTTGTTCACTATATTCGTGATACTAAATGAAATATCATTTCATGTCTACCCTGAAGACGTGCTACAAAGACAACACAGGCCTCTGAATGTTAAGAAACAAAGTCAGTGTTTCTGTTAGCGTCCTTAGCAGCTATTAAACATAATAACAGTGACCTGACAGGAAACCAAATCCATGCAGAGAGCAAATCATCTATCATTTCTCCTCTGCAGCTAATTAACGTACCAACATATAATTACTCATGTGTTAGTCCAACATAAGGAAGCCAACACTGGACTGAACAAGACCTACTGTGTATATGATCGTGTATGCTCCGTGAATACTAATATTTACTCATAAAATCCCTTCACAACAGGGCTTACAAAAACTGTAATTGTTGGAGCTTCTAGTTTGAAAGGAGACGATGTTCACTTTAAATCATAAACCACCAGGGCTTTTGATCTGCTCTTCTGAACATATTTCATTCAGTCATGGTTAGAGGTGAAATGTGGGTTATGTAATGAAACAGCCCGGGGCCCTCCTGACACCTGCTGCAGTGTGTAAGAAAACTGTACAGGTGTCACAACCGGGTCAAAGAGCTGGTCCCAGCAGTGGCCTGCAGCACATACACTCCTTCACACAGACGCGCACACAGACGCACACAGACACACACAGACGCACACACAGACGCACAGACACACACAGACACACACAGACACACACACACACAGTCTTTAAGCTATAACCTCAAAAGGCTTAAGCATTACATACTCCTCAGGTGAATTTATTTGTGTCTTCAACATCGTCTCTTGTATTTGTCTGCATTTATATGTGTTTGACCAAAGCCAGTGATGGAGAGGGGTTGGGATTAGAGGCAGAGACCCCCAGGGACCACAGGAGTACTACCTCACACCTGGCTTACTCACATTCACAGCATCTGTTACCATGGCAACACTAGTTCCCGATCTCAAACTAGAGACTGAAATGTGCCTCTGTCAGGCCCTCTGGCAAATCTGTCAACACATACACACTGACACACAACAACATGGCAGCCGTACACATTGCTATTTGTAGACTCTCAGCCTGGGAAAGTCGGGCATGTAAACCTACAATTATATCTCACGTTTACATTTGAAGTGCTGTGTTCCCAAGTGATTCACTTACAGAAGAGGATTGAATTAATTTTCATACCAGCAGTGCAAGCAGCTTGTATGAAAGTGAAAACTATGAAAATAATAAATACAACTACACCATAAAATGTTCTTTTTCTATAAACAAACAATGAGGAAACAGGAAGTGAAGAATAAAGCCCCTCTGCATTTTTATATCTTATATATATCATATATATACCCAGTCAATCCCAGTCCTAAAATTGTCTGTCATGCCTACATCTCTCATCTTGTCCTCTTCCTGATCCCCATTACCCCAAATACATTTACATACATGTGTATGCTGCGATCTACTGAACATACCCTTTTCCTCTCTGCATTACAATGGCACCATGATACTTTATTTAGAATCTTGTCCTCTCCTACTCTGCATTCAGAAGTGATATCACGATACCTGACATTTTGGTAGTCGGTACCAAATTCAATACCACAGTAAAACAGAAACCAACAGAGGCTGCTGCACACACAGTGTGCTAAAACATACACGCACACACACCTCCATATAGTGAGTGTACAGCAGTAGTTTAAACTGACTAACGAAGTGACAAGACCCATGGTGTGAAAATATTCATTTAAAAAGTCAGTGTTATATTCTGACTGTAGCCTGTTAATGTTTTGAGCCGCCCGCTCATGTTATTAGCTGTAGCTATGTTAGCCTAAACAAGCTAACGTTAGCTATCTCCACACACCAGTCCTGGTGTCTCTTTTTTTACCACAAGTCACAGTGGACCCGTTGCTGCACCTGCACCTGCTTCTTCTCTTTGAGTTTGATGTCATACTACAACACCTGTAGGGTTACTATACTGCCCTCATCAGCCCTGGAAGAATCACATTTCCAGAACCTATGACATCTACGGTACCTTCAGTACTGACGGTTCATTGAAAAAACATTCAGAAAGTACCCTCAGAATTTTGGCATTGACTTTAGATTTTTGAATACACACCGTCTGTCAGCCAACTACTTTCTCACAGTTCCAAGTCACATCACCGTCACTTTTGATAACCTGATAATCTCATAACTATAACTGGAGAATTTTAGTCATGAGACATCTGGATCTTAAGTTATAAGAGAAACAAGCTGAGCAAATAGCCCCCATCTCAGCTCCTCCATATGCCCTGAGAGAAACATTGATTTTTAACATGAAACTAGTTTATTCAGTGATTTCACTGGTTTTATTCACCTGGTCTTTTTAATTTGGAGGAGACCTCTGTGGATAATTCAGCTGCTGGTAAAAAAACAATGAACACTGAAGGAATCCAAACAAGCTGAGCTAATGTTAGCGGCAGCTACACTAACAGCTCGCAGCTCCTCCTGACGTCCTGTGTCCATCAACGAAACACTGAGTTTTATGTGACACTGCTATATTCAGTGTTTTAACCAGTTATAGTGTATATCAGTAGGGCAATATGACTTAAAACGTTGGCTTTTATTGTAAATCATTGTTTTTAAACATTATGTTTGTAAACATTAAAAAAACAAACATAAAACATAAAAATAAATTAACTGAACTGAAAATGTTGATAATTACGCTTGTTTTTCCAGTCATATTCAGTTACCAGGTCAAAGACCATGGTTTCAATAAAAGTCAAATGTTTAAGCTCTCACATGGTTTTTATTTCAGTGAAAACCCTCTGGTTTTAGGAGGTTGTTGTCAAACAGAGGGGACGCCTCAGGTCTTCATGGGTTAAAGTTCTGATCTGGATAAACTCTTTAACTCCCTCCTTTCAAATAAAGTGTTACCAGAAGTCTTCACTTCAGCTGATGCGTCATTGTTGAGGTTAAGAATATGTGTGGAGCAGCAACAGGATTCAGCCCAACTAACCAGCCTGTAAATTATCCCACAGACATGTTAGTCTGCATGTTTGAGAGACTGGTCATTCAATTAGCCTGCCAAGCAGCCAACTGGGCCGACCCAGTGGCCTGTGATGATACAGAGAGACGGGCATCACTGCACACAGCAGCACCACCTCTACTCTGTCACGGATCACTGAAAGGAGTAATTACACTTAATCACCTCTGCTTCCCTGCCTGCTTGTTGTCCTCTCTCTATAGTGAGGGAACAGTTCATCAAGCAGCTCTGTCTTTGGTTAGAACACAGGCCAACATCATTTCCTGTCTTCATCACCTCTCCTTCATAGCTCTCATTTTCAAAGGGAACATGTCTCCAAGACCTTATTTAGTCTGGGACAAAGGAAAGTACTAACAGGATCTAAAATCTTCATCATGTCCATCTCAGCTGGTAGTGGAAGGAGACACTGACAGCCAATGAGAACACAGCTGACTGATTCACTGGTTGGCTGGCTCACTGAAGGCTGGCCAGATGCAGTACAGTGCTGGCTGCTTTATCTGGGATGTGGACTTGTGGATAAGTCAACCAGAGAGAGCTTGTCCCACTCAGCAGCTCAGTATGTATTAATAGCTGATGTGTCAGATGCAGAGCGGTGGAGACATCTGCCACCCCAACCTAGACTGCTTTTCAGGAAGTGGAGGGAGTGGAGAAGATGTCAGGAGCACAGGAGAGGACAGGCCACAGTGAGATGGAAAAGTCAAAATGGAAACAGCTCACACTGAGGGTGAAACCAGATCCTGATGTAGAGCCTGGCAGCACACTGTGTGACATATCACCCACCTCCTCTGCCTCCAGCTGAGAACACACACACCATGCTGTAAACTTTGGCTACACATCTTGGCAGTGACGAATGATACAGCTTCAATTTACAGTGTATCATGGCTTTTTCAATGGAAACAGTGGTACATCATGATACTGTAACATATACTGTAATATCTCTGGGAAGTCAAAGGGCAGAGCTGGCTGCTAATAGAATCTTACAAATGCTGCACACTTTCCCATTTGCCTAGGTTTGTTGTTGTGAATCATAATCCAGAGTTTGTCTGGTCGGGACAGAAGAAACAACAGATTCAGACTGATTCACTAACAGTGTCTGTGTCACATGAGGCAGTGTGTAACCTGGCTGACTTACAGACAAGCAGCAGCAACTGGTAGCAGATGGTAACAGCTCCTCTCTGAGCTGCTATCTCACAGACAAAGGCAGAGCTGTGTTTCAACAGAACAGATGCAGCAGAAGTCATGATTTCATGACTGACCCTAAACCCCCTTTGCCCCCGGTCAAAAAACCTGCTAAAACCCGCTAACATCTGGCTTTGGTGGGCAAGGGAGAGGGATGCAATCAGCAGTGATGTAAACACAACACTCAGGTGAACACGCAAATTTTCTCCTGGTTCAGAGCACACACACACTGTAGACAGACCTGTCACCTGTCCAGCATCGAACCGTCTCACACGGAGGCTCCGACACTGACAGGAGCTCCAACCCAGAGATGAGACGTGACAGATCTGTTTTAACATTTTGCACAGCGGCTAGCAGCTCACTCTCTCTCCACTGCATCTGTGTGTGTGTGCTCTGTAACTGCATGTGTGCGTGTGCTCTCCAGCAAACTCGGCTGGCAGTGTAAAAGGAGGAATGCCTTTTCAAGCGGGTTTACCTGTGTTTAAAAAAAAAATCATCATATCCGCTAATTTTGGTGTAAAAAGGGTATAAATAACCCTTACTCATCTTAACAAAGTACAGATGATGACCTGAGACATGAGATGAGCAACCTTTCATATCTACGGAAAAATACTAAACACTGCTTTTCACAGTTTTGCAAAATTTAATATTTTTAGGTTTATCTTTGGTTATTTTGTACCGTTTTCTGAAGCTATATAGACCAAGCAATTTATCTGTTAATCACAAAGTTGTCGGATTAATGGATAATGAATATAATAGTTAGCTGAGGCAAGGAATTTGAGTTTATAAGACTAAGACTGAGTGAGGGGATGGAGGAGTCTAAGCACTTTGCCAATGCATCAGCAGTTAAAGCTTGGTCCACACTGCCTGTGTGAAGTGAGCATGGTGATCACACAGAGTCTTGGTTTTATTAAAAGAGGCCAAACAACAGAAAGTGCACAGTTGTTACAGTTATGTCAAGTGGAAATCCAAAGGGTGTCTATCCCTCCACCACAGTCACATCACAATTTTCAGCTCACGTCCACAAACTAATTCCCTGCTGTAAAATCTGTACCTGGGAACCACAGGCCCAGAGGAAAGTGAGCTAATGACTGTTATAGTCAGCTTACTTTTACTGAAAATAATATGGTGCCCGAAGCTGCCATGGTAAAAGCATCAGAGCAGGTGTGTCAAACTACCTGTCCCCGGGCAATGCTATATTACTTAATGTGTCCTAATGTTATTGTTGACTGATGGGCGATGACTGAAAGACATTGACAGCGATGTGAAAAACATTTGGCACTATCTGTTATGAGTAATGTGTTTTACTGGAATTATAAAGGGTGTGACCATCAGTGCCCGCAGCACTTACCAATCTATTCTCATGTTAAAAGCTGAAGAAGTTCAACATGAGAGCTGAGAACTGTAATATCAAGATGATGTGTAAGTCACAAAATTAATTAAACAGATGGTGTAATTTTGTTAATTGATTGAGTTCTGTGAGTCTGATCTGAAGCACCACAGGGCTTTGAGCTAAATGCTAACATCAGCAAGTTAAATTATAAATGTCAACACTATTGTGACTTGTGGAAAAAACAACGCCAATAAAATTGAATCAACTGACAATTTATCCCTGTTTTTCAATGCAATTTCAATTTTTTTTGTGACTTCCACCCTTGAAGCCACTTTCCTGAAATGATAAATATTAATTCTGTGTTGTCAATGATGAACTTAACTTAAATAACTTAACTTACATTTTTATGTAGTTTTAATTGTGTGTTTTTTCTTGTTCCTGCCCTCTTGTGCTGTTATCACCAAGTCAAATTCCTGTATACATTTGTCGAATAAAGAAAAATTCTGATTCTGAATGTTGACAGTCGTCTCTGTTTTCGTCATATCACCACCCTTTCAATCGTATCAGCTTTGAATTCATCAAATCACTTGATAATTTATCCCTCAATTTTTCATTTCACATGTATTTTCATCACCTCCATTTTTTCAGTTAATGCTCGTTACTTCCACTCCTCATGGTTTCTACTCACGCTCTTACAGACTGATACTCACTTCAAGTCCTCCAATGTGGCCCAGGACATATGCTAAAAGAATGTGGCCATATGCAGCTCAGACCACCTCTGAATGTGTGCATGTTAATGCAGGCATGAACAGAGCCTGACTGATAGCTGACCAGGTGTTTAAGTCAGCCTCTTTCCTTCCTTGACTTTCAAAATCACTTTTACAGACACAGTCATACAGACACATCAGCGTACCCACTGTCTTTCACTGCTTTGAAGTTAGTACAAGAAACAGTGAGAAAAACTAAAGTCCCACTAAGTATGGACATCTATTACTGTATTTCTATACAGGACAGACAGATTGACAACATGTATTGAAAGTAGAAGTAGAAATCCTCACATTAGTGTGCTTCTGATATTCCCTGATATGAAGAACGAGACCAGACCTGCCACCTCTGGGGTCATCAGTATCAATGGAATTAATGGAAACAGAACCGGATTCATGTTTCGACATTCTCATCCACATGCACCACTCCTCCACAGCCTTCTCTCCCCTGTCCTCCCTCTGCTAGGTGTACATTTCTCAAGAGTCACTTCACAGGGTTTACGTGGGACACACACACACACACACACACACACACACACACACACACTTCATTAAGACTGGACAATCTATTCAATGATAACTCTACACACGCTTTCATGCTCCTTTCACTCTAGTCAGTGAAGGCAGCACAACTACTTTATTCCAGAGCAGGAATCCCGATCCAAAAAAGCAGGATGTCAAACTGCAGAACTAACCAGCTGTCATGACCTCTCATGTTGTTTTTATGTTTACAAAGCAGGAGGAATTTTTCCTTCCCCTAAAAGCAGTGTCAACCAACAACACAAACCACTTCTCAACTCTTTCCCCATTCCCTCCATACCTTGACTCGTAAACATCTGTGGTTTGGCAGGTATTCATCGTGCCAGCACTTTATACAACTCTTACACAACTTGGCTGTAGACCTGCTGGGCCTCAGTGAAGGTGAAAACAAATCGATAACTAATTAAGGTACAGCAGGATCAAAAATTCAGACCCAGCAGTGAGATAGACAGACAGGAATTGCAAGGAGAGAGTAGGAGAGTGACATGCAGCAACTGGTCCGACCATTCTTTCCAACTTTCCAGTGCAACTCAGGTTTTTCATGTGCAAATTGAAAATGCGCATAAAAACGGAGAATGGAAACACACTTACAGTGGCTTCACAAACTATTCAGACCCCTTCATTTTGTGTTGTACATTTAATTTACAATCAATCTATACCCGATAACCCAGTCAAACCTTTGACCTTTGACCACCAAATTCTAATTAGTTCGTCATAGGACACCTGATGAATCTGATGAATGAATAATATTAGTAACACCTGTGCTTTTTTACGATAACAAGTCAAAATATCTGCTATGAAAGACGCCTGTTGACTGAGGCCTGACCATGAGAGGGGTAAACTCCTTTAAGGAGCACAATTAGGAGAAGTGACTGTAGTGGAGTGTGTGTATTAGTGTGTGTATGTCTTAACATGTCCATCTTTTCATCCTGGTCTCTCACCAGAACATGACTCAGACTCGCAGATGAATAAAGGCAGTCAGAGCAGCAGGGTCAACTTTCTGCATCAGCACTGAATATAACTGAGTGTTCATCAGTCCATCCCAAAACTAACAAAGAGAGAAATTCCTCTCTTGACTGGTTTGTAATATCAGCAGCACTTTTCATTCACAAGAAGGTAAAATCATAGTCTCTGATTCACACAGGGGTTGCATGAATGAACTGGTAGCCACAGGTTACTGTTACACACCAGGGTTCACCTTCAACACAGCGATGCTCAACTGAGTTAAAATCCATCAAACAAAAAGTGGAGATGAGACAGAAACAGTGTTACACTGAAGCTAAACCAGATCACACTTTGTTATCATGTCTCTTATTTGTGCTTTAATATGGCATATGTCCCTCTCTTCCCCTCAGTGGCAGTGTGTGTGTGATGATGATGATGATGAAACAAGTGAGGCCCTGTGGTTCGAAGGGATTGTCACCTCTGGATTGGACCAATGGCTGACAGCAGTCTTTTTAAAGCTCAGGTGACAGCCACCTGTCTCTCCTTCGCCTCCAACAAGCAGCATCTCCTTCTCTGTATTGTTGAGTGTTCTGTGAGTAGAGTTATCGTAGATGAAGCCTTTTGGAAAGCTTGTCAAGTTTGTTAAATTAGTATATTGTGAGAGATTTTGATTGACTGGATGAACAGTCTGGTTGGAGTCAGAGGCCCTTCTTGTTTGTGGTTCGGGACGTTAGGTTAGAAATTTGTCATTTCTTTATATTTTGTTTTCTTTCACAGGGGCGATCAGGGCAGATTAGTGAACTTCTGTTTGTTGCTTTGGGCATGGCTCAACTCTTAAGCTAAATAAACTGCTACTCTGAATTTCTGACCTTTGACACTTAGCAGCTGGCCTTTCTTGGGAATGGGAAGAGTGGCGGAGTCACACAACATGTTATGTCTAAGTTTCCCCAAGAGCAGGGACATAACATATGTAGATAATTGAAACCTACTCTGATGGCAAAGAAACAAAAGCCAGCAGGGCCTCTGAAGGCTGTCTGAGACCCTGACCATTTAACACTAAACCATTTAACACGTCACTGAGTCAGAAGGACCAGTGTTCAGAAGTGACCAGAAAACCAGGACAAATTGAGATACTGTATTTCCTCTAATAAGGTCAATCAATAGCCGAGTCTCCTATAATGATCAGGGGGTCGTCAACACAAATAAAGGTCGGCCGGGGAAAAATAAGGGTGGATAAACTCCTGGTACCTGTCATATAATGTGCATGTCAGTTAAGCATGATGTAAATTTCAACTGCTTTAATTTAATATATTCATGCTATGCTCAGAACTTTGTTCTGGATTACATCTTAAGCCTTTGATTCATTCATCCACTTGGCTTTGTTTTGCTTTGCTCCCATCCAGCTGTTGTTACATATGGTATGCTTGCAAATGTTTCACAATAAAAGTATTCGGGGGTGGGGACTGTATCCACTGAAAAGCTAGAGGGCTTTTAATGTGAAGCAGTTACAGGAAGTGATGAGTTTGTACTAACATCATAATACAGTAATGTTAAAGGGGCAAACGGGAGCGGATCAAAACAAGGCTTCTTACCAATATATGACTGATTATAGAAAACAAAGTCTGTTACCTTCCACAGGTTGTACAGAAAATGCATACACATACATCTATTGTTCTTATGATATGATACAAAGCATTTCTTTCTGAGCTGACAAACATGACTCATGAATAAATGCATTTACCCGAAGAAGAAGCAATTACATCAACTATTACTTTAACCCCTCCCTGATGGAAAGATTTACAATATTTTGTTTGGGGTTGGAGAGTGCTTCAGATAATGAGGAAGCTGGTCTTTGTCCCGGTGGTGTGAACCAGTTGAATGAGTTCTAATCACAGCCAGCCAGTCTGTGTCAACACAGGACTGCGTAACTGCAGCATCCTGCCTCCCTCTCATCCTCTCCTGGCCCAGTCCAAATAATAGCATGGATTAACTGTTCTTCCCATCTACTGGCAGCAGGAAACAGTAACCAGGACATACACTATGTGGACAAAAGCACTGGGCCACCTACACATTACACCAACTGGAGCTTTTATGACGTACCATTCTAAATCCATAGGCATTTATATGGAGTTGGTCCCCCCTTTTGCAGCTATAACAGAAATTTACGGAATTTTTGCCCATTGATCCAGAAGAGCATTTGTGAGGTAAGAACTGACGTAGGACTAGAGGGCCTGGCTCGCAATCTCCATTCTAGTTCATCCCAAAGGTGTTCGATGGGGTTGAGGTCAGGGCTATGTGCGGGCCAGTCAAGTTCTTCTACACCAAACTCACCCAACCATGTGTTTATGGACCTGGCTTTGTGCACTGGGGCACAATCATGCTGGAACAGAAAAGGGCCTTCCCCAAACTGTTCCCACAAAGTTGGAAGCATAGAATTGTCCAAAATGTCTTGGTAAGCTGAAGCATTAAGATTTCCCTTAACTGGAACTAAGGGGCCTAGGCCAACCCCTGAAAAACAACCCCATAGTATTATCCCTCCTCCACTTAACTTTACAGTTGGCACAATGCAGTCAGGTAGGTAACGTTCTCCTGGCATTCGCCAAATTCAGACTCGTCCATCAGACTGCCAGATAGAGAAGCGTGATTCGTCACTCCACAGAACATGTTTCCACTGCTCCAGAGTCAAGTGGTGGCGTGCTTTACCACACTCCATCCGATGCTCGGCATTGTGCTTGGTGATGTAAGGCTTGTATGCAGCTGCTCGGCCATGAAAACCCATGCCATGAAGCTCCAGGCGCACAGTTTTTGTGCTGATGTTTGTGCCTGAGGAGGTTTGGAACAGGGAAGTTATTGAGTCAGCAGAGCGCTGGCGACTATTAGGCACTATGCGCCTCAGCACTCAGCGACCCCGCTCTGTAACTTCTACGCGGTCTGCCACGTCGTGGCTGAGTTGCTGTGGTTCCTTAAAGCTTCCACTTTGCAATAATACCACTCACAGTTGATCGTGGAATATCTAGGAGGGAAGAAATTTCACGAACTGACTTGTTGCAACGGTGGCGTCCTATTACAGTACCAAGCTCGAATTCAGTGAGCTCTTTAGAACAACCCATTCTTTCACAAATGTTTGTAAAGGCAGACTGCATGGCTAGGCGCTTGATTTTATACACCTGTGGCAATGGCACTGAATGAAACACCTGGATTCAATGATTAAGAAGTGTGGCCCAATACTTTTGTCCATATAGTGTATATAAGAGCCCCTCCAGCCCCTCTCTGAAGACAAGGTTCAGGTTCCCTCGTGGTTCGTGCTAAACAGCTTTACAGGGGACAGGCGCACATACATAGGTTGATATGGGTCATCAATGGGTACTTGTAGACAGGAAGGCTCAGCTAAAGAGCATGCTGACCTCTGACTAAAATCTTTAGCCTGTCTGAAGGTAAAACATCACCTATGTAATGAAAGTACTAATTATCATTAACTGCACTACACTTTATCCTGCCACCACTGAGAAACATGAAGAAATGCAAAGGCACGGAATGTGGTTCTCAGTTATGCTGAAGAGATGATCGTCATGTTTATCTCCCAGACATACGAACAAACACACTCCTATCCTGTTGTTAAGTCTAGTAGATGACGAGCCTGCTCCCCAGGCCACAAGAAAAACTAAAGTAAACCTTTCTGTGGTCTGAGCTGCACATGTGCAAACAACAAACACTTTCACTTCAGAGAGAAAAGACTGGAGAACACTGAGAGGACGAACGAAGGAAAATCCATAATGAGTGTTGGTGTGCACCAGTCTTTCCTCTCTGAAGTTCCCTGATATGAGAAGCACCTGACTGGGCTGCATATTGCTGGAAAATGCACAGAGAACACCTTTCTAGTAACCACTTTCCCCTCATTCTTTAGAGCAACATACACACAGGGCTAATTGCTCTGATCACAACAGCCCCTGCAGCACTTGTCTAAACTGCACTGTGACGCACAGAAGAGCACCAGCAGATAAACACAGCGCCAGAGAGTGGCCATCAATGGCTCCGAGTACACTCAACCCAACAGCTGCAGAGGGCTGTGACTGTACAACACAGCCAAAAGTAGCACCTATGAAATTGCTACCAGTGCCTGTAAGTACATCACACACAGCAGCCACCTGGCAGAAAGCGCAGACAGCTAGATCTACTAAACAGCTCTGCTCAGCACAATCATGTATAGTGAGTTACATATGGACAGTGACTATCAATAATCCTGGGTGAACAGAGGCAAACGGCCTCTCCGCACAACCACTGCAGATAGTAATACACTACAAATTCACAGAATGGAAAAGGCATTTCATACAGCTACATAACAACAAAATACACATACACAGGGTTCACTTTTGGCTTGATGCTCTGGATACTCAAACCTCTGTTCATAAATCCCCCTGCAGCATCTGTAGTTGCACCAGAACACAGTTTAATACAGTGAAGAGCAGCCAGTATAAATGATGACTCCATTTCTCCAGACTCCAGTATTGGTCCAGTCTTAATTTTGCTCATAGATCAGTCTCATGTTAGTCAGACTGTTTCACAAAAATAAAGATTGACTCATTTTAAGCCAAAAACATTAGACACCTTACCTCCAGGCTAACTCAGGCCTAAGACCAATGTTACCATGCTAACAATCAATGATACCTGCAGTGACCAGTAGGGATGATTTTCTAATAATTGAACAGTCATAAAATTTGAAAAAAATCGAACAGTTTATGCAACTGCCATGTTAATTTCCCAGTTTTTTACTGGCATCTGGTAATGTAACGAGCTATATAATATCGCAACGTGAAAATGCAGAACATAACTACCAAACTAAATCAGTACTGCCAGGACAACTGCCCACCTCCTCACATTGATCCCCTGGACTGGTTTAAAGCTCATTCTGTCTTGTCTTTGGTCAAACCTTTAACTAGAAATTTACAGCACACTGACACTTTGCAGTCTAAAGCCACAAAAGAAAAACTGAGGGTTTTGTGAATGGGTATCAAGCATCAATCAACATGACAAGCATATGCCTTTTACAAAGCACCACAACTGTATTTTCAAAGCTGTGAGCACTAATCATACCTCACTTCTAAGTACTATTTCAAGACAAGTGCTGATTAATTACTTTCAGGTCCAAAGGCCTGACTTTTTCAATGTCCTAGTTTGAGGAAAATACTGTCAGCATGTTTTCCTACAGTACTAACTAACTTCTTTCATCTGGCAAGAGAAGCGGAAGTGCTTAAAAGTAAAATGTCCAAGTACACACAACCAGAGAAGTTAAAACTGTCAAAATTTTGATTTGAAACAGGAAGTATCTAAACAAAGAACAAATAAACAAGATGAACCATCTGACCAGATATCTGATACTGAAAAGAAAGTATTGACATTTGATTTCTATTCCTACTTAGTCTGTAACTTCAGTATGTTGAAGATCATAGAAGAAGAAAAGATGTCAGTGCTTACAGGATTTTAACAAACCCAGGTCTTTCAGTACTTTTATTCTAGGAGAATATCTTGCTGTCTCCCTGCACCTGGTGTTATGATTTCATATCTGTAATATTAATCCCTGTATGAGAACTTGTTAATTAAAATACTTAACCTTCGCATTCAAGACAAATAGAAATTCAAAATCCAGTTCTACAAAGGTGTTCATAACACTGCTCATATCAGAGTGCAGTAGGCTTGACCAGCCTGGCTCCTGTAAGAACCCCATGTTCCCTGACCATCAGGTCCCTGTGCACCATATGCAGCCACTCACTTCATGTTTCATTGTATTCCCGCCAATCAACTCCCTTCATTGTGAGCAATTGCTCAAGCAGCACAGGGCAGTACTGCAGAGCAATATACTACCACCTTCACTGTCCAGGGTCTATCATATCACAGTTCTTCAAATGAGTGAGTGTGTGCCGGTTTGTGTGTCAGGTTCGATTTGAAATTAACCACAGTTTCCTCATTTTCTCTGCCGTACGTCTTCAGTTTGTGAGAACCATGACAGAAAAAAGGGGAAGTAAATAAAACCTAGGTGACTGCTTTCTCCACAACCATAAACAATCATGAGGCCGATTTCAGACTCCTTCAGAATTAGCACCACATCAACAACCACACCGGCTGCAAAACAAGCTTAACTGAGCATATCTCATTATCCAGTCCACAAGCTGGACCTAGTGCTATGAAGCTACCTGATGTGAAAGATATCATATCAGTCATGGACGGACACACAATCCGTCTGTCTGCACTCTGTCAGCCCTCATAGAAAATCAATGAGCCAGTTAATTTAGTGCAATGGGACACCCATGGACATCAGTGCTAGTAGAGCTGACCTTGTAACACATGGCCTATGGCAAGCTGCAAAATGATCAGTGTCAAGTACTGCTACAAGCAAACAACTAGAACACACAGTTGAGCTGTGAATATTCAGTGCAGCACAGGCCCCTGGCACATGATTGATGGCTGCTCTGTACTGAAGTTATCTCAACCCAAGAAAAGCCATTACACATGTCCAGGCTCTGTAAGCAAACCAACAGCCAAGGTGTTACAGCAAGGTGTGAAAAAAATGTGTGAAACAGATGCTAGCCACAGTGCCAACTACATTACACTGCTGTTCTGAAGCTGGATTTAATATGACTGATAAAGATGTCCTGTGTAGCTTGATGCCAAAAGCCTGTGTTCTGACACAAAGATAGGAGGTAAGGGAGTTAATAAGTGGACTGGACACTGAGCTGGCACCACAGGCAACAAGCCTGGTCCGCCCAACTCAAAACAGAGAATGGATCATACAAGATAAAATGATTACAGTGCCTGGGCAAAATCAATATAGTTTCCTAAATGATCTGAATCAAAGATCTTGCTCGCATCCTGTCTGGTAGCACTGCACTATAACTCTGCCATGTTCTAATTAAGAGTGTGACTCATCTCATTACTTTAGCATCACTCATCAGCCTACATGTTTTGCATACCTACGGCCGGAGCATCATACTCATCGCCCAACAGTATTTCTGGTGCAGAGTATGCCAGAGATCCACAACTGGTTGTCAGCTTTTTCCCCGGCTGAAACTTGTTACTGAATCCAAAGTCAGTGAGCTTGACCAGCCCTTGTTTCTCGAAAAACACCACATTCTCCGGTTTGAGGTCCCTGTGCACCACGTGCAGCCGATGGCAGTAGGAAATAGCATGGACAATCTGGGCAAAATATTTCTTGGCCAGCTCTTCGTTCAGACCCTCCTCATGTTTCATAATGTAGTCAAACATATCCCCTCCATCACCTAGCTCCAAGATGAGGTAAAGTTTGGTCTGAGTGTCTATCACTTCATACAGGCGCACAATGTTGGGATGTTGGACCAGCTTCATGCAGCGGACTTCCTGGAAGAGGTGACCCGTGGCCACAGTGTCCAGCTTAGTCTTGTCGATCACCTTCACCGCCACTTTCTCCCCGGTGAAGACATGGCGTGCCAGCTTGACCACAGCAAAGTGGCCGCGGCCCAGCGTCTTGTCAAGGTCATACAGGCCAGCGATCTTGCCATCATAGCCCCGCTTGAAGCCTGCCATAGCTATAGAGTGCGATGGGGAGAGGGGAGCCCCCACTGCAGGTAGGGACTGATTGGCTGAGTCCTGTGAGTCCAGCTTAGTTCAGTTCATCAAAGGCTGAAAAGAGAAACCCATGGCTCCGGCTTCCTGAATGACATGAGAAACACAGAATTACTACAGTTACAATCAACACTGACTGAGTCCAAATAAAATTTACGACATCTGACAATACTAATACACCTGTCCACTCCCTTTCTCATCATGAAGCATTGTGCAGAATAATGGTTGGCTATTTTACAGAATGAAATGCGCGTCATTAAGAGCATTGTACAAAAAGTATATTTAGCTTAACGCATAAAAACTGCACCCTGAATCCCCCCCCCCCGTTTGCCGAATATTCAGAGGAGGCGTAGCTGTTGTTTTGACAGAATGGCTTCTGCACAGTCGTTAGCTCATTTATCCTCATGTGCTGCCTCGTCCTGCTACAATGAGCCACGTTAAACTTTCCTGAAACTATAAATAAAGGCTTCCCATGGTCGCATGTAAGGTCCGCTGTCCGCTGAGTTTGACAAACTAGCCCAGAAGTCAGCTGCATAACGGGCCCAGCGGTAGCACAACCAACTGACGTTAGCCGAACGTTACCAGGGGCTAGCTCGTTGTACATTGATTGATCAACGTTAGCAATCTGACTGACGTTAACTGCTTTCCGTCTTTAACGTTACGACGTTGCCTGCAAATTCACAAACCCACCCGTCAATGTGCTCTACACAGACACATGTATCCACGTAACATAGCGCTGACCACACAGGTACACCAGGGACTGCTTTAAATATCTCACAGCTAGCCGTGGTTAGCATGTAGCATGTAGCAAGCTAAAGTTACTACGACTCGCTCAGCTCACCTCTCCAGCCTGTCTTCGGTAAACATAAAGCCCTGAGTCCGGTCTTCGCCGGGTGCCTTGGAGTCCTTCGGGTGCTGTCAATTGAAGCTTATCGCAAATTATCAGAGAAGATGAGGGTGGTGCAGCCTCTCGGTGGTGACCGCGGCACTCAGGAGGTGCCTGTGCCCAGGGTTCGTTCGTAAAACGAGGAATTGCATCGTTGGCAACGGTCGCCCTAATCGGAACGGTTGTATCCTCCCAGCCGAGGCGGTAGGGCTGTGATGCTGCCTTCACGTGCTCAAAAAAGTGTCGACATTTCCAAAACGGTCACACTCACAGAAAACATAAAACACCATACCATAGACTGTACACATATTTGAAAATCACCCCCACTTTTCAAGAGACTATGCATGACATCGTAATAAACTCAGCTAAAATTCTCTCATTAAATCTATTACTAATTCAAATTCCAATAGCTTTCAAACATGTTGTCGAAACAGTTTAAAGAATATTATAATACATTAATACAATACAATAAATATTAAATATGTGTTACATACTTAAATGTATCTATATACAGATTCTATATATCACATGTAGACTGGTATTTTTTCAGAACCAACAAAAGCATTGACACATTGAGTCGTATAATGGCTATTATATCACAGTTAGGAAGCCTAGAGTCAGGTATTTACGCGGATCGCGTGAAGGCAACATAAGAGCATCACCAATTACATTCAACTCTGACGTCAAACAAAGTCTTTGGATTGAGAAAGGCTGTAGAACAGTTTACCGAACAATAAAAAAACGTGTAACAAGTATGTGATTGACAAAGGACCGTGTGTCTTAATGAAAGGGACCGTTTTAAATTAGCTTGTTCTGTGATATGAACATCAGGACTTGCAATCTGTCGCCCCATAATCTACGGTTTTATACAAATACGTCACCACCCAACACGTGACGATCAGTCGCATCATAGCTGGTGATAAAATATTTCCACTGATTGCGCTTTTGTGCAGTAGATCCGTTTCCTGTAAGTGCTGAGTGGTCTTTTCAATAAAGGGCGTGCAGTGACATCTAGTGACGGACGGAGACAGACGTGTTATGACCTTTATTTGACTTACCTGAGAGTGTTCCTTCTAAGAAAAATTTGTGGTTGGTTTGGAGGCATAACCAATTGTTTCCACAAAGAAATTAATACTTTATTTTATTTTATTTATTTTTTTATCAAATACTGACATGGAGTAGGTTCCTTTCCTCCTTTTTCTCTGCTATAGCTGCTACAGAGAACTCCCAACCTGCACCATGTGTGAGCTGCTAATATTCCTTCTCAACACTACTGTATTTCTTTGCATCACCTGATTCATTCAAAAATGGACTTTTCAGTAATTTGCGTATTTTCACTGTTTGCATGGCATGATAAAATATGAACTTAATGTTTTTTTCTTTGAACTTTGACCTAAAGGTTTAGTGCTGTATTTACTGTAGTGAATATTAAGAAAAACATAATCAAAAGGGTATAATTTTATTTTTGACCACTTAAAGTGTTAGGCACAACAACGAGGATAGGAGATGTATTCTAACAGTAGAAAACAGCCCCATGTGAGAATGTAATAAGGTTTTGTGGGGGAATCCAAAGAATGTTAAAAAGAAAGACGACCAGATACATTACTGTGTAAACTTTTAAGGTGCTTCAAATGTTTAAATTTTTACCCATCATGCAACACCATCAGGGAGGTGTCTGACTGCAGCAGGACAATGAGCCTAAAAATACAGTCAGAGTCATGGAGAACTATCTTCAGGGAACAGAAGAACAAGGCGTCCTGCAACAGATGGTTTCGTCCCCACAGAATCCTGATCTCCGCAGCATGGAGCCAGTCTGGTATCACATGAAGAGACAGGAGACAGTGAGACAGAGTGAGTGTGTTTCATTTAGCTTTTGTTCTTTTTATTGCGCTTTGTATGAAGTTAATTGATAAATGAAAAAAATCCAGGTGTTTAATAACATTAATGATTGCCCAGTTCCATTTAGGGGTCCTCTTAACCATGCCCAGTGAACCAGCATCTGTCAGCTTTCACACAGTTGGAATGCAGTCATGATTAATGTAATTAGCTACATCTCTGCTTTAGAGACGCATAACAGATGTAGGTGCTTCCATGCACGACTGCATGACACAGTTGAGCAGTTTGCAGGCTATCATAGTCTGTTATGTATAAAAATGCTAAACAGGGCTGAACTTGATTTTGGATCAAGATGAGATGGAGAGAGGAAAGTTCTAAATGAGTTTGGAAGGAGATTGATTAACGGGGCAGAGGTGGCAGCCAGGAGCTGCAGTCACACTAAACCAAAAGTAATCTGTCCAGATGAGTCATCCTTCACCATTATACTGAAAAGTGGGTGAATCAATGTGTGCTGTAGACCCATAGAGTACAGACCTGAAGTGATTCATTATGTTGAGTAGGTCAGTTTCCTGGCATAGTCTGGGGAATTGCCATTATTGAGAATTATGGGGATTTACCGGTATAAATAAATTAAATAGTTATTTTGAGTGATCACCTTTATCCTATAATGAAACAATTCTATCCTGACGGGAGTGATGTCTTCTCCCCATACACAGGTTATAACCCAGCAGACGCTGGACTTCAGTAATGAGAGAAAGTCGTTGGACTCTCACGACCATAACGTCCAACAGACGTAAAATTTTGGAAATAAAAATTGGGTTAAAACGTATCCAGATAGCAAAATATATCCGGCCCATACTTGGGCCACATGCTTGTTTTCTGCTGGCCCAGTACAATCCAGGTTCCATGGCCCAAATCTGGCTCATTAAAGCATGATTGTCATATGCTACTTCCACATCTGAACCAATTCTGACTGACTCTGCCCTGATGTGGAGGTACTGTATATGGGTCAAGCTCGGGCAGAGGACCAAAGCATATGTTGGGCCAGAAGTTTCATTTTGCTATCTGGGTAATGTTGGCTAATTGACATTGTGACGTTCAGCAGGTTCTGAGTTTTGGTCATCATACCTCGCAACGAGAATGTGGGTATTTTACATGTCAGCAATATTAAACTGGCCCATATCAATAAGCTCTGATGTTTCTGTTCTGGAGAAATTAAGAAAATACATCTCATATTTATCAATGCATAATAAAAATGATCTTTTTTTACAATTTATGTCATCTTATGTTTCTGTTACAGACATTCATCTATGATGCATTTATCCCAATCCAGATGAGAGCTTGCACAGAGAGAGAGAGAGAGAGAGAGAGAGAGAGAGAGAGAGGGAGGCTCTGTTCAGACCTGGCATTAACATCCGTGTCACAAGAGGTCAGCTCAGGACACATCGAGGATGCATTTGAGATCTGGCCACATGTGGACACATTCTTCATTAGCAGTGTGAACGCAAATGTGTCCTGGGCCACACTGGAGGACCTCCTACTCAACTGATGTCCTCTGCCACAGTCTAGCTAGTCCTGCCAGTTTCATAGAGAAATGCTGTTTTCAACTGCCTAGCTCGTAGTTCATCTGTCATTACCTCGGGTATGTTATGTATGTTAGCAGTGTGGTGCCCACACACAGAGTTAACTAAACTATACTAACATGGGTTAATGATTAACCATTAGTGATTTGTTCAAAACAATGCTGTTGCTGCTTGCTTCTCAAGAGGGTTCATCTATATACAGTACATGTGATAAAATAAAGCATGTTCATGCAGTTCTTATTTTTTGCTTTTTTCAAGAATAACAAAAGGAACTGATAAGAGAACCGTTAGAGTACTGGGTCGGATCAGTAAGCAGTATTGGTAAGATTAGTAGTACCTTTAAAATCTTAACAGTTCACACATCAGAAATTTGGAAGACATAGGACTTTTGTTACTTAACAACACAAATGAAAACAATCAAAATGTTACCTGTCATCAGTCTTAAACTCAAACTGACATTGTCCTGACATTGAATGTTGGTCACCTGATGTCCAACCCAATGAAATACCTATGGAGTGATATGATTGACGCCCTCCACCACCATCATCAAATCACACATGAGGGAAGATCTTTATGAAGGATTGTAACTCCTCCAGTAGAATTCAGAGACTTGGAGGATTGATGACAAGGAGCATTATTTGAGTCTGTTGTGGACACTTGTAATACGACGACACCTTACTGAGTCAAATTATGTTGGATTTTCCTTTTCTTTGTCATCTGAAGGTATGTTGGGTTTCAGCAAGAGTTTAAGACAAAATTCTACAGGCCATGTGTGTGCTTACTGAGTCTGCAAATAGCTCCAGTGCTTTGGATATTATGTCATACACACAGCAATAAAAATATCAGACAGTGCCACTTGCTTTTCTTGTTTCAAACTCAAGATGGGGGTGTTGCTTTGTGTTTGATTTGTCACCACAGTGTTCTTCTCAGGAGGTTTACAGGAGTTTGTTTGGAGGGAAGAAATCTAGTGTGTGTTCTCCAGATAAATGACCAGCACATATTTCCTCACATCTGCCAAATGACCCGTTCCAGTGGGGGATTAACAGACTAATTTTGCTCCTTTTCCCTTCACCAATAACCTCAGAATAAAACAGAGACAGGGCTACTTATGAGTCTTGGGTGGGTCACAGTTCTTCACTGTGTCATGGATGTGTCATTCATTTCATTTTCTTAATTTTTAAAATAAATTTCATTTCACACAGAGACCTTCATCCTTTATTATTAAAAAGCAATTGGACCCTTACATTTCAAGATCACATTCACCCAGACTCACCATGACCTTTATATTCCTCATACCAAGGGCATTAATGGAGGTCTTCTTCAGGGTTTCTGCTTCATCTGTTAGGCAGCAGAGCTTCGGTGAAATGTTAACTGCACTGGGCTGCACTTTTTCCACAGTAAAATGAATGGTGGCTTTGAATTTAACTGCTTCAGTTTTAGGGTCCTGGTGTTGTTCATGCTGGCTGACTATCACTGCTTTGGCTTACTGACACACCTGAATAGCCTGGGGCCATCATTAATGTTATTAGTAACACCTGTGCTGTTCCTATGCTATGAGGAAGGCCAACACTAACACTCATTATTTCTCATGGTTCTTCTGGATGTCCAAGCATTTACTCTTCCATGTCCCAAGAGATACATACATATATATATCTTTATATGTATATATATATATATATATATACATATATATATATATATATAGAGAGAGAGAGAGAGAGAGAGAGACATATATATGTCTCTATATATAACAAAAAGACATATTGACAACAAAATTTCAGTGATTTACTGTAAATACACATCCAGATATGTATAAATAACAATAAGTGTATATTTAAATGTATCTAAATATGTGTTCAAATAGCCTATACAATCAAGTACACAATAAAATCATATTTAATTGTACGCTCGTGAGTGCATTCTGTAATAGTAGTTAAAAAAGATATTATGTAAACAGTATGACATATAACACAGTATGTTATACATTGCTGGATTGTTATAAAACACCAGTCTATAGGTACATTTTGCTGTTAATACTTTTAATTAAGTAGATTGTAATCGAGTGGTTTTAGACCGTGGTGTCTGTTTCTTATGTAAACGATCTGAATACTTCTTCCACGGCTGTCATAAAAATGGGCACAAAATTCAAGGATTATCACGTGCGACAATTAGAGAGGTCGAGTATCACCGCGAGATTTGAGCGCGGGATTTTCCCTCAGCGGTAGGTGGAGACTGGACACAGCAGAGTGGAGTCGGTATCTAGGCAGCTCCGCTCTCCGTCTCTTTCTCTGTCTGTTGAGAACCAGCTGAGCCTGTAAACAACACCGAAGAGCCCCGGCTATTTGTGGGAGAATCTCATGACTGAGCCCGCCGGTGCTTTTACCGACAGTTTTCGCGTCCGCCGGTGTCCCTCCGTCCATTTCCACCTCATGTCCCGTGTTCCTGTTCAGGATCGTCTCTGCAACACACTGAGGCACTGATGCTGCCGAAATGAGCTAACGTCTCAACTGTCTGCAAAGACAAAAGCATCACTTTCACTGAAACCCGAGGTAAGAATGAACGTACAGGTCGTGTTTGTATTTGTTTGTGTGGGGTATCGTTCCTGTGTGGATGAGATCCTCTCAGCCTGACCGTGCTCTGCCTTTGCAGATGTTGGTTTATCACAGACAGGAGCGTGTCCACTTCAGAGAGAATCCTCCATCCGATTCACAGTTGAAGATATTTTTATACACGTGTGTAAATATAGCATTCACAGCCTGGAAAACACATTTACACATGTAGCTATCAGTGGGTTAATATTGTATTCCTGCTACAATATCATCAAAGCCATTCTATAACATATCTAAAGTGAGTTTCAGGGGTGTTAAATGAATGAATTATTTTAGTCAGCTGACCAAATTTGTAATTCAAATGAATATAAAACATTTTATTACAGTTAAACACATTTTCAAACAACTACAGTAGAATTGCAGTGTGTTTATAGGTGTAGATGGTGGTGAGGTGGTCAGTAATAGGGTGGGTAAAAGCTGACCTCCAGTCAGTGATCATCTAAAACAAACTGAGAAATAATTCACCATTTATCTCACAGTGTGGTCGATTTGAAATTTCTTTTCATCAATTTCATAACACTAACTACTGTCTGTGGATCTTTGCTTAAAAGCACAGAATGTAATTTTCTGCTGCTTGGGGTCTCTCGGTCAAAATAATAACAAAAGAGGGAGTTTGGTGGTGTCGTGAAGTAGCGTGGGATTATGGCAGTTGCAGTCAGGTTCTCCTGGTTAGGATTCCTTCAGTGTCAGTTGTTCAGAAGGTTTTTATCGGCAGCCTATGTATCCACAGATATGTCCTCCTCTCCAAAACAAACAGACCAGGAGATTAAAGCTGGTAGAAACACTGAGAAAAGCTGTTTCACTTTAAAAATCAGTGTTTCTCCAACACGGTTCTGCAGGCACTGGATGTGAGGAAGAATGTGAGAGCTGAGACTGTTGTTAACGTTTTCTCAGCTTGCTTTTCTGATGATTTAAGATCCAGACATCCAATTAATAAAATCCTTCATCCAGATGAAATATATTGCGAAAAACAACCCAGATTCAAAAGGTGTATCGCCATGATGCCATTGACAGGTAACCTTGATTGAAATTACAGATTTCTCTTGGTTTGAAAATTGCTGGAAACATTTGGGGTAATGTAAGTACACAGCTCAACAAAATACACAACAGAGTTCTAGTTGTTTTTAGAAACTTTAATATGGAAAAGTTACATATTCTACCTTTTTAAGGAAGCTATTTGTAAGTTTTGCTATTGCTACATAGCTAACGTTAGCATTAACAGCTGTTTACTTAACAGTGAAGAAGAAACGTTCAGCATCAAACTTCATTCGTTTACTCACTAAGAGCTGTCTCCAGAGGTGGAAAGCAACTCTCTCATTTTGCTGTTTAGCATGCTAACCAGCTAGCTTGGTCTGGCTGGCCCGTCTCATCCTTTTCTGATGCCGAGTCACTGTAGCTTCCAGTCTGCCCTGAAGAAGTAGCTGCTCAGAGGACGTATTATAACCTCTTGTATTGTAAACAAAACAGTAGCTGAAGCTCTTGGCAAGACAGCTTAAGTAAAAAGCTGCTAATGCTAACAATGGCTACGTAGCAATAGCACATATCTACGATCTAAAGATAAAATGGAGAGTAAATTGAGTTTTAGTGAACACACCTGTCACACTGCATCCCTGTGTTTGTACCCAGCTCTTTAGTGTGTATTTAGCAATAGTGGCAAGGTTCAGGAAATAAATCCAAGAATGATTTTTTACTTTATTTTATTCATTTTGTTAGTGTGCTACACTGAACAGTTTGATGTTTACCTGTGTTGACATGCATCTTCTTGTCTATTCCACAATAATAACACCAGCGCTGTGTAAATAAAAATACCATAACGCTGCCTTGTGTGGTATTAATAGTCCCTCTGTTCCCAGATGAGATGTTTTTTTATGTCCCTGGAGTTTGTTATATTCTAAAGCGTGTTTCCTGACTCAGACTAGACAAATAGTTGTGGCAAACACCCCGAGGTCTCCTGAAATGGGAAGTTTCATTTAATATTGATGCAGTCTGTTTTAATCCTCCTGCTGTCCAAATGAGGGTCTTGATCCTAAAATACATGTCTTACAGGCTGTTGCGTAGTCTTACAAGGCTAGCATCCGTATGTAGGCTTGGATTGGCTGCACTAGCTGTCACAACAGTGTGTAGATTAACTGGAATTGATCTAATTAGACCTGGATTACATCAGTACATGTGATTATATTTTATTTGTCAATTTCCCCTTTTTCCTTCCTTCCCTTTTTCATGTAGAAATGAGTGCAGACGTTCAATGGGGTCTTGTGTTACAGACCCTGGAGCTCTCCCCATTAGACTGTCACTTTGATCTGCCTTTCTGCGTCTTGTCTTTGGGAATAATTCACAGCAATTCTGTGCAACTTTTTACAAAGCTGAAACTGACAAGTGCAGGAAGAAATGAGCTTTGGTCACCCTCTGTGAATACTTTTGCATTTTCAAGGGAAAATATGCTTTCAGTCTCATCTCTAAAATAACTGATATTCATGTATTTCCACATCCTCGAGCTGCTGAGCAGAATTGACTTGCATGGCTTTTCAAAGTGTCACAGCGGATGCAGTCACACAGCATGTGGTTCAGTGCTTTGTCAGAAAACACATTATGCATCATGGTAAATCTAAAAACATACTGTTTTAGGTCATTTTATGCCTTTTAGGTGATCATAGCTCAAGAGGCTCGTGGAGAAGCTGTGCATGCGCATCAAGTCTTCAGTCGTGAGTGTCAGACAAAGGCAAGGCAGGATTTCTGGCACAGTGACCTCAATATGCAACTAAAAAAGGTGCATCCAATAACAGGCTGATGTCATTCTAGGCTGCGTCTGTGTGAACGTCTATGCTGCAACAAATGACTCTTTATTTTATTTTTTCAGAGTTAAAATTTTCATCCAGCTGTTCATCCATGTTTTCTTGTGTTTTTCTCTGCATCTTGGTTAGTAAATGTAACAGTGGCTCATAAGTAATTGCTTTGTACTGTTAGTTGTCTAGTATCTTATCCACTGAGTGGGTGATGCTCCTCGATGGTTCCCACAGAAAAGTTTCAGGAAACAACTTTGCACAGCTCCGTATTGTATGTGGGGAAAGTTAACGAGATGTATATTTGCGAAATAGTCTTTCCTCTTTTAAAACTGAGAAGGTCTGCTCAAAATCACCTTTGATGAGGCATAAATCTCACCTTTGTGTCACTTGTCAAAGTTTATTTTTGTGTGTGGACTGGACTCATGATTGCCCTTTGTGGCCCATGTTGGGAAATAAAAGAAAATGTGAAGTATTTTCAAGCAGTTGTTTCTGTTTTACTTGAGAAAAGACTTGAAAGATGAAAACTAACTGTTTTATTTTGCAGAAATACACCTTCTTAACTTGCCCACCTCAGGTAAAGAGCAGCGCACTGCCGTATCCCTAGTGAGTCAGGATGATGCATGTTCTGAAGTGTTCAGAGACTGGTCTCTACCCTTAAATGTAGTTTAGGCTCAGGCAAGAAATCTTGTGTTTTTCAAAGAAATTCAAAATCTTTCTAAGTCGACAGAACCTCTGATCATCAGAAAGCTGTTATGAATTATGTAGGCTATGATTTGGAGTCTTTTTTGACAGTAATGGTCCAGTGAAAGGGATTACAAGCTTGTTGGCACTTGAGCTGTCTAAAGATTCATGTTTCTAGCAGACTCTGTTTTATTTGGCCTGTGTGAGGTGTCAGGGACAAGGGGAATACAACAGCCCGAAATTCATCCAAATAAGAAACGATTTATTCAGATACATATCTGAGAGTGCTAATATTTATTATGTGATATATCCATTTCCATTGATTTATCCATATCAACCAAGTCAGACCTCACTGATGCTCTGGAGTGTCAGTTAATACAAAGTCCTGCTGTGCAGCCAAACATTATTTTTAATTTCAGTGGAGATCCCAAATCTTCCAAAGGTGTAATTAATATTGAGCTGAGTTTTAGGGAAAAACATATAGATCGAAGCACAATACATCTAGAATAAGATGAATAAGAAATTCAGATGAGTTTTTGATATACAGGTCGTAGTCGTGAAGATTAGTTTAACCAGCCTTTCTGTCGATTTCTTGTCCTTTATTCTTGCCTGAGATTCTGTCTTGGGTTTGCAGTACCTTGAGAACAACATTAGTAATCACTGATTGGGATTGTTTTTTCTATCAAATAGCCTTGTATCCAATACCCAATTTCTTCAGTATCTTTAAAACCAAAATATGGCTGTGAAGATTCTCCAGGTCCAGGTCATGGTATCTCTTAAAGCTTTACGAAGGCAACTGGACTTGCTTGAGGTCAAGCAAATCCAGTTGCCTTCAAAGATCAAAACATGCTTAATGCATCCGTCTTATCTTCAGGTTCAGTGTGATGTCATGACATTTTGTCAAAAAAGACCAACAGAGTATCAAGTCTTCCTGTACATAAACAATTTAGGTGATTGCCCCATGTTAGGTAGCTAGCAAGTAGCTTGGCGGTTGCATTGTAAATGACCTCTGGGGCCCTGTGTATAAATGTTGGGATATGTAGGTATGGGATAGTGTACAGTGAGAATGTACACACCTCAGATTCAGATCAGGTGTATACACAGTTTTCTAGATGTGGCCTGGGGTTGCACACAATCTTTTTGTTGTCAATGAATACATTTTTTTTCTGAATAGAGACAGACTTTGTAAAGTTTGTTTCAGTATGAGCGGCATAAATTACTCATTGATCATCTTTCTGATGTGAAATAATGAAGACTGAGAAGTCACCGTTCATCATGGTTTTGAGGTACTTAAATAAAAAAATAATAAATTAGTGGTACGGTGCTATAAAAAGCTGAAGTCATGTGTAATGACAGCTGCTCTGGTGCTTGTGGAGAAACCCGTTGATAGAGTAGTTCTGATAAGGAATGATATCGGAAATGCTTCAGATACAGCCTAAATACCTCACTCGGGTATTGGCAAGTACGCAAGTCTATTCACCAATCCAAAAAAGTAGCAACTTTGAAGTTTCAGTTCCAGATAAAATGGCAGTTTCCTGAAAATCAATTTGTCTTTATTCATGTTTTACAATGTTTAACCTGAGCCATGCCATTCAACAATGACAACACCTCTTAGAGCTTTATGAAGGGAACTGGACTTGCTTGAGGTTCTTGAAGATATTTCACCTCTCCTCTGAAATGCTTCTTCAGCTCTTGCTGGCTAGTGGGAAGTTCCAGGCATTTAACTTCCTGTGGGGTCATTAACACCTTGAGGGTCATTGAGGAAAGTTATTGAGCCACCCAGGTTTCAGAACATCTCTACTCATTGACTCAACACAATCAATTTCTAATTATTGACGGAGCTAATGAGTACAAGTAGTGATTGAGTGGGAACAATGTGCAACCTTGAGGGTCGAAGTGAGGTAAAGGTGTTGTCACCCATGTCCATGTGGGTCCACGTGAACGTGGGACCATGTGTGCAGGTAAACGAGCGAACATGACACTTAATGTCATAAAAATTGAATTGCACATGTGTTTACTGTCTGTTTGGAATACTGCATATCCACCCATAAGGTAGTTATGCGGCAGAGGACACAATGGTTTCTGCCCCTTCCCCCTCTCCCACGGGATTTGAACAGGATGAAAATTGCTCTGGATTCTCAGGTTACCCAAGTTTCCGAAATGGATGGTGTCAGCATCTTTAGAGATCTGAACACTTGTATCTTCAAGTGTACATCCAGCCCTAGTATTCTATTTCTGTCCCTTTCTGGAATATTGCCTGTTGTCCTGAGGCAGTGTTGAAGTGCTGTGCTGTGGTGTTTTTAGTGGATGTCCTTCTCACTTTGTTCCTCTTTGTCTGTCTGTCATTTTCATGCAAACACACACATTCTGCAGATTGTCCAAATCAGCCTCAGTTTCTCTAGCGCCCCTCGGGAGAAGAAACAGCACGATGTTGTGTACAGTCTTGTTCCTATATCTGCTGTATTTCAGAGGGCGTAATGAATTGTTCTTAGCAAATGATATAGAGAAGGACGAAAATGTTATTAAGAAGCAGACTATCAATCAGGCAAGAAATCAGTCTCTGTTTGGAATAGTCGTCAGACATGTCATGTGTCTAACAAGAGACCGGGGGCATTTTCTGACACTCACTGCCAGTCATTATGAAGCAGGCAGCCTATTTTTCACCACTATACTGAACGACATTGCACTGCATTTATGTAACAGAACAGTGTGTGTCTGTGTATCTGTCATAAGCTATTTGTGGGGACAAATTTAAAAGGACCAGTTAACTGGGGACGGCTTGTCCAGCTGGGGACAAAGGCTGTGTCCACATTTGGGTAAAAGCTGATTTTTGGGTCAGTAAGTAGGTAGGGTCAGGTTTAGGGCAAGGGTTAGGATTAGGCAGGTAGTGGTTATGGTTATGGTTAGGGCAAGTATCCAGGGAATGAATATAAGTATATGTAATGTCCCCAAAAGTGATCTATGACAATGTGTGTGTGTCGGCGCCTGTCTGTCGAAACATGTTTGCGAAGCAGTTGCAAAGAGAGAAAGAGGTTATGAGACTTGTCTTTGTACAGCCAGATAATGGCTGCTGGGCCATTAATTCTCCACAGAGCCACACTGAGCTCCAAGCAGCGTGATCCAACCTGACAGGCCACATTTGGTCTGGGGATAAAGATGACAACGAGTAAGGACGCATCATTGCGGCCAGAAGAGATCAGCAATCAAGTGGCCTAAAGGAGAGAGAAGCAGGTAGAGGGAGGAAGAAAAGGAAAACGGGACTAAAGTGATTCAGTCGATGTTCTTCTGTTCCTCTTCTGAAGATGCTGTCAGGGCTCTGAGGTGATTTAAAATGGAGAGAAATAGAGGAAGAAATGTAGAGAAAGAAAGAAGGTTACCTCCAACATTGGGGGATGGTTGAACACGGGGGGGGGGGAGAGGGGGGGGCTTCAGAGCAGGGCTACTGCCACCACTCCCCCCACAGCCCCTTAGCTTTGACTTTCCAGGATTCTCATTAAAATGCATTAGACTCTCCAGGCTGCCCTGCACCGCCTTCCATCACATCATCGGGGTGCTTATCATCTCCGGAGCAAACAGATATGCTAACCAGTGACACTGGGGATGCCAGAGCTTGAGTGTCAGCCTGGAAGGCAGCACTGAGAGTGTTGACTGACAGGAGTGGTGGTCTTCTTAAACTGACTTTATGTAGGATGATGAGGAATAAAATGGTCAACGAGACATCGCAGTTACACATCAGTGGACTTTTACACAATTTACTTTGATATAGTGTACATGCAGAGCTGAATCATGATCCGAACTGCATCCACTGCTCAGTGATGTTGGTGTTCTGTACTTTGAATTGGCATCATGGGTTAGGATTAACTCATTAACACTGGATGAGAAGTACATGCATAGTATATATTGTTTTTAAGATGTGTGACTGATGAAATCCAATGCAGTTGGCAGAAATTCGTGTCAGAAAGGCGAGATCCATTATGGGAAATGTATTTTGTTTTGTGTTTTAGCTGCAAAAAAGTTTTTTAAAATTGCAGCAGAGTACAGCAGTTACCTGGATGAAAAAGAACAATGACAACGTCTTAGAAGATTCATACTTCAGACACTGACTTCAACCTGCTAACCAGCTAGTCAAGGCTCAGGGTGAGAGACATTGGAGGAGGAGGAGGAGGAGGAGGAGGAAGATCAGCTAAACAGTATCACAGCTAGCCAGAGGTAAAGATTCACCTGATGAAATGCTTTCACTAAAAACTTTATTTTTCAGCCTCTGAAGCAGATGGAAACATGAAAAAAAACATCTGAGACCATAAACCATTGGCTTTTATTGTAAATCATTGCCTTTGTCCTAATGTTCATCAACATTTTTTTTTTTTAAATCTATAAAAAAATTGAACAGAACTGAGAATGTTAATATATGCGCTTGTTTTTCCAGCCATATACAGTTTCCAAGGCAAAACCAATGATTTACAATAAAAGTCAAAGGTTTAAGCTCAGAAATGGCTTTATTTCATGTCTCTATCTGCTTCAGAGGCTGAGTAATAAATGTTTCAGTGAATGTCAAGTTTTCAAACAGTGCTGATGTTTTAGAGGGAGACTTAAATCTTAGTGGGTTAATAGAGAATTTGTGTTCTAGAGACAGAATGGTTAGCATATGACAGAAAAAATGGTGCCATCCAGTCGGCAGCCTCTTGCAGCAGTGTCTTGCTGCTGTGATGCTGACATTCCCCCCAGCGGTTAATAAAGACTCATCCCCTCTTTGCTTCGCTTTTAAGATAATGTTGCACCATTCACTTTTATTTAACCACTGTCTGCTGGAGTATCCACAAAAGTGGTTTGCAGACAGGAGTCAATGTTACAAGTACACCATCTCTTAAATAATTGGAACTTCCCATCCTTTTAGCCACCGAGCTAAGTAGTTTGCTGACAGACTGTGTCTTCTATCTTGAAGAGCTGTTGTGACTAATGCAAACATGTTCCCAGTTTGTTGGCGGTTGACTTGCTAGTTACAGTAGTTTGACCACTAACCTTGTGAGTATTGACTTTGTCACCAAGCTTTTGGCGTTTGGCCCCGTTTTAGTTTGAAGACTCTGGGGTTACGTTGTAGTGTGGAAAAACTGAGACCTTTGGAAATGATGACGTAGACACCCACGGTCGCTCCCTTAAAGTATCGGATTCATAAGTGATATCGGTAAAAGTATTATTACCATTAAAATCTTAATGATACAAATCCTTGATAATGAATTACAAGTGTTACTGATCTTGTTGTCTTTGCTAGCAGCTGTTCAGTTAAATTCTGTATTTTAATGCTACAACTGTCTGTTCGTAGCGATTTGTGCAACTAACCAACTGCAGAATAGACGATCTGCTTCCTGTTTACACCAGCACGCACATGCCCAGTGTAGGTGATTGGTCATGTATTGTATGTGTCTTCAGGTGTGATAGTATGGATGGAGATAATTTCCCATACAGAGCTAAAACAGTCGTCTCGGACAGAGATCGTTTTCAAACGTAGTAGTGTGGACGTGGCCTCACTTGTGGACGTGTCAACACTCACAAGCTAGCAGTTAGCTGCTCAGTTAAAAACGTGTAGCTGATTTTAAACTCTTACTGCACCAGAATTACGACGTATAAGCTGGGGTTTTCAAACACAGCTAAACCTACTAAAAAAAAAAAGTAGCAATGTCATCACATGCAGTTACAGAACACACACACACTCAGGCAGAAGTAGGGGACAGAGAATGAGCAGTTAGCTGCTGTACAAACTGGTAAAAATGATCTGTCATGTCTCATCCCCGGGTTGGTTCTACTGTAAGTGTTGGAGCTTCCGTGTGAGATGCTTCACTTGGTGATTCTGTGTTTTTATTACAGCGGCTACCTAGCTAGCATAGTGAGTACATTCAGTTCTTGAAGAATGCAGTATGCCCACTTCTCAATTACATTTCAATAAGTCACTGTTTATCTATTCATACAGAGGACAAACTGATATTAATAGACAAAAATTGACACAATGCTGAGCTAAGAAACCTACTACCTCCGACACATCTCTGGAACTGGCAAAATTTTTACCAGCAGCACTTACCCACAACGAGAGGACTCTCCCTAGCCAATCGATCTACATGGAGACATGAATCAATACAGTTGTTAGAAACTATCACAGTTATGGAGAGTGGAATGCCATACTATAGAATCTATTTTACATTTACAGTACAACTTTCTCTAACAATTTGACTTAGTGCCATGTATGACTTGCTTTTGTTTTTATTTGTAATCTTGCAGACAAAGGGTTAACAAAAGAGGAACACAGAAATTATTTTCCCCTCTAGATATTTATCCATGCACAGTAAAATGCCTTATCTTACTGCTGCTGTCTACCTCAGCAACATGGCTGCTGTTATGCTTGTCAGGAAGTTGTGACCATAGACATTATATTTGGGGGCTAAGGTGCTAGAATGCTAGTTTTCAAAGTGGGTATCCGGGGACCCCCAAGGATCCTTGAGGGGGTTCCTGGGGGTCCCCTGCAAAAAGGGGAATAATTTATTCTCACTATAATTCCATCCATATGTAACACAATGACAGAATGTATGACTGTTTTGGTCGTGGGTTTAAAACACTTTCTGTAATAAAAGATCTAAAAGCAAAAATATTATCATATGGAGGACCCTGGGACAAAATCTTATCAAATGGGGGTCCATCATGGTATAATTTGTGTCAGTTAATTGGTCCTTGATGTGAGAGACCACTGCCCTAGAAGAAACNTACAAAAGAGGAACACGGAAACTATTTTCCTCTCTAGATATTTATCCATGCACAGTAAAATGCCTTATCTTACTGCTGCTGTCTACCTCAGCAACATGGCTGCTGTTATGCTTGTCAGGAAGTTGTGACCATAGACATTATATTTGGGGGCTAAGGTGCTAGAATGCTAGTTTTCAAAGTGGGTATCCGGGGACCCCCAAGGATCCTTGAGGGGGTTCCTGGGGGTCCCCTGCAAAAAGGGGAATAATTTATTCTCACTATAATTCCATCCATATGTAACACAATGACAGAATGTATGACTGTTTTGGTCGTGGGTTTAAAACACTTTCTGTAATAAAAGATCTAAAAGCAAAAATATTATCATATGGAGGACCCTGGGACAAAATCTTATCAAATGGGGGTCCATCATGGTATAATTTGTGTCAGTTAATTGGTCCTTGATGTGAGAGACCACTGCCCTAGAAGAAACTGAACATACACAGTACCTTATATCCGGAAACATGTCCCTCAGAAAAGATATTTTCTACATTGCTGCATGTATAGTATGTGTGTTATTTCATACTTTCAGACAGCTCAAGGAGAAATATTGTACATGTAGGCGGACTGCCTCAAGATTTATTGAGCGGAGAATCAAACTGCAGAAGTTTTTTTTTAACTAGGTAGTTGTTCACACCTCAGCCAGTGTGTGAGGCAGAGTGGTGCCTGGTGATGTCTGCTCAACTCTGCTTTTGATTTTTTGCTTGATATACATGTTGAGAAAATTACTGTCAAAACTAGTGTATAAACTTTATCCTAATGAAATCAGACATCCGACCTCCAGCTTATTTCATTTTAAATCTCATGTAATTATTTGGCTGTCATGAAGTGACAGTCAGTACAAAGTCAAATGTTGATGTAACGCTAACAAGGGGCTGAGAGCTCTGTTGTTACTCACACACAGCTGTTGCTCCAATAAACCAACTGATCATGACCTGCCCAGGACCAAATACAGACAAATACAGCAAGGACACAGTGAGGAAAGTAGAACAGCAGATAGCAGCTATAGAGCCAACCGTTTTTATCTCAGGACCAGAGCTTAAAGCTCCATACAGTCTAAAGGTAGATGTCCATGTGTTGTTTGATTATAAAGCAGGTCCAGGTTCTATATTAATACTGTGAAAGTATCAAAGCCTCAGTCCACAGAGAAATGCACACAGCCTGTATTCAGAAACTGAGCCTTAAAACCAGCCGTCAGGACTTCTGGAACTTTGTGATGTCACAACAAAGCAGTCACCGCTCTCAGCCATGCTCCAACCCCACCCACTTGCACTTACCATCCAACAAGGCAGGAATTATGAAATCTGCTGTACTTTTATTAGATCACTTAGAAAACAGTCAGTCAATCAGAAGAGAGGAGGCTCTGAGCTTCTCTTCTGATTGGCTGACATAGAGAAGCCTACACTACACTGAGATGGTTTTTGGTTCTTAAAACCACAAATATATCTTCTTATGGATCAACACTTCAAATGAAACACAGGAGAAGAGGAAAATATGGAGCTTTAAAGAGAGTGAATACTGGAACTGGAAGTTATTCTGTTTCCTGGATGTAGCTGTATGCCAACATGTTCGCTATACGAACAACTACAGGATTATCAGTCAATCAGTTTCAATTCAAACAGATTGATTTATTTATGAAGCAGGTCTTGTTTCAGTGTGCTTTTTCTTATGCATGTGCATTTAATGTGTCTGTTGAATGCTGTTTATATTTCAAAAGAGCTCTTTTCAAAAGTCTTTTTTTTTTTGTCAATTAAGTTTTATTGGAGAATCATTTGACAGAAGGTGCAAAGATTATAACAGCTGATTAATGGTCTCCAGGTTTTTCCAGTGTATTCAACAATACAGTGACGGATAAAAGAGAACAAAACTGAAGCGGACAAGAAAAAAAACCACTTAATCTGTCTGACATGTCAAAAAGGGTCAGAGGCAAGGAAAGGGAGACCTCACCAGGCCTGACCCTGATCCTTTACATAGTATCAACTGCTCCTCCCCAGATACCTGATAAAAGGTGTGTAAGCTCATTCAGACATGACTGTGAGGACAGGGCCTGCTTTTTCTTCCTGAATATTAGGACAAGCTTTTTGCTGTTCAAAAGGTAGTTTTTAATTTATAATATAATTTTTCCCAATAACACGTTTTATTTCATAATGACACTTGTCCTGTTAGTGGAGTTGTGACACCTTTCAGCCAATGCCGGTTGTAATCAATTCCAGATGTGACCTTTTCTTCATCCGAACATTTTTATTCTCAGTCAGTATCTTGACTCTTTTCTCGCTCCTTCAGTCTGCTGACAAATAGAAGAAAAAAAATCCTCTTCTTGTCCGGTTTAAATTACCACACACACACACTTACAGACATTAGGTTAACGTGTTCCTCCTTTATCCTGATTTTAACCATCATGTTCTGAATACCTCATCTAGAACCAGAGAACCTCTCACAGGGTCCCGGTCTCTGTGTGCAGCCTGGACCGTGGTGATGGAAATGAGGACGTTTTGTGCTGCTGTGGCGTCTTGCAGTGTCTTTGACATTTCGAAGCTTTCGGTGTCTTGGCTCAGGCTCGCTGCAGAGGGCATTCACATGTGTCCCTGTGGGAGCCAGTGTGCAGTGAGAGGGATTAAGCAGCACTGCTGGCACTGTGAGCCTCGTGCTGCCCTTGTCCTTGCAGACTGAGGGAGCATGCGGGAAGCTAATGTTAGCCCAGCAGCCTCCTCCTCACACTTCATTTCACTTTATTTTGGCTGCCGCATCAGCATCGAGGCGGTGCTACAGCGCACGCTGTCTGGGGTGCTCTGATTCTCATTCGTTCTGCTTTTCCGTGACATTTTGTCATTAAGCTTCTTTCTCGTCTTGTTATGCAGTAAGTGATTTCTGAAGGATTGCTTTAGACCATTTATTTGCATATAAACGATGTGTTTTCTCCCTGCTGCTTATCCAGATTCACTCTCTTCTCTTTGATCTTATGGCTTATCCAACAACGACACTCTCACACAACAGTGTTGTGGGTTATAGTGAGGTCACCAGTTGAGGAGCCATCAGGGCCACAGGCTCGACTGTGGACCTCCGCCTCTGGTCATCATTCAGTGGAGAGTGGTGAACAGTTCAGGCTTAAAATAAATAAATAATGTCCATGGTCATGGGAAGGGCACTGAACATTAGTGTGTAGATGATGCAGCTCTGTGCCTGGTCTCTCTGTACCCATCATGCTAATGAGAACAAAATATAGCAGACAGAGGAAAAAGAGGAGTTTTATTTCTGTTTTTTTTGTTTGTTTGTTTTTTTGTCTTTTTTATTTCATACATTTATTTATTTTCTGAATTTTTAACCAGACTAATTTGAAAGGAGAGTAAAAGCTGAAAGTTGTTTTCAAATCTTGACAGCGTGACCAGGTCCAATGATGTCCAATTAATCTGCAGCTATTCTGACAACTGAAAATTAAGTCTTTTTTTTTTACCAACTCTCTCTCTCTCACTGTATCTGTGAGATCGGCCAGTCCACTGCTGATACCGATCATTTTTGGCATGCATTGCAGATGGCGTACATTAAATCAGTCTCACACACTTTTTAATTTATTGGAACTGTCAATGGACAAAACCGACCAGGAGCTTCATTCCTATCTTCAGTGTGAGCTCCACAGTGACTGACCTGTGAAATCACACAGTGGCTGCTGAGCTATAAAAACTGACTCGACAGTGAGACACAGTCTCAGCTTTGTCACGAAGCTGCATTCTCCTTGCTCTTCCACTTCCTCTCTCAGGCTTTGTCATCCATTATTTCTCTGAAGCTCCTTGAAACCCATCACTGTCACAAAAATAATTCTTAATTAGATACTTAATATTTAGTTAGACATAGCTAGTAGTGTGTGTGTGTGTGTGTGTGTGTGTGTGTGTGTGTGTGTGTATATATATATATACATATATATATATATACAAACAGTTTGAACAGTTTTTTTTAAGCTTTCCATCTAAAAACAGACTTCCCTACTGTTGTATTTCTTCTGTCACCACCTTAGACATCATCATCATCATCTTCATCCAGGAAAATGGACAAAAACAGTAGTTATCCATAAGGTGAATGTGAAGCACATAAAGTGTAAACATACATTAGTTACAGTGTGTTTTAATCACAAAGCAGACGACAGATAGCGACATCTTTCTAACACATCTGTTGTTCAGCAGGAAAACTTGTTACGTCCATCGTCCTTCTGTAGCAGCTGCACGTTGCTGCATTTTTAACTGTCCATATTGTGCCTGTGCGTTTTCCCTTCACAAAGAGTGACCCTGCTGCCTGTGACATATTGTACCGGCGGCGATGTCAGAAATAGCCCAGGGACTCAGCTCAGCTCCGGCAGAACAGAGGCGGCACGAAGGAAACGTAGGAGGAGCGGGAAAAGAAGGAGAGAGTTCGAGTACGAGGGAGCAGGAAAGTGTAAATCATGTAAGAGAGTAACTGGGAATATAATGACACGGTCTATAAAGTAAATGTCATGACAAAGTTAGAGAAGTAATAGAAATATAAAAATATGAAATATTACTGAACTGAGAGAGGAAAGAAAAAAAAAAAAGAGTTTATCCTCATATCTGGTCCGTGTGTGTGTGTGTGTGTGTGTGTGTGTGTAGAGTTTAGTTTCTGCCTCGAGGCCAGTTTCAGAAGGAAAGAGTTGCTCCAGTGACACATCAAAGCACCGACCTGAGATCGTCCCTCTCCCTCCTCTCAGCTGTGTGCAGGTGCATATTGATATGAGCACAAATTTGCAAAAGGGAGGAATAAGATGACGGGTGTTGAATTCATGTGGAAACCTTTGTTTTAAGTCGGTTAAGCTAGCCCCTGGATGGTATTTAACATGCTAGTTGCCTCATGTGTGCAGCCAGCTGCTGGCCGGTAGCCGTTGGTTTCAATGACTCACTTGTTCTCTCATTATGCAGATGAGCATCGTCGAGAGCGATACCCTTGTTCTTGTCTCTGTGCCTCCTCAAAGTGTAATTTGTCTTGATATATCCAGGGAGGGTGACAGGGGCTGTAAGGTTAGGAAAATGTCTCATTTGTTTGCCAAGGTAAACAACTGCTATTCCCACAGGTGAGAGCTGAAGCCTGCTTTGATGAATCACTGGATTGTGTTGCTTACATAAAGAGCACTGCAGCATTTTACTGTAGGCCTGGCTATTGTTGTTATATTAGTGCTTTCTTATATCTCCTGCACTGGTGTTTTTAGGGTTAGCTTTATGATGAGTTTGTTCTTTAACTGATGTCCTTCCTTCTCTCCCCTCCTTACCTCCCCTGTCCTTTCCTCCCACCTTCCTTTGTCCTCTCCTCTCCTCTCTAAGTCGTTGCCTGGCGGCAGATGTCTCGTAGCTTCCCTCAGAGCTCAGAGGCCAGTTGGAGTCAGGGGGCGGGTCCTCAGCAGCAGCAGCAGCAGCAGCAGTGATGCGAGCTTCAGTCGCAGGCTGCAGGATGAGCGTGGGTGCGCTCCTTAACGGGCTGCTGGTCTCCGTGGTCGCAGCTCTGCTTTGGAAGTACTCCAAGCTGAGCGAGCACGCTGCCCTGCTGGAGGAGGAGCTGCACATGACACGGCAGTCCCAGGAGCTCTCGCAGGCCCGCATCGATTACCATGTTGCCCTGCAGGCTCTTCAGGACCACGGCACCCGCATGGTCTGCACTGGGAAGATGCACACCGACCGCATCTGCCGCTTCGACTACCTCTGCTACAGCTCCGAGGCAGAGGAGTTTGTGTTCTTCCACTCCAATTCCTCTGTCATGTTGCCTAACCTGGGGTCTAGGCGCTTCCAACCTGCCCTGCTGGACTTGTCGTCAGTAGAGGATCACAACACCCAATACTTCAACTTTCTAGAGCTGCCAGCTGCGGCTTTAAAGTTCATGCCCAAGCCTGTATTCGTACCAGACGTGACACTGATCCTGAACAGATTTAATCCTGATAACTTAATGCACGTATTCCACGATGACCTACTCCCAGTCTTCTATACCATGAAACAGTATTCAGACTTGGATGATGAGGCTCGTCTGGTGTTCATGGAGGGGTGGAGTGAAGGCCCGCACTTTGACCTTTACCGACTCCTTAGCAGCAAGCAGCCACTCCTCAAAGAACAGCTAAGAAACTTTGGCAAGCTAATGTGTTTTACCAAATCTTATGTTGGCTTGTCCAAAATGACCACATGGTACCAGTATGGGTTCGTCCAGCCGCAGGGGCCTAAAGCCAACATTTTGGTCTCAGGGAACGAGATCCGGCAGTTTGCCAGGGCTCTGATGGAGAAAATGAACACCACCAGGGCGGAGGAGGCCGAGAAGGACGGAGGGAGCGCCGAAGACGAGAAGGAGAAAGAGAAGAAGGATGATTACATTGTTGTGTTCAGTCGCTCAACAACAAGGCTGATACTTAATGAGGCGGAGCTAATCATGGCGCTGGCCCAGGAGTTCCAGATGAGAGTGGTCACAGTGTCCCTGGAGGAACAGTCATTCCCCAGCATCGTCCAGGTGATCAGCGGCGCGGCCATGCTAGTCAGCATGCACGGAGCTCAGCTCATCACCTCACTCTTCCTCCCCAGAGGAGCTGCTGTGATGGAACTGTTCCCCTTTGCTGTGAACCCAGAGCAGTACACCCCGTACAAAACCCTGGCCTCCCTTCCAGGCATGGACCTTCACTATATCTCCTGGAGGAACACTAAGGAGGAAAACACCATCACCCACCCAGACAGACCCTGGGAACAAGGAGGCATTGTTCACCTGGAGAAGGAGGAGCAGCAGCGGATACTGGCCAGTAAGGACGTTCCCAGGCACCTGTGCTGCCGCAACCCAGAGTGGCTCTTCCGGATCTACCAGGACACTTTAGTGGACATCCCCTCCTTCCTGGAAGTCCTCAAAGAGGGCATGAAGACCAAGCCCAGCTTGAAGAAGTCAAAACCGGCCAGCACGGTCCACCCAGGCCGAGTCAGAGAACCTCAGTGTCAGACCTCAGTACAAAACACTAACGAGGCCAAACTCACAGTCTCCTGGCAGATCCCGTGGAATCTGAAGTACCTGAAGGTAAGAGAGGTGAAGTACGAGGTGTGGATCCAGGAGCAAGGAGAGAACACCTACATGCCTTATATCCTCCCCCAGCAGAACTACACCTTTTCAGAGAACATTAAGCCCTTCACCACCTACCTGGTGTGGGTCAGGTGTATCTTCAACAAGAACCTCCTGGGCCCGTTTGCGGATGTTCTTATGTGTAGGACCTAGTACAAACACCTTGCCAGTTTGTTGCTGCGCAGCTTCACACAAAGGTTGAGTCATGCTTGTTCTAGACAATCACATGAAATCAGTCAGGACAATGTTGTGACTTGTTTTTACAAACCTAGAAGAGGCTGTTGGACTTTTTCCTGCCCAGCACCGAGAGCACAGTGACTTCTGGACGAACTGGACGAAGATTTTAACCACAGGGTCAGAACTCAACTCAACAGCCGTTAATGAATGGAAAGTATATTTCATGTAACTATGAAGGAAATAAAGTGCTTAACTGTGTTTCTACTGATAATAACAGAATTCAGATCAGCAGATTTATTTATGTGCAGAATAATATATAACATGTTTTTTTAGTTTTAGTCCGAACACTGGTTCTTTACCTTTTACAGTATGCAATGTAGCTTTTCTGTGGAGAGCTAGAGAGATTTTAGATTAGCAAGATTTCTTATGTTTTTTGACTTGTCCGATGTTTACTGTGTGTGTGATACCTGTGTGGCTTAGTTTCCCCACTTTAATTTCATACACCATTGTTTGCATAAATGAGCCAATACCAAAGCAACTTCTCCCATGTTAGTTCAGCCAGTCATCATTCATGCCATATTACTCTTTCATGTTATGATCTCTCACACAGACGGTGACAAGTTAAAGGAAACGACGTAAAGTGTCTCAGTCAGGTGTTGTTGTCTCCACATCAGCTTCATTGCTCCAGGTCTCTGACCTATACTGGAGGACCAACCGTTCTTCATCAACATATTCCCTCATGTGGTGTTTAGATGATGGTGGTAAGAGCGCTGTCCAACATCTGCCATAGTGCAACTGGACTGAGATCTGGAGACTGTGAAGGCCACAGCATATGATTGACATCATCTTCATCCTCATCAGACCATCAGTGACCCCTGTGGACGTCAAGTCGGTCATTAAGATACAGAGAGAGAGAGAGAGAGAGAGAGAGAGAGAGAGAGATAAGTGGAGAAAGTGGGATAGAAGACAGAGAGAGAAAGAGAAATTATTATTATTAGAATATTATGTTTATATATATATATATATATACCACCCTTTAACTTTAATTGAATACCACTCTAAGGGGGCAAGTGGACCCAAACCATGGCAGCAAAACTGGATCCCCTCGCTGTAGGGGTCCAGCATTCAGACCTGGAGCAATCTCTTGGTGTAGACCACACATGACCTCACAGACCTGTGGAGAACACGGTGAAGGACGAGTCATCTCTGCAGACCAGAGCCTCTGGTTTCTGCTCCTGAACTCTCAGATGTGGATTCATCTCTGTAATGAGGGTTTATCACTGCAGCTCTACTGTAACATCCCTCTGTGTGTAACCGTGGACGACTTGTTGGTGACTCAGTGTGATCACACCCTGCACTGACATCCTCGGTCACCTTCTATTTTTCTTACATATTACACTGATGTCTGACCCTGTTTACTGACGTCTGTCCCATAGAGCTAAATGCAGATGTCACTTCAGTCACTAGCTGTGTTTCCACCGCAGTTTTGCGCAATATACAACCAGTTCTTTTTTAGAAAAGTCGATAAAACACGGTTGTGAATGGTCTGTTTCTAGTGATGTTATGTGAACAAAGCTGGGTTTTCTCCTTTCAAGATATCATTCCAAGTAAACGTGGTGATGGATTTGCAGCATCTGCTAATTGTTGGGATGAATGCATCCACCACAGTAGGTGCTGTGGTATTTGACCGAAGGTGACGAGGAAGGCAAGCGGCCACGTATCAGGGATTTTTGGGAGATAACAGTCTGCAATGTTTTTAGATGTCATGTGACTTGAAAGTGGAAAAAGTCTTTCCGTTTCACTTTTGCAAAAAACAGTTTTGTCGAACAGTCTGAAAAACCACCTCGTGAGTGTATATATTTTTTTGCAACATTTCATTTTTTTTTTTTTTAATTCACGTCTTTCTTTTACCCGTTTTTAAGTTCGAAATTTCAAATTGAGCATGTTAATGAAAACACGGCTACTGTTACTATGGAAACACCAGCCAGTTTCTGTGACAGAAGTTCCAACAATGAACCCTGTTTGAAAGTCACTTTTCAGAATCAGCTGGGCCTGATCAGCATTTCTATACCTGTCACAGAGCAGCTATAAAAATGTTAATCACTTAATGGTACCAGGCAGTTCACCAGTTTTTCCTTTAATTTCTCACCGTCTGATTCAGCTTGAAACATTGTCTCTAAAATAACGTTGTAAAAGGTTTGTGTAACAGAAGTGTCAAGCAGGAGTTTTCTTGAATGCCACTCGAATCAATGAAGACTTGTGTAATTTCAGATTGCTTAATGGAGGATGTTGTGCTCTGTAACAGCATCACCTTTTAATGATTTCCTCATGTTTTATAACTGGATGAATAAATACTCTTCTCTAATTGGCGCTAATTACAAGTGTTAAAATTATAACTGATGTGGTCGTAGAAATGTAGCAGATGGTTTATAGACAACACACTGCCACCAACATATTGTTTTATAATGTGCCATCGTTATTATAGTGTCATTCTTATTATTGTCCTCGAAACATAACACTGACTTCTGTAATGATTTGGACTTTGCCATGCGTTTTCAGTTTTTCACCTCACTAATATTTCCTCTGAAGTTCTCAGATGCAGTTGTGTTCGTTCATTTGTGCACTTTTAAGAGATTATTTGGAGCCATTGTGCAGGATGTGATTGTTTAGATGTGTATGTGTTTGTATTGTTGTTAGATCTGTGTGTCTTAGCTCAGTGGAGACGTCGTACTGTTTGTGCTGAGTGAAAGAAGAAGAAGAAGAAGAAGAGTGTCTCTGTTTTCTACATTAGCAGTACTTGGAGTTTCTTTGTCAGATCGAATAAAGAAGCTTATTTCTTACCCGTCTGTTTGGATTAAAATGTTTTTTTTTTTTTTTTTTTTGACAATAAAGTTATAACAAAACAGATTATAAGAAGCATATGAGGATACTATTAGAGAAAACACAATTAAATAAACCTTTTTATCTTGGCACCAAATGTTTCTGCTGGAAGGAAGAATATTTCTTTGAACTTGTGTTGTCAGGATTTTCTTTTATATTTGTATTTCCTTGTTTGGAAAAGGTTAGATTAATGTTAGTCTATGGTTCCCTCTTAACAAAGAAAAACTGTATAGTTATTGTTTTCCAAAATTGTACAATTAAGCTTCAAAGAGAGTGAGATGAGAGGATTGATCATGTCTCATCAATGTCATGTCTGTCAATTAAATATGACACTACAGCAACAACTTAGCCTGAAGAATGGATACACAAACAACCGGCTTGTTTCTGTCATAAGGTAACAAAATCTGCCTGTCAGCACCTCTTAACACTCTTACTAATTATCATGTTGTATCTGGTTAGGTTCATTTGTGCTCAGGTTTTGGTTTCACAATGTCCCACATCCCTGCTGGTTGCACATTTTCAGACAGTCTCAACCTGGAAGAAGAAAGCTTAAGAGAGATGCCCGAACCAATTGTACAGTCTCACCTCCAAACTCACCTCCACTCAGCCGGCCAGTCAGGGCGTGAATGATCGACTGTCAGTTGCGAAACAGTAAGTTGCATGAATTGTTGGACAAAGCCCCCAGTTATGATGTCAGGAAGGTGATGGGGGAGGAGGTCTGTGGGCTTTTTGTCCATCCAACAGGCAGCTCTAATGGAACATATTGGCAGTTTAAAGTGATGGTTTGGGTTATTAGACGTGGGGTTGTGTGAGGTATTCATCTATAGTCAGTGTGTTAGCTGCAGTAGATTCAGATCAGCGCTGACAGGAGCACAGGGATGAGCTGCTGTGGACGGGGTCAGCAGAAAAACCTGTTTTAGCCACTTACCCACAGAGAAAAGCTAACATCAGTTTAATGGAACGCTTTATATATTTCCACCGCTTTATCTGCCGTCAAACAGACCATAAAGTGGTGAAACTGTTGAAAATAAACCGAGTATAATAAATATTAGCTTTTTTCTGTGGGTATTTTTTTTAAAGTGGCTGAAATATGTTTTTCTGCTGACCTCGTCCACACCAGCTCATCACTCAGCTTCTATGCCAGTGTTCCTGCTGCTTCTCCAAACAAGGAGCGTGCGCCGAATCTACTGCACTACACTGACTATAGATGAGTACCTCACACAACCCCACGTCAGATAAGCTGAACTTATCACTTTTAAGTGATCTGTGTCCAGCCAACAAGTCATCCGGCACGACCACAACCTGTCGTTACAGCTCGGTTTGTTAGACAAGATGTTGTCAGACGCAGGCTGTAGCTTCATGTTTAGCCTATAGACATGAGAGTGGGATCAGTCCTCTTATTTCACTGTTGGTAAGAAAGTGAACAACACTCTCAAGTTCACTTTATACACAGAGGGAAGCTGCTGTGAAACCCCAGAGACCCCGGATGCTCCAAGTTCATGTGTGCAGGCTGGTTTGTGGTCATTTAACTGAGAATTTGACAACATCAACTGACATGAGAAAGGCCTGACGGGCTCTGCTTTAATCAGGCCCTGTCGAGGAGGGGCCCGGCGACAAAATCTAAATTTAAGACCTTTAGCTATTTCAGATTCATGTTTCCTGATGGTTACAAGTTCATAAATTCATTTGTTTTTGTTTGTTTTTTTTTTATCAAATTACCACACAGTCAATCTTGGACCACATAGGACTGCATTATAGACACTGTACACATTGGGAGGAATGGGGGCCCCGCAGCTAATTTAGTCCTGGGGCCCCTGAGCAGGTTAATCCATAATCACATTTTATATTTCATTTGCCACACAAGAGGAAGTGCAGACTGGAGCCTGAGGCCACAGTTTACCATTAACCCTGAGTCCAGCAGAACTCTGAGTGTGAACTGTGGCTGAAAGCTGGGTGTGAGCCATAATCACCCCCTGCAGGGAAATGATCTGTTATCTCTCCTGCAGCCGACACAGCTCAGGTCAGATTTTATAATCACTCCGTCACTGACTGAGGGGGAGGTGCAGATGTATCAGTCACTGACAAACAGTTTCACATGTTTCTGATTGGAGTACGGATGAGTAACAGTCTTCTACAGTGGGAGGAAAACAGTTTTAATTACCATCATCATTTAAAAAATCATTCAGTAATTAATTGTACTTATTCTTGTACGGGGTCACTGTGGCCTGGAGCCAATCCCAGCATGCATTTGGCAGAAGAAGTGATTACCAGTGCTTTGCAGGGCCAGCAGTCGTCCACAGTCCAGCTCACTTACTGAGGTTGGACAGTGGGTGGAATCACAACGTGCTCTCTGGGAATCTAACCACGAAAAATCTACTTTATTATCATTTTGGTCTTGTATTTGATGAAGATTTGGACATGAATTCCGTCCACAGAGACATCACTACACCAACGTCTGACTGGGCAAAAACACAAACAGTCAGATAATGAGGCTGTAAACAACGCAACAGTTATTATCTATGTGACCGGGTCATACACCCAGAATAAACTGGAACCAGAGACTGCTGCACCAAAATATACATTTATTTACAATACACGGAATAAAAGGCTTGTCTACTTTCAACAAGCAGCAAGGGAGTTTCTCTATAGGAGGCCTCGGTGTAGGCCTTACTAAAGGAGTGATGCGGTAAAATGTACCATGGATGTATGAACCCAGTCAAATGTTAAATGAAAAAGCCAAGGAAATAAACAATGTGGGGCACAGTACACGAAAATCTCAAGGCACGGAAAATACAGTGGTTGGCTCTTCTCGCAGGGTCTTTGTTTAAAAACTAAAAAGTAAATAATATACATGTATCTCAGTAAAGGGACTAAAATTCATTTAAAAACATTTCTTTAATTTGATTTAATGAGCTAAAAGAAACATAATTGTGCTTCAATTTCCCCATTAGAATCATGTTTTTTAACCATGTAAAATACCAACTCAAGCACCAAAGAAAGGCTGGCCTCAGCTGCTCACGTGTACTCCCCCACCTCTTTTTATAGACTCTGCTCCCTCACCAGGGTCCTAATGCTAGACTCTTGTTTCCTTCCTGTCCACATCTAGATTTGTGGTTCTCAAACTTTTTCACATCAAGGACCCTAACTGAAAATAGACCACAGACCCCCATCTGATAAGATTTGGTCCCAGGGTCCCACATTTTATTACAAAAAGTGTTTAAACCCATGAACCAAAACAGTCATACATTCTGCCATTGTGTTACTTATGGATGGAATAATAGTGAAAGTAAATGATTCCCCTTTGGACCTCCAGGAACCCCCTCAAGGACCCTTGAGGTAGACCACTTTTAGAACCACTGATCTAGATGATATCAACCAATTTATCTAGAGGTGAAACTGAAGGTGAGTCCTTCTGTAAAGCCTCTGACAGCAGCATGTTTTATAACATTACTAAGAAAAGATGCTTTCCTGACCTCATTACCTCGATGGTGATTTGTGTGTTTTTACACAATTAACCAAATTATCATGTGTAATATACACTGTGTATGGAGCCATTTAGACTGAAATGTCATAATAGATGATAATTTAACTGATATTAAGTGAGATAATGTGAGGATTACATCTTTATTCAGGCAGGAGCAGATGTGTTATATGGACTTCAGCAGATACTGTATGTTTCCTCTCTACCTCAGGGACTGGATGCAGCAGCACTGTCTATACATCAAGCACCACACTGGGAATTCGTCTTGGATGTCAGTGTGTGTTGTCTTTCACACTCTGCATATACATGTGACCTCTCTCTTACTGTGTTAAATAAACTGTGTGCACGCTGTCCAGGAAACATGCTAACAAGTGATCAGAGCTGAAAAAGTCCACAGCGGCTCAGTACACTATTGGGTTGCCGTGGCGATGGAGCGATCTGCTGCCCGGTCAGAGCTCAGACTCAGCCCAGCTGTGCAGCTCTGCAGCTCCCATGGTACTTTCTGTTCCCAGGGCTATTTTCTGCTAGCTTAACCGCAGAGATGAGATGCCACCTGACAGGTGCAGATGGGTAGCGGCAGGCTAAGTGACAGTGGCCTTCCCTGGGGCTGGATGGGGGGGGGCACAGCAGCACTGAGAGATGGACTGTTGTGTAATGAAGTGTGTGAATGTGTGTGTGAATGTGTGTGATAAAGTACATAAAATAAAATAATTGCACCAGGTGGGTTAGGAGTTAAAAGGACATCATGTGAACATGGTGAGCTGTGTAAGAGTGAGACTGAATGCAGATCAGTTCTTACAGCTGATAAGATTAATCGTGTTTTAACATGAGCCAAGATTTTTCTCATTTCCCTCACAAGAATGAATATTTGAACAACTCCCCAGAGTAGATTTATCATCATTAGGGATGGAATTACATGAAATAACCTTCCAAGTATGTTTTCCCTCCTCCGCTCTGTATCATTGTTTTATTAGCTTTAGCACAGAACAGTGGAACAGGAGGAGCTGTGACAGGCTGGTCTGTATTTTAAGTTGTCATATATTATACTACACAAAAACAAACACAAAGAGACATTGACAGAGATAATATACACACACTGTGTGATGCAATAGGTTCCCACAGCACACACTGTGGGAAACACATTTTAATCTGTCATCTAAATATCCAACATCATATAAATCTAATTGACAGAGACACATTTAGATAAAGTAAGACAGGGTCATGGTCAGATTTCTTTGCATCAAACATCAAACGTTGGTGTTGTTTCCACTGTTTAAAATCTCTGCAGATCTTCAAGTTTCCTTTATCAATCACCTCTGCTCATTTACATCTAAGAAACCAAAGAAAAAACTCCTCTCACTTTTATTCAGGGATGATGCGGCCTGGCTGTGCACCAGCAGCTCAGAGCTGAATCACTTTTTATAAAGTATTTATGGAGCGTGAGCAGCGTCCCTCTCAGATTACATCAGCTGACCCTGAATGCTTCCTGCACGCTGACAGAAACCATCATGGACGCAGCTGACATGTAGCTTCAGTGTTTAGAATATGTTTCTTTTATTGTTAAACTGATGGAAGACTGACACTCTCTTATTGTAAGATGTAACATGATGAGTGTAACACAAGTGTAATACAGTATAATGTTTAAAAGCGCTATATATTAGTTTTTCTATCGCTACATATCTAACATTGTGAGTTCAGCACCGTCGCCATCTTGGCAGTCCCTGACTCCGCCCCTAACTCCCAGCTAATCAAAAAATGGGCAAAGAGATGGGGCGTTTACAAATATGTATCTCATCCTGGATCAGCTGCTGTCTCTCTCCCCCCCAGTCTTAGTCGTAGTGAGGTCTTGTGTGGCACCGATCCCGGCTAGAGGATGTCTTAGACTTTCTTCTGCGTGCTTGACTGTTTTCTGTTCCTGCTACTTCCTCCCAGTTCTAACTGTGATGCCTGCAGAGAAGACTCTGGTTTCAGTCTATCACCTCTCTACCTCTGGTGATCTTAAATTCCTCTGTCAGACTAGTGGAAGAAAGCTGCAGTGTCCATGATGGGTGATGCTGCTTCAGCTCTTTGGTAGGCTCAGCCACCTGCAAAGAACCTGTCTCACATTACACTCGAGGCCCTCCATGATGGTCACTGGAAAATCATATAACACAGGAGTGACCTTGAACTTCAAGCTCCATATGAGCTGACTGGACCGCGCACTGGCCAGTACGAGGTCTGTGTTCCCTTCTGAAGTGTGGTGTCTTTTGCTGACCGTTCAGGTTTATGTGGAGTGAATCCATGGGTCTACGACAGTCTAGTACTCCTCTATTCTCCCACTCCACTGCTGTGTGCTCTATACAGCCTGGCATTCCTGGGCCTTCTGCAATGTATGCCTTGTATGCCTTCCTCAGGAGCTGTGCTGTCAGGCAGTCAGCAAGAATCCTGAAAAAGACCTTATGGTACATAAGTACTCTGCCTTCAGCACATGGTCATGGCGCCTCCTGTACCTCCCCTCCTCCATGGGAGAGAGGAATTAACATTATGTTTTTATCCCTAAGATCCAACTGTCAGTTGACCTTTCACTAACAGCCAAGCTGTATTTACCGCCTGATGACCCCATTCTCGCTCCCCTGTTCTTCCTCACCTTGTTTAAATCACTGCTGCAAATGTACACATCATTACAAATAAAGCCTGAGCCAGTTAAGCCAGCAGCAGTGACCTACTGTATGCGAATGAAGTTTCCAGGTGGATTTTTTTTCTGTATGCTTCCCCCGTCACGATCCTCCAGGAGGGAGCCTGGACTCACTAATGGGTTTCTGGCTTTTCACAGAAACAACGTGCTACTGTGAGGAAGGTGTAAGGTTAATCTGTGTGTGTTTGAAGTCAGGGCTGTGCTTTATTGACTCTCCCTCTCTTCTCTCATCGCTCTCTTCATCTCTCCTTTGCTCTGTCTCTCTCTGTCTGTTTTGTCCAAACACACACACACACACACACACACACACACACATGCACATTCTCACACAGTATGTATATCAGTGCTTTGAACTGTGAAGCTCTCTTGTGTCTGTATTTTTTCTGCACCTCTCTATGATCTGTGATAAAGGTTATGGTGACTTTGGGGGATTACAGGCCAGCGAGTGTGTGAAGTTCATGTTTCAGTTGCTGCCACTGGCTGAATGATAGTAGTTTTCACTTCATTAGCAGAGATTTGTTTCATTTCACTTTCATTAGTATGTGACTATTTTTAAATGTATCAGACAGATGTAACTACTGCAACTGAAGGCTAACACCACTGATTCTCATATCACAGGTGGTCACATGATGCATGTGAGTTGATAACAGCTCTTCTGTGGGGATATTGACTTTTATCTAGTTTTATGCCACATACGTTTTTTCCACCTTGGTGGTTTTCAGCTCTATATTTGAACCAGATGAAGGATTTTAGTTGTCGGACGTCTGGATCTGAAGTTATCAGAGAAACAAGCTGAGGAAATGTTAGACAGCTCAGCTCCCAGCTGCTGGAGACGTCCTGTCCTGTGTCACTGAAGAGTTGTCAGTGAATCTCTGATTTTTATTATTATTATTAGTTCACTGGTTTTAATCCCCTGGTGTGTTTGTTGTGGAGAGGAGGACACCTCTGTGGATAATTCAGCTGCTGGTAAAAACCTGCTGAACGTCTGCTTCATAAGTTATCAGAGAAACAATCAGAACAAAGGTTAGCATCAATCTCAGCTCCAACTCTTCCCTGAGTAATTATAATACTCATCATTGTGAACTGTATGCTAAGGTTGGTTGGTGTGTTCTGTCTGGAAGGTGGAGTAGACGCTGGGTTTTATTTAGATTCTCTCTGATGTCTTACCCACTAATATTACTTCACTGCTGTCTTTCAGTGAGGGCTCTCATCAAACACACTCTAAGAAGTGGATTACGTTGCAGGTTTTAGAGAGACGGTCTCTAGAGGGGGAACTCTATGTGGGTGTAACTGTAAGTTGCCGAAATCACACAGAACCACACAAGATGTCAAAACGAGATGTTGGCAGATTGTGTGACGATGACGGTAGCCGGACACAAGAGGAAAAGAATAACTGTTTTAAGCCTGTTTCTCTGTGATTTCAAGAATAATTGCCACTACTGCACACAAAATATTATCAGAATCATCAATTCACTGTGATAAACTGCCATTTGCCATCCATCCATATAGTATATCTATTCAATAAGTGAAGGAGATCAGGTAAAGAAGTTGATAGTCAGAGCTACTTAAACATATCAGGGAGGTGTTAGGAGAGAAGTCTCTCTGAAGAGAAGAGTCTTCAACAGATTCTTGAAGATAGAGAGGGACGCCCTGCTCTGATTGCATATATCTTGTTCCACCATCAGGGAACCACAGACCTGAACAGTCTGGACTGAGACTGTCTTGAGTGCAGGGATGTTGATGCCTGACAACATTCTTTGGAGGAACACATTTGTATTTGCAGTGACAACTTGTTTAAAAACCCAATAGCTGACAGGACAAATTACCTTAGATAACTGTTTGATTTGGCTTCTATAGGGAAAGTGTACCTCTGAATGGAGAGGGTGATGGGGCTCTGCTAAAATGACCTTTGCCCCCTGAGTGGCTCTGACTTGATAAACATGGCCAAGATCATTCAAATTAGTGCCAGTGATTTTTTGGCAAAGTTGAACAATATTTCCCAGCCTGTTTTTGTGAACCATGCCATACCGTTACCAAACCAACAGATCACTGCAAAAGTTAAAAGTGACTCAATAAAAGATGAATGAAACATTTTTAAGAGCGATCTGTCAACGTTAAAACCCCTCAGCTCTCTCAAGAAGAACAATCTCTCGTTGACCTTTTTGCAGATGAAGTCGGTCAAAACGAATGTTATTATTAAGCGTGTGAAACTGCTCTTAGGTTCATTGCGGGTGATGCCTATAACACTCATCACTGTATCCTGTCTAAAAAGGTTAGAGGGTCCATTCTCTTCAAAAGGTCTGATTTGCAAATGTAGTTGTTTATTTACAAGGCGCTTATTGAAAAACTGCCATTATATCTTACATCCATGTTAATTTGGTCGACTGGACCACATTTCACCAGGATTAATAACTGGCTTATGCTCCGTGTCCCACAAGTGCGATGTGTTGCTGTGCACAGAGCCACGAGAATAAAAACATGTTTTAGAGGCTTTTAAAAACGCCCACCGAAACAATCATAATTCTGTTTAAATGTACGCTTCATGCAGAATATTTTCAGTGGTTTATCATCCTATGAAAACAGCACTTTCCTTTGGTACTACGTCTTTCAGCTGCTGAACTACCATGACCCTGTGCACAGCAGCACATAGCTTTCACATAGGTTTCTGCAAAAATCAATAAACATCTCCTTTGTCTTAGAGACATTGAGTTGCAAGTATGAGTCATCGCACCATTTAATGAAATTGTCCAAAACTGGACCATGGCCTCCTTCATGGTCCGGCAGGAGAATAACAATCACAGATGCCGTCGGGAATTAATCACTATTAACTGCTATTGCACTTTCTGCTACTGTAGAACATTGATAGCACGACCTGGAATTCAGTGCTTACAATTCACCTCCCACTTCAGCTCCCTTTACTGCAAACGCTTCAATTTACCCTTGAAATCCCCTTCGCACTCACAAGCTGTACTTAACTTTAGCTCATTTCATCGAATCATCTTCAGCCGACATGTCAGCAGCTTTCGTTTCTCATGTTTAACTAACATTAGAAGTCCTTCAGAACCAGACCCTTTAAGTGACTCTCCAACTCCTTTCAACGCCTTCAGGCGAAGCATCAACTGTGTTCAGCACTCACACTTCAACAGTGTTGATTTTGTCAACGCAAATTATGATGAAATATGTCGTCAGCAACCTCTTTCTTCCCATGAAGAAGAAAAGACGCTGACGAGATGAAACTGAAGTCATGACGCAACATCGCTGACGAGAAAATAGGGGACTAAAATAAAGTTAAATGGACCAATAACAAAATCTCTCCTGATTTACAGAGACAAAAAAAGAATGAATGATCTCAGTTAGACTCTGACTTAAGTGGAGACAGTTTGTCATTAGCATCATTTTCTCTTTTCATCTTTTCCTACGTGTGAGAGAGAGAACGAGTTGTTATGGTGATACACTGCTCATTATTGTTATAGCGATGCACCTAAGGGACGATCTGTGAGTTCAGTGTCATTCTCTTCTCTTTGTTTCTCTGCTCTTTTTCCCATCATCCATTCTGAGCCGTCTCAATCCATCTCTGGATTTCACCCTCTGAACCGGGGAAGCCATTACAGAGACACTGGCATAAATAAGGTATGAAGTGGTGTACCATTACCACACGCACACGCGCACACACACACACACACACACACACACACACCTTTGACATCCCCACACTCCTCCATCAGAGAAAGGAGAGTGCAGGGCAAAGATGTTCATGTTTTCCTTGAAGGAGGAAAATGCCAAGACACAACAGTTCAAATGATTGGGAATTATTATTCCAGAAATGAGTCGAGTAATGAGCAGTTGACACTATCGATATGAAAATAAATATAAGATTTATAAAAGCTTACAGAGGCCAGCTGTCAGGCTTCCATGAATATTTCTATATATTAAAAGCAGCTCTGGATGAATGTTACCTGTTATGCGTGAATATTTCAGTCTATGGAATACGACATCACTCTGTTTCTCACAAGATTGAGTATGTTCCTCAAACATCATGATGTGCTTTGAAATGCTGTAAATATTTCACTTTTCTCAGCAGACTGTCAGAGGGAAAATAAAAAGGAGAGAAATCACACGGCTAATTACACCCCCGGGCGGCCAGAGTTATTACCTCGGCTTATTCGACACATTAAATCATTTGGTTGACTGGAAAATAAATGGTAGGAATCATGTGAGCAGGAGGAGGATCCTGTGGCTTTTAGCTTTCAGGACTCTGGTCTTCCTTTAGTACTGACATTTTTAGTGAGTCCTGAGGAGATGGTTTATCCCCATGGAAACATGAATGTTTTCACGACAATCTGCCCACTACATCACTATGTGTGAAGTTGATGCTTTGGCCTGATGGTGGCACAAGTGAAAATCTTCTCAAAATAGAAAGGGTTCATTCCCTGGGGAGCAGGAATGTGCTCAGTAAATATCATGGAGGTCCATCAGCAGCGTGGTCTATAGGGATGACGATGTTCCTCAGTTGGTCAGTTGGCCCACCACTTCAGCCAAATTGAAATATTTAGACAGCGATTGGACAGACTGCCATGAACTTTAATGCAGATATTCATGGCCGCCAGAAGATGAAGCCCACTGAGTTTGGTGATCCCCCTGAGTTTCAACCAGTCCTCCAACCTGAACAACCACACAGAAGGTTTTTTTCCAACCCTCTGATACAACCCATAGGAGTCTCTCCTGAAATAATAAACACGTGGACTGTACTGAGAGCGGCGTACCGGACCATTGTCACCATGGTTACAATCCTTGGCTTGGTAAAGTTTAGGAAAAGATCATCGTTCCGGTTGAAATAAGTACTAGCTAAACATTAGACAATCTTTGTTGTCATGGTTACAATAATAACAATGCGGTTAACATTGCTCCTGTCATAATTACTATGACCACTAGGTGTCGCCTAGCAACATAACCTAACTGGGTCATACTAACCTGCTGCACAGACGACCTTTTCATTTAGCCACCAACAGGTCAGGGTTTTGACTTATCCAGTGAAATATCTTCACTAGTGGATGCTTCTGACTAAGATCACAATCCATCACAAGAATCAGAAAAACTTTAATGATCCCTACAGGGAAGTGGATTGTGTCACAGTGTCTTGGTTCTCAGAAAAGAAGAGATCACGACTCAGGAGGCAGATGTAAAAGTAGAGTCTTTACTTAGGAAATAAGAACAGGGATAGAAATATCCAGATAGGCAAACAAATAAATAACACACAGGTAAGGTCAAAAACACGATCAGGATTCAAAACAGGCAGGAAAAGAGCAGAGAGCTGGAGAGCTGAACACCTGACACAGAGACGATCTGGTAGAGAGCAGGTAGAAATGGACCAGTATATACAGCATACTAGGAGCTGATGAGGGGATGAAGAGCAGGTGAGTGGGGAGGAGAAGGAGCTGTGGGTGATCCTATTGGTAGTTGGGAGGGCCAGGGTCTAAAGTGATAGCAGGATTAGAACATGTCGAATGGCTTTCTGCAAATTTGTCAGCTGCACATTCAAGCTGCCAATCTCCTGTTCTACCACATCCCAAAGATGTTCTACTGGATCCAGGTCTGGAGACTCAGAGACTCAGAGGAGACGCACTGTCACAACCATCACAACACCACCACCAGCCTGGACTGTTGACACAAGGCAGGTTGGTCCATGGACTCAGACTCCACCATCTGCTGCCTGAGCACAGATCCAGATCCATCAAACCAGGTCTTCAGCTGTCCAGTGTTGGTGAATCTGTGGCCACTGTAGCCTCAGGTCTCTGTTCTTGATGACAGGAAGTGGAACCTGACATGGTCTTCTGCTGTTGTAATCTATCCACATCAAGGTTGGACGTGTTGTTCACCCTGAATCTTTTCTGCTTCTCCTCCTGAACTCCATCACTCCATCCTCCACTCTGATGCTGGAGCTCAGCAGATGCTGCAGAGCAGATTTTACTGACCTCAGGTTCCATTAACAGTTCCAGAGAATCGTCTCCTCTCAACAGTTTGTGGCTCCTCAGACAATCACTCATTAATCTCTTTGTGTAATTGGTTTTATTGGCTTTTCACACCCATTTATTTGTATTAGATAGAGGATGCTTGTGTTGAATTAGTGTGTATCGCATGACTGATGATGTCCATTAAAGAAAATACTTAATACACATTTTTCTTTGGTTAACTTCATAATGTTTAACTATATTAGAAGTAATTTATTTAAATGATTAAAGAGTAAAAACTAATTTGTGCATTTCAAATAATCATCATGTCATGACTCGGCTCTCAGGCACTAACGCTAACTCTGCCTAGAGGCTGCGGCAGAGCCAGCGGGCTGCCACAAATAATCATTCCTAGCTGAGTCTGAGTTAAGTTTTGTGGCTGTTGAGGCGCTGCACAGAGACCAGGAAATTCAGTCAAGAAGTGGATGGAGTCTGGCACAGCTCCTGCAAATCTGTCCAGAGCAGGTGGAGACTAATGAGGAAGTCCACCATGAGACCTGCGACAGGTGTGAGGAGGTTCAGAGGCTCAGACTGGTGAGACACACAACAACAGTCGCTTCACCGGCTGCAGATTTATGTCGGTGACAAACAGAAAAACATTGCGATGGGGCTTCGATCAGGTGGTCGTGCTGTCCAGGCCGAGGTCCTGCTCACACCGAGTCTTTACAAACATACCAGCAGCTGTGAGCATGAAGTTACTCACACTGACAGACAGTTGTAGTGATGTCATTCTACATCATCAGGTGACTGACAGCACGTTAACGTCTCTCCTGTATATTTGTGTTCTTTCTATTAGTATTATTATCAATAATCATAAACAGTGCGAGACAGAACATAGAGCTGTTGTACAGTAACATTAGAGGGCGTTACTGCGGCATCAGACGACACAGACGCAAGCTCAACACGCTGCAGTTTCAACTGTATCTGACTAATCAGAGAAAAGCGTTACCATGGTTACAAAATGATTTGCATGATGGTGTAGATTTCTTCTGCAGATTGACTGTAAGATTCCTGATCAGTTCACCATCAGCAGATGGATTTAAAAAATCTATGATCATAAACTCCTAAGGCCAAAGTCTGACTGGAACCAAGGCGCTGGTTTCAAACATTCCTGGTCTGACTGTTTAGTCCAGCGTAAACTCCATTTGATTGACAGCTTTCTCACCTGCCCAAACAAGCCACAGTAACTGGGTCAAGGCACCAGTTCAGTTTAACCAAAGCAAACAGCTCGAGAATGGACAGATAGAAGTTTCTGGAAGAAGGTTTGATTGTTCATCATCATCATCATCATCATCATCATCATCATCATCTCCAGAGTGAAGAAGGTGTCCATGAAGACTGATCTGCAAAAAGAGGACAGATTTAGTGATATAGTGAAGTGGTTGCACCTGAAGAGGCAGGAGCACTTGACTGTGATAAAATCTAAATAATCTGACCACTTCTCCTCGACCTCGATGGTAAACATCATGAGGTCAAGGAAAGATGAGAAGGAGAGTTCATAAGGACTTAGGATAAGAATCTGACTGCACTTACACTTTTTACACATTGGATTTTTTTAAACCAATGTGATTTATAACACTATGACACATTAACAGATAAGCAGCTGAGTACGGACCAGAATCAATTATATTCAGACGTAAGTAGATTACATAGAGTTTTGACCTTTTTACATTTGTTAAGAGGGGATATTATTTTGAACGGTTTTGAAATGACATTAAGGTAAAGATTGTTATGATAATGATAAACTCAATATGCTTGTTCTTCATGATGACTCCCACCTGGATTTTAAAAAATTTAAAGAGATTATGGATCTATGGATCTGAGATTTCCATCAGTTCTGGATCATGTCACAAACATAAAACAGCTGCCCTGATGTTTCTACATTAATGTGTCTCTGCTGTGGTCAAACTACAACGGTGCATCACTTTAAATGTTGCTGCAGCAATGAATTGTGGGAAGGCATTTTCTCCTTCCCTTTCATAAAGGAAGGTCCAGTGTTTCCTAGGCTAAAGGAGATAAGATAGGAAGCACTGAAGCTCCTTCCCTCATCATGTAGAGAAGTGGAGCAGCTGTGATCATGATGCTGCTCAGAAACTTCAGCTCATTTCACTCAGTTTGAACCTTCATAAGAGAAAAAGACCCTGTACTATCCTCCATATTACACATACAAAATAAAATGAAAGCGTATTTCAGCAAAAATATTACTCACAAAAAAATATTACTTACAAAAATCTTGCTAGCTAGCCAGGTGCTAGCAAGTTAGCCTAGCAAGCTAATGTTAAGATAAGTAAACAAGTAGACTGTTGACTTTTACAGAACCTTTAGGCACCTCATTCATAATAAATAGTTTACAAATACACCGTGTTTTATGCAGAATTTTTCACATTACATGTTAGAAATTGCACAAATGAAGCTCTGAGGAAATTTAATGAGAGTTGTGAATTTAACTTCCTATTGGTCTAAAACAAGATTAAATTGCAAAAATCATTGAACTCTGACTTGTGAGTAAAATTCTCTGGAAAAATATGTGTCCTATCCCAGAAATGGACGGCCATCTTATTTTGACATTCCAGTGGCTAATGGGATTTTTCACCGCAGTGGGATAAACATGTCTGTTTTGGTGCTTGTTTCCTCATTTGAAAGATTATTGCAGTTATGTGCTGTGCTATTACAGATTCCCTCTGTTCTTACACACATATACAGCGGAGTTACTGACACAGCAGCAGATGTTAGTTACAGATGTGACTTTGAAATTTCTGCCAGTTTATAAGGTTGTTTTAAATCTTGCTCAGTGAATCCATACATTAAACCCGTGAGAGGTTAACAAACTGAACGCACTGTGGGAACAAACATATACAACAGCAGCTGACCAGAGTGTTGGATACTTCACTGGATTAATAAACTGCTGCATTGGCAGCGCTCAGCAGAGGAAACAGTGAAGTCAGTGGCTGACAGGCTGCAGGAGTCAGGAGCGTTAGCGGTGCCAGCCTCGTTGGCAGCTCTTCAGGCAACAATAGCCAGGACTCTGAGACCAGACCAGACAAGCCGGGGCGGTTTCATGTCACTCAGCGGCTCGCCCTCCACAGGAAGAGACGGCTTATTTACATTATTCATAGCACTCAGGACAGGGAGGGGAGGGGAGGGGAGGGGAGGGCTGGCTCATCCAGAAACCAGAGAGATGTGATTGTTGTGGTGTGTTTGCCAACACCACAGTCAAGAGATGAACCATCAACTGTCATGAAGGCAGGACGCTGTCAGGTAAGAAGAAGGCTGACTAAAGACTGCAGGTAACATGGAAGGAGCGAGCCATAGACTCAGTGCACAATGTTCTATTCTTTAAAGAGCTATTAAACACACAAAAACGGAACACCTTCATAAATAAACTGCATATGAAGAATTAGTTTTGACAGCAAAGCAAATAACATCTCCAAACTCTTCTGCTGTTTCCAGAGATAAAATGGGAGTTTTAAAGTTGTGCATATTTTTTTAGGTAAAACACAGACACACTAGCACCACTCTGTGTCCCATTCACTTCTATTGTCAAGCTTTTATTTTTTTTCTTTTTATTTTCTGTCCTTATTTTTTTTCTTTGTCTTCACTGCAATCGGGAGCATGCAGCAGACCGCCGGGGAGGCTGGGTAAGGGCCCGTTCCTTTCCCCCTCTTCTTCCCTCCAATCAAGGGTTTTTAATTTGGGTGGATCTTGATTTAGGGCAACATTATAATTTTTTTTTCTCCTTATGCCTTATCCTGCTTTGGACAACTCCCAGACCATCGAGGGAGTCTGGCCACCGAGGAGAGACAAACTTTGTTCTCCTCACTCTGTAAGACAGAGGGAGGGAGGTCCTGCCCCATTCTGCCCCCACCAGGGGCCCCGACATGTCGCCCACAGGCCAACATCCACGCCCAACACAAACATCTATATAATGATATATAACATATAATTTATATAATAATATAATAATACAAGTGAAGTGAAGTAAAGATATGTCATTGTAATGAATGAGTGGTCATATACTGTTTTCGTGTGATTTGATGTTTTTCAGAGAAGCTGAAAGTTTTTTTACATTTGAATGACCTAGTAAACTGAGCCAGTGGGTTGTGCACACTTTAGTTCTGACCTTCTAGTTCAGCGATATTGTCTTTTTGTCGATGGTTAATGACATTAACACAAATGGTTTGTGATGGGAGGGTGTATGTAGTGTAGAGAGGTCACCGAGTAATGCAACGACTGGGCGAATGTCGAGCCTGAATGACCCAGAAACGAAAGACCGTGTCCTCTCGTGGTTCTACCTCCAGCGAGAACTCAGAGTCCACGTCACCTCAACTGTGTGCTGTGAATCTGACAACAGAAACGATGCAGTGTAGAACTGGAGAAGTCACAGCATTGATCTCATACACTGTTAGCAGTCTATTATCGGTTCATCAATATGTATTTATAACGCGCATCGGGACTGTGACATCACATTCTCTCTCAGGGCGGAGTGTGGAGCAGTGTCATCAGCCAGAGGGTTAATGTAGAGCCTCGACACCCCCACCCCTCTACAGCTGATGCTGAGATGTGTGTAGGAGATGGGGGCTTTTTAAAGCTGCACTAATCAATATTGTTCATATTAGGAACCGATCAAATGACTGAGTAATGTCAAAGAGGTCACATGAGGTCAGTGTGTACTCTGATAATCAGGGGGGGTCAGTTACCCAGCCTGCTGTACTGTGCTCGTCTTGTCAGGTAATCCACAATCCAGGAAGTGAAGCAGGGATCCACCCGCATCCCTTCCAGCCCGTCTCGTCTCCTATCGGTTTTGGTTTTACTTTTCTTTTGTGTGTGAATAAAATCCCACTAAAATGCATTCATTGTGTTACTTCCCCCTTCCCCTGGACTCTCTCGGGGAATGTATCACCCCCTCTAAAAAATTTGGAATATTCTACAAGTCACATATTCAACAGGAAGACGCATTATCTGCATCTCCTGAAGGCCATGGGAAGACCAAAAGTAAGTTCTCTCATTTTCTTTTGTGTATATCCAATGATATTGTAGCTATAACTGAGAAGGTCAATCTCAACGTACAGTCCTGTTGCCTAAATTATTCCTTATATGTTATTGGTCCATTTTAAAAATACTATTCTTTGGTAAATCCCTGGAATCTGCTCAATGTCCTCATGCTGTTAGAGGCTACATCTCATGTACCTGCTAATTCTATGCGTAAAACTAAATGAATGGACTGAGTAACAGTGACAGGAGTGAGAAGCGTCCTCTGTTCCATTGAGTTTTCAAGTGTGTATGTTAGTCAATATAATACTGCTGACCTGATTTTTAAGTTTTAGAGTTAAAATTTGTAAAATTGTTGAAACTTAAGATCAGCTTTACAATGTGAATACCATACTGAGAGGGAGCTAATCCACCACTAAGTATTGATAAGTAGATTTTTGGCACTGGTACTCAACTGTCTTTGTTATTATTCTCACTTTTTGCAAAAGAACATAGAGGGAAGCCATACTGTGCAGGAGCCAGAAACACCCACCCATGGCATGCTGCAGAAGAAGGCGAGAGACGCCTGCTACCCTCTCTGTCCCCTCTTTCTATCTGTCTCTCCCTCCCTCTCTCTCTACATCCCTCCACCCTCTTCACTGTGCTCCACTTCCATCAGAATGCGCGCACAGGCATGAGGAAACACAATTCTTTTACCCAATTTTCATTCCTGTTACTCTAGAGTTTTTCTATAAAAAATAAACATAAACCACATTTTTTCTCAATTAAGTTCAGTCCACTATTTATCCTATTGTTTAATCAATTACATAAAAAAAATATCATCAACCTAATGTTTAAAAAATGGCTTTGTAGTTTTTGGAAAAATACAACTTGTCCTGCACGCTGCCGTCTGGTTAATACGTGTCGGGCAGGGGGCTAATGTGTCGGCTCCTGTCAGGCCGCTCACCTCTAAAGAAGAGACAGGTGTCTGCAGAGACAGCAGCAGTCACCTCTACATGAATCTTCACAGCAGCAGCATCACATCACAGCAGCACACGCTGAGCTCACATGAAAGATGGAGCACGTGTTTCAGTGCTTCAGTGAGGAGCTACAGGCACTGAGTGAATGGAAGCCGCATGAGAGGATAAAGATGGTGATGGTTTTAAATATACATGATGATCACTACAAGACTTTAAACGTCGATTCTTCCTGTAGCTGCAGATGAAGACGTGGCGATGCTCCTCACAGTTTACACAGGCCAAAGCTGTTTGGTGGAGGCTGGCTATTTCTGGGACAGGAAACAGCCGACGTCTCCAACTGGTTTCTATCAACCCAATATATTTTCTGGCTCGCAGCCTGCAGCTCCACCACAATTAGTTAATACTTTCCACACAGAGGGGTAATGAGGGAGCGGTCGGAGGAAAGTGGGCTGAGGAAAACAGCGTTTTGTGCCCTGCTGTTTCCTCATCCTCTGTCTGTTTAATGTTGTTTTCATTCTGCTCGGTGAATCAGCGGTTCCCAAAACACCAGAGCTGTTATTAATACACTGCTGTTATCAGAGTGAGTGCTGAATGAAGAGGCTGCTATTTGTGGGCTGCTACAGAGTACAAGTGAAGAATTAGCTCTTTTCTGCAGATTCACTATGGCTGCTACAAAAGAGGCTGTTTCTGCATGTGGCTCTGTTCTGACCAAGAGGGTCTGTGGTGGTGAGTCACACCTTGGCTTGGGTTTATACCGTGGTGGTAATCAAAGGTATAGTTTCCATTGAGAAGGGGGGATTGGGGGCTAGTGCAGTTTTCCTTATGTTTAGCTCTACAGGCTCAAATCAGTAGCTGTAAATCAAAGGTCAAAGGTCAAGATAGATAGATAGATAGATACTTTATCCCCTAGGGGAAATTCATGTGTCCAGTAGCTCATTGTTGATAATAATAATAATAATTAGATTAGTCCACTTCCTTTGGCTGAGGTGTTCTACAGCCTGATGGCAGTGGGAATAAAGGATCTCCTGAACCTCTCTGTTCTGCAGTGAGATGAGACAATTGCTGCAGCTGTAGCTGCTTCTCTGCCCTGCCAGAATCGTGTGGAGAGGATGGTTGGTATTGTCCAAGATGGCCTCCATCTTATATTGCCAAACACAGACCCAGCTTTTTTTACCAGCTTGACCAGTCTCTTTATGTTCATGTCGGACATGCTGCTGCAGCAGACTGCAGCATAAAAGAGTACATGGCCACCACTGACTGATAAAACATGTGGAGCATTTCACTGCAGACGTCAAAGGACCTGAGCCTCCTGAGGAAAAAGAGCCGGCTCTTCCCCTTCAGGTAGATGTGTTCAGGGACCAGTCCAGTTTACTGTCCAGGTGCACACCTAGGTATTTATCAAAGTATCTATCTATCTATCTATCTATCTATCTATCTATCTATCTGTGGTCGTCTTGTCAGGTGTCAGGCCTGGACTATAAAGAGGACTCAGATGCAGAGTGACAATTAGGCAGACTTTATTTAAATATTCCTACCTCGAGAGAGAGTGACAAATAAAACCAGCTATGAAAATTATGCTTTCCAGACAAGACTAATCCTATCAGGTGAAAAAATCTAATAAACAAAAACCACTCCAAATGGAGGGACAAAACTGCTGAAACAAAAAGGAATAAACCAACAGAAAATCACTCCACAAGGAGGCTACAAAAACTGCTATAAACTTGACAAACAGAAAACTCTATACTATGAAAATACAAACAAAAAATCACTCACTTGGAGGTAAAGAATAAGTACGATAAGGCAGAGACAAGGCAAGGCAAGAACTGTGATAACTGGCTGGGGTGCACGACTGGAACGAGACACTCTGGCACAAGACAAAGGGAGACGCAGACTATAAGACACATGAGGGCAATGGGAAACAGGTGGACACAATCAGGAATCAGGGAAGACACTCCGACAAGTGACACACGAGGAAGGGCAAGTGACCTGAAACGAGAGGAGAGTTACTTTTCAAAATAAAACAGGAAATGACAAGACATGGAGACAGGACAAAACCCCAACTTAACCTCACCGTGTGACATCAGATAATCCACAATCCAGGATGTGAAGCAGGGATCCACCCCCATCCCTTCCAGCTTGTCTTTAAGAATGGGGGGTTGGATGGTGTCAAATGCACTAGAAAAATCAAAGAACCTAATCCTCATGTAACTACCTGGCTCATCCAAGTAAAACTGGGTCGGTGGAGCATGTAAAGGACGGCATCATCCACTCCAATATGTTCTTTGTAGGTGAACTGTAGGGGGTCTAGTGCAGGTTCAACCTGTGGCCTCAGAAGGTGGAGAAACAGCCGCTCCAGGGTCTTCATGATGTGTGATGTGACGGCCACCGGTCTGTAGTCATTTATCTCAGCCGGTCGTCCTACTTTAGGTACCGGAACAAGACATGATGTTTTCCACAGGACCAGGGAGAGGAGGGTCTTGATGTTACTGGTGATCCAGGGTTTGTTGTTTGGAAAGCAGTGTACAGTCCTTGCTGGTATTACAGTGTCCATACAGAAGTTAATGTAGTCTGTGGTACATTCAACAATTATATCAAGGTCAGGGTCCTTGCTTTTATCATTTTCCTGTGACTCCAACAGGACATTCCAATCTGTGCACTCAAAACAGTCTTTTAGACACTCACTGGCCCCGGGGTCCAGTCAGTTCCTGAATGAGTGGGTGGTTGCAGCCTGCCTCAGTACACAGGGCTTATAGGCAGGCTGAAGAAAAACCAGATTATGATCTGATCTGCCAAGTGGTGGTAGAGCTGAAGCAGTGTAGGCGTCCTTGACATTTGCATACAACAGATCAAATGTCTTATTTTCCCTTGTGGGACAGTCAACATACTGAGTGAAACCAGTCAGGTGAGAGGTGAGGGTGACATGGTGAAAATCCCCCGATATTGCAATGAATGCATCAGGGTGCTGGGTCTGTACTCTCGCAACAGTCTCGTGAATGACGTCACACGCGACTGCAGGCTCTGCTCATGGTTGAATGTAAACAACTATGACGACAATGTGTGAGAACTGCCTTGGTACACAGTACGGTCTAAGACCAACTGCCAACAGTTCAATATGCCAAGAGCAGATCTTCTCCTTCACTGTGATGTGACCGGGGTTGCACCATCTATTGTTCACAAGAAGAACCAGTCTTCCACCTTGTTTCTTCCCACTTGCTCTGGCGTCTCTGTCCGCTCGTACAGCAGTGAAGCCGGGTAAATCCACACAACGGTCAGGAGTGTTGTCGTTTAACCAAGTCTCCGTGAAACACAGACTACACTCACGATATACTCGCTGGTTCTTAACAAGTGCCTCCAGTTCATCACACTTGTTAGCCCTTTAGCTTAGCCCCGGCTCTGCATCCACAGTACGGCTTCTTCAGCTCAGCCGGTATGGGATGTTTAACTCCATATCTGGTAACCTTTAAAGCCAGGAGTTCTTCCTTTGTCCCCTCCCTTTCATTTTCTCCATCGTCAGATGAAACAACAACGTAGAATATAAAACGTCAATCGTCAAAAAATATACTAATATCTACAAATAAATTACAAAAAAAACTACAAGCTATGCGGACTTGCTGCCAATTGCTGCCAGCACATCATTCGAAAAGGCCACTGTGACCTCACAGAACAGTTTTGTCCTCTTGAATGGGATGTCTCAAGGCCACCTTGAGGGAATTTGTTTAGATTTAGCATCTTAACATTCACTTAGACTGAAAGGTGAAGTGATTAGAATTTGGTGGTCAGAGGTCAAAGGTCAAGGTCACGGTGGCCTCACATAACTAATTTTTGGCCATAAGTCACAAATTCATAGACTAATTATGACACAATTCAACTCAAATGACTATAAAGATAAAATGAAGTGATGACATTCTATATCCAAATGGTCAACTTCACTGTGACATCATAATGTTCTGTGAGAACACTTCTGGTCATTATTCAATGCTGCAACTCAGGAAGGAGAGACTGTGACCATAGTTGGCAACTTGAGACTTGGCTGCAGCTTGGTTGGTGGAGGAAACAACCGCGAGGCAGTAATTCTAGTTGTTTTTTTTTTTACTTTTTTTAAATATTTCATATAAATGGGATGGACAAAATATTAGGAACACCTCTCAGTATATGGTTAGTTTATATACAGTGGTGTCCAAAAGTCTGAGACCTGACATATTGCTCCATAGCAGCTCTAGCATCGCTCAATTTTATTTACAAAGGCGAGTAAATGGAGCCATTGAAAACACTGAATCCAGTTCAGCAGGGTATCTCTTTAAGTCTCGAGTCGTCGTGTCTCTCCTATTTCTCCTAGTGAATTTTAGGAGAAAAATATGAGAAACAACATTTCAGACAAAATAGAAACTAAAATGAGACTGAAAGGAGAATCACACTACTGTCTCCTGAGCTGTAGAAGAGCAATCTCTGAGCAGTAAGTAAGTTTGACTCCTGTTGCTTACTCATGTGTTACCTATTTCTCCTAGTGAATTTTAGGAGAAACATATGAGAAACATTTCAGACCAAATAGAAACTAAAATGAGAATCTCAATTCTCCTGAGCTTAAGAAGAGCAAGCTATGAGCAGTAAAATCTTCCTCCTGGTATGCATGCATATATGTATGTATGTGCATGATAGCATGCATGTATGTGCAAGTGCTTGGTACTAGTAGTATGTATGTGCAAGTGAAGTATTCAGTTTTAGCCTAGGCAGCTTCTCTTAGATGTTAGCAAATTTATCAAAACATTATTAGCAGAAAGTTTTGCAAGCTGAGATGTGTAGTTTTATTTTTTTAAGCCCCCAAGAAGCTAATAAGTGAAAGTAAGGAAACAAGTGAGAGAGAGATCCTGGAAACTGGCTGAGTAGAAGTTTGTTAAAGTCAAAAATACAGAACAGCCACAAACAAATCTCAGCAGCGATCAAAATGTGACAGAACAGAGAGACAGTTTTAAATGCAACAAGACTAAAGCTCACTCTCGTTATGGAAGCAGACAGAGGAGACAGGGAACAGAATTCAGTGTGTACGAGAAAATGAACAGCAGAGACCTGAGGCGGTGACCTGCTCCGTGGAGAGAGGCTGAGAGCAGCTGAGCTCTGTTAAGGCCTTTATTTATGGCTCTCTGTCGCCTGCTGTGAAAACATCATTATTAGCTGATGGGCACCAACTTAAGTGTGTGAATGTTCTTATGATGGCAGACAACCGGCAGCAGAGAGTGTGATGTGTGACTGGAGCAGAGAGGGACTGGGGTTTGCATCAAGGTCAACATGCTGGCATCTCTGGATTAGGTGATGGTGTTGATGATGATGATGATGATGATGATGATGATGATGATGATGATGAGGATCAGACAAATCAGTGTGTGACAGTGTGTGAGCAGATTCTTGTTAGGAACAGTTTGTACTTTAAAGTTGTGGACAAACACTGGTGAAGGAAATAAAATCGCTGCTCTGTCCTGTTGCAGGCAGATTCAGTCTGATCTTTCCATTGTAACAGATGATTTCTCATTACAGCCAAATATTTATATGATAAAACGTGTTTCATCTTTTCAGTGAGGATATTTACTGGGGAACTTTATGGCCCTGTTCAGACCTGGTATTAACATCTGTCTCAGGTGATCCCATCACAAGTGGACAGCTCTAAGTTCAGGTGTGAACACACCCAAGAAGCAATCAGGATGCACTTGAGATCTGATCACTCAGACCACATTCGGAGGTGGTCTGGACCACATGTGTCCACATTCTTTCAGCAGTGTGAAGGTGAATGTGTCCTGGGCCACACTGAAGGACCGACTACTCTACTGACATCCTCTGTCTCAGTCTGATTAGTCCAACACAGTTTATAATGAAACCAAAATATTTTCAAATGGTTAAAACCTGATTTCAGTGTAGAGCTGTGTGCAGTGTGATGACCCACTCAGCCCCTCCTCCACACATAGACACAAGCACATTGACAACCAATGGTCGTCTGTCGTTTGGCTAAAAATGCATACCTGTTTATTTGCATATGAAGCAGGAAGTGAGATCTGATCACAAGTGGTCACTGGAGACACATTTTAAAGCCAGGTGTGAACTGATGTACTCACCACTTGTGATTGGGTCACTGAAGACGCATGGTAATACCAGGTCTGATCAGGTCTGGACAGGCCCCGTGTGAATCAGATGGTGAATTAAATACAATCTCCTCTGTTTTCTTTGTGTTAATCTCAACACCATTATTATCTCTCCTCTCAGCCACCTTGTTCAGACCATGTTGATGCAGCTGAGTGTCACATACACAGGTTGATTTCCTGTGTCTGTACAGCAGCTCTGGAGAGCCCCAGCAATGGCAATGGTGTTATATCCAATTAAAATGCCTTAGGACCCAAAAAGCAGAACACATGCGAGTACATTAGATTTTATTGTTGAGAGCTGTTAGCTTGGTTTGGACTGGGCGAAGGCTGTGGGGGTCTGGCAGGTGAGCGATGGTGGAGCTGAGGTTCTGCTGGCCTGAGGAGGTGGCAGGGCGGCAGGCAGGCGGTGAGTGACTCTGTTGGATCCGTTGGGGAAGGGCAGGATGGAACCGGAGCTGAGGCAGGCAGACAGGAGATGAATAATCCTGAAGCACAAGGAGAGTGAGGTTAGACTGATGCTCAAAATAACAACAAGGACGCAAACAACACATTTACAGAGAGACCTAGATGTGCACCACTCAGGTAGAATGAATAATCCGGCAAATAACCAAAGCAGGGTTGAAAAACTGCTGGGCTGATGAGCTGATGGAACTCAGGTGTGCTGGCTGCAGGAGCGCAGTGGAACCAGGGAGGAGCCAGGGGGAATGCCACGCCCTGAGACACACAAGCACAGAGAGAGAGAGAGAGAGAGAGGGAGAGAGAGAGATAGAGAGAGAGAGAGAGAGAGAGAGAGAGAGGAGAGAGAGAGAGAGAATGCAGAAAACACAAGGGAAGGGGAAAAAACAGTGGAGACAAAAGGAGAGAGAGAGAGAGAGAGAGAGCCCAGACCAGTGCCATGACAAAAGAGACTATGTGAATAGGAAGTCTTTCCACAGTATTAACGTGCAGGTTTTGACTACTGTCTTAAAAATAACAGAAAGCAGAAGTCACAATATACCACAACTAACATCATTTCACTCACTCTCTGCATTGTCAAGATCATATGTGGCCAGAAGGATGCGTTGAATCTGAGATCCATTGATGATTTCTTTTATATTCCTCATGCATGGTGTTAACTCAGAGTGAACGCACTCAGAGTTGATTGAACTAACTCAGATCAGCTGTTCTGGAACTGAAAAGTTGGAGTTTCTCATCTGAGGGTTCATCAACTCAGAGTTCAGGGTTAGATTTAGATTTGTTAAACCTGCTTTCCTGGACCACCTCACTTCTTATATGCAAACTGCTGTGGATCCAGTTTGTCTTTTATTGCACTAACGAGATATCACAGCAAAATTCTCTCTAGAGGTCTAGAAAGGTCTAGGTCTAGACCCTTATGTTCTTGTGGACATGAAATTGTGGGTAATGGTTTTATATGCTAAGTTTTCCACAACAGAGGGACAGTGTGTGTAACAAACATTGGAACCAACTCCATCACAAAGTTCTTTAAAAGGAAAGTTCTATTTTCATCCGGCCCCGCAGCTCTTTGTCTTGGTAGGTATTGACACACTGCAGTGTCACAGTGATCACAGTTCTGTGTGAAGTAGCAGGTTTAATATTTCTAAGTATTTCTGTGCACTTAAATGAGTTATCCTAGGATTCAAACCTGTGTTTAGATCATTGGTAAAAAACGAACTTCACTGTCTGTCACCACAGGTTTAGAAGGAGAAAACCCTCCAGTTATAGTCTTCATAGTGTCCCACACCATTGATGAGTTACTGGTTTTAAAGGCGTCGTCCAGCAGCTGTCTTTGTAAATGAGTCTTTCCTTGTATTTAACTTGTATTCAACTTTTTTACATCCCTGTTCACATGCTGTATGGTTTACTATTTAGACAGACTTTAATCTCCTTTGTGGAGGAAACTAAACAGACATGAATGGAGTCATTTGTAACTGTAGTTGTTTCATCTTGTGAACCCTCCTGACAGATTTCACAATGTGACCAATCACAACAGACTTTCAGTTGATCCCTACGGTCATCAAATCCTGCAGCTTTGACACAGATTCCTCTCCTTCATTTACATGAGAAACAGGTTCATACTGTTTCAGTGACCAACACAATTTCACTCTCTATCACATCCTCAGAGTTGTCAGTCATCAGAGTGTTTATAATAAAGTCATTATGACAAGGAATGTTGAAAATGTTGAAGAGACAAACTCACCTGGTGATAACTGCAGGTGGAGATGACAACATCAGTCAGAGACAGGTATCTGTTCAAGTGGAAACACTCAGTGGAGGCACAAACTCATGAAGTCCAATAATAATAATGTATAATGTGTTTTTGGTGAAATGTGTAAAAACAGTTTATTACTGAAGTCAAGGTTAAAGGCAGTTGCACTGGAATTTATTATATTGAATTTATTATATTGAATTTTTTGTCCTTCCACTTCACATAAATGTGGATGAGAACATTAGAAACACCACTGAATATAAAGTATTCCAGGAGAACAACACCTCTAAGTACAACCTCAATGTTAAAACACATCATCAAATTAACACCTCTGACAGTGTAAAGTAAACTTAATGGCAGAGCAGTTGTACTGGATTGAGTTCAACTGTACAGGTGAACCAAACAAAGTGACCACTGAGTGAAAGCTACTGACTGAAACAGGGGCCTGTAGATCTGCTTGGCCTGGGGTCTGGAAAATGAAGCCAGTGGGGACGGCAGTTCACAAACCAATGGCTGAAGTCACGGTGGGTTGCTGCTCAGTCATTTCTAGCCCTCACTCCTCCTCAGCAACCCCTTCTCATCCAAATAGCCTACCTTTCTTTGGTTTAAAAACCAAGATGGCGACGCCAATTTACAAACTCAAGGCTTCAAAATGGCAGTTCACAAGCAATGTTTGATTTCCATGGTAGCTGTGGATAAAACATAGCTATACATGATGTCAGTATGAGAGAATTCCAAATTCTGATAGGGTTCATACAAAAATATAAAATACTTAAGGTGTGCTTGATTTCAGATAATCAATATAGGCATAATACATTACTTAGAGTGAAGCGTCTGCTTGAAAATGAGCTCCATGACCTGCAATCTTATTATATGACTTGCTTGATAAGAGAGTAGCTTTGATGCATGAGGCTTAATCATTTTCGAATTACGGGGGAGCTAAGGGGAGCTCTGCTCCTCTGAAAAGGACGTGAGCTCCCTTGAAAGCCTCCATGAGACATTTAGGGGGAGCTTTAACAGAAAAAGGATCACTTTTGTGTTACAGATTATATTTATATTTTCCATACGTTAAGGTTCTTGAAATAAAAATATAATATGTCAGTGTGTATATTCGCTCATTACATTCCATTTTCTGATCATCTGCCTCCATTAATCAACACAATTCTGTGTCTACTCCTGCTGTAGTCATCCACGCGTGACAGCGCTGCACTCAAATCACTACGTTTACTTAGCCACCTGAACTCCTCATCACTGAGTCGGAGCAGTATAGAATGAACTCGTTAATTACGAATACAAACAGAAAATATGGTTCCCCTGAAAGCCACAGTGTACTTCAAACCCTGGGCTTAAACCGAGGGCCAAACAGGTGCAGATGGGTCGAACACAAACTTTCCCTGCCATGTCCCTGCTACGCTAGTGAGCTTGTGTGAATTCATTACCTGAGAGGACTGGAGAGAGCAGAACAGATTTTAAAGTATGACTGGGACAACTTGATTGGCAGTATGAGATCGCGGTGCGATGTGATTGGTTCCCAAGCACCTGAAATCAGCTGATTACGAGGAGTGGGGTGAGAGAGGGAGAATATAGATCGTCTGCCTGATTGAACTTGCGCTAAGCTTCATTATTATAGTAACTATGGCGACAAAGGTAGGTATGTACAGTCTATGTGTTTATTATTGTATCCATGACAACCAAGGTCCGGTACACTATTTCAGGAGATACTCCTCTGGGTCGTATCAGAGAATGAAAAATAGACCTTGGTTGCTCAGGTTGGAGGACAGGTTGTTTCTACCTTTGGCTCCGATGATGTAAATCTGTAAATGCAGCACTGCAGCTGTCAGTAATGATACACCAGAGCGAACCACAGTGTTTATAGTTTAGGTGAATTGGTGAATAAGTGAACAACTGTGTGATTTTGAACACAGCCATTGACTTCAATGGAAAATGAATCATGATTGTTTTTTTCTTTAGTGCAAACACTGTAAGTAAGTCTGTAAAGCTGAGGAGCATTTTAACATCCTGTCCATGAGGAAGTTTCTGGATGTCTGAGTGACTGAGATGTCACACAGTCAGTCCTCGATCAGGACTGGTTTTCACCATAATGAGATTATGAGTCTTTGCAGCAGAAATCAATACATGGTAAAGTGAGTCCAGATTATGTTGTAAGCAGCAGTGTGTGTTCTCATGAACCCGGGAGTCTCTGTGGATAAATATACCCACAGTAACAGCACTGAAGATGAATCTTGCAGGAAAAACATCCTCATCATCTCCACGTCCTCCTTTTTCCACAGAGCAGGTGTGTGAGTCACATGATCACATCACAGCCTCCAGGTAGCAGTTCGACTTTACGTGGCACTGTGCAGCGCCGACTTGACGTGATGCATGCTGGACTTAACACTTTGCATGCCGGTTAGAAATTTTGTCTGACTTTCGCCGGCACTGCGCAGCGTCACCATGTCACATGACATTAAAACCTCGCAGGAGCAAGGCGCCTTCAGTTTTCCAAGTCAGACGGCAGCAGTTGCTCTCCACCAGCTTCACCGACTGGGAGCCACCTCTGCGATGACAGCACTTAATCCTGATTGGCTGACTTGTGTTCAAAAGTACATTTTTTATGTCAACATATTGTTGTATTGTTCCACATTTACAGAACCTAATGACTCTGAAACAACCTGCTGACTGACTGACTGACTGACTGACTGACTGACTGACTGACTGACTGACTGACTGACTGGCTGACTGACTGACTGTAGAATCTGGAGAATAAAAGCTTGTAGAATATGATACAAAGACTGTAGACATGAACATGAAAACAACTGAATCATCAAACGGAGCCTCTGTTTTCATTTTTTTTTTCAGTCAGTGATGAAGTCTGGTCGTGGTAAACTCAGCAAACATTTCAAACGAAATGAATCTTTCTTTAAAACTTCAACCACACTTCAGATCTGGTGAAGAATCTTCTGCCTCATCTATCCAAAATGACTGACAGTGGCTGTGATTGTTTTTTCTCCTGTGATGAACACAGTGTATGGTCCATCACATTTTGCATAATAGAGGAAAGTTAATTGAACTGACTAAAAGGACTGAAGGACTACAGGACTGAAGTAAATGCACTTAGTTTCTGTACACCCCAGCTCTTTTATAGTTATCTCTATCTAAGGGAAAACAATTCATTTGATGTCCTCCTTCTGACAGCTTTTTTTTTTTTTTTTTTTACATATGGACACCAACACTATAGTTTTCATTTCCAGCAGAAAGCTGAAAAACATTATTATCATTCTCAAGCCTATGGTTCTCAATAAAACAGAAAGAAATAAAACCGTTATTTCTCTATAAGAGTTGCTCTAGCAGCTATTTCACATGTGACCTTTCCCTCCACACACCTTAACCATAGTCCCATATTGAGGGACACACTCATCGTTTTTAAATGAAGAAACAGAATAGCTCTTCAGTTTTCTGCAGTGAGTTGTGTGAATAACATCCTGCTGTGACACAGGTGAACTCGCACTACGGGAAGTAGACTGTTGTCCAACTTGACTGTAGTCGTTTGATACTCTGCCCCTCAATTCCCCAGCAGCTCACGTTGACCGTCAAGTCACGCGCAGTCAGCCGAAGTCAAACTCCAACGCACCTAATGACCTTCACCACACGGCTGCGTGATGGGAGCTGTTAGAGATGAGTCATGGTTGAGTGGCCGGTTGTGTTTGCCATCTATATCTATATCTCACTGCAAACAGGAACAAGGCTAATAATGTGTTCACACTGCACCATACATCAGGTATAATTTACCTGTGAGGTCAGTTAGTTTTAATGATACTGACAGCAGCTCACACAGTCCAGACTTTAGAGAGAAGAAGAAGAGAAAGTGAGTGCTCACATACAACACTGATACTGAGCACAGGGCACCCACATGTCCAATACTAGAGGGGGTATTCTGACAGGGATCATGGGACTGACTGAGCAGCAGGTGATTTAGTGCTTTTTGGTTGCCATGATCACTCAAAGTTTATCCATCATTTCAGGCTGCAGCAGTAAATGACTGTGACATCATGACTCGTTTGTTCATTTCACCCTGACAGAAGAGGGCGACACATACAAACGAGCCAATAAACAAATGGTTTATTTAAAAGAACAGTACATTTAAGAGGAAATAAAAATTAAACCAACAGTGGCATCAGGATAAGATCAGCAGTGTAGGTGAGTGCGGGAGTGAGGAAGTGCGATGTTGCGTGATGCAGCAACACAAACCAAATGGAGGAGAGAGAACAAGAACTGAGGTTCCCCATGGTTTTTAAAAGGAGCACAGGTCCACAGGGTCCTGGTGTGTCAGGACCGCTGACCCTAGGCCACACCCACCTCTAGTACCTGCAGAGAAAGCAGCCACAGAACCCAGGCTGCAGGCCAAAAATCAAGATAATCTCTTTTCTAACCGCTTCTCCTTGACCTTGATGGAAAATGTCCTGAGGTCAAGGAAAGGTGAGAAGGAGAGTTCATAAGGACTTAGGAAAAGAATCTGACTGCACTTACTCTAGGTTTTTTTTTTTTACTAACTTTATTTATAACACTTGGTCGATGAATCCTCCTTACCTAACCACAAACACAGAGTAAACAGGACTGAAATGTTGAAATAAGATGACATGAAAGAAATATGTTGCACCTTTTTCATAATAAAATACCCACAGTTCAACACAAGCACATGCTTTTCCCTCAGCTAACACACACAGCCTGTTATGTTTTTTCTTAAAGGGACAGCACCCTCTCGAAAAGGGCGAGCACCATGTTCCTTCCCTGTCCACAGGCATTCAGGTAAGTCCTATTTTAACCTTATGAAAAAATGAATCATCAACAACATTTATACAAAGCAAGTTCATTTAACTGAACACAATTATATTATGAAATCAACAAGAACATTTTCAGTGCTCTATGAATACACATACAGAGAAAGTTGAGCCATTAAAATAATAACTGAATAAAAAATAAGGAACTGAGCAAGAGACCAGAATTAATTATGTTTAGACATAAGTATTTAGTTTCCTGGCATGGGAACATTTTTATATATTTGTTAAGTAGAGAAAATTCATTTGTTAATGCTTTACACAAGGGAGGGGATTTAGTGAAATTACATTTATGTTTTTGTTATGATGATGATTAAAGAGAAATCTATATTTATGGATCGGGGATTCAGCCAATCAGACAAGATTTGGATCGTGTCACAAACACAGATGTGATGTTGTGTGATGCAACAACACGAACCAAACGCCAACCAAAACCAAATGTGGGGAAGAGAACCAGAAAAGGTCAAAACGTCTTTTTTTCTTATGAAGGTTCAAACTGAGTGAAATGAGTTGAAGTTTCTGAGCAGCATCATGATCACAGCTGCTCCACTTTACATGATGAGGAAAGGAGCTTCAGTGCTTCCTATCTTATCTCCTTTAGCCTAGGAAACACTGGACCTTCCTTTACGAAAGGGAAGGAGAAATGCCGTCCCACAATTCCTTGCTGCAGCAACATTTAAAGTGATGCACTGTTGTACTTTCACCACAGCAGAGCCACATCAGTGTAGAAACAACAGAGCAGCTGTTTTATGTTTGTGACAGTGTGTTTGTGGTTAGGAAAGGAGGATTTATTGTCTTTGTGTTATAAAGTGCAGTCAGATTCTTTTCCTAAGTCCTTATGAATTCTCCTTCACGATTTCCATCAGGGTCAAGAAGAAGAAGGAGATTATTTTGACTTTTCGATCGCAGCCTGGGCGCTGCCGACCTGCTGATGAGCCTTGGTCACACCCACCTCTAGTGCCTCCAGAGAAAGCAGTCACACAAACCAAGCGGCAGCCGCACAGGGCGGAGAGGGTCGTCACAGCAGCAGCAGTTTTTCCTCCCTGTCCGACAGTGCTGTTATTAATTTTGTTGGTCTGTTGGTACAGAGGAAAAAGATGCAGAGCCCCCCCCCCGCCCGCCCCCCCCATGCTGCCCCCCCTCTGAAGCCAGTGGAGGACTGCAGACTCTCAGTGGGCTGAGTCTGACACATGAAAAAAGGAAAAACATTGAATGTGAGTGAGATCAAGTGGGGATAAAGAGAGGATCACACATTTGAACCATTTCTCATTAGAGCCATTTATTCAGTGATGAAAGAGGGAGCCATAGAAAATGTCATTAATCCATGAAGCAACAGAGTGAGAGGAATTTTAATTCAGAGCCGCAAAGACATAAAACAGACTCCGGTGATCTCATCTGCGAGACCCAAACACCAGAGCATGTTTAGTGACATTTGAGCTGAGACAGAACAGCCTCACCTCTGTTCCTCCGCTAATCACCTGACTTTCAGCCTTTTCTTTCATCTTCTGCTTCTCTGGCTATTTACATGTTCGTTTAATCTCTCCTGGACCCCTTCACTGTCACATGGGAGAACAGAACATCCTATGCGCCTCTGTGTAAACAGCCAAAGAGCTGTCGAGTGACTATTTTCACCTGGGTGCAAATAAACACTCTGAAGATGAAAATGTTTCTTGATAAAATCAGCGCTCCCTGTGGAGGAGCAATCACTCGTCTCTGGTGACATGTTACTGAGAGCAGCATGAAAAACATGAAGATGTTTGAACATGTCATATCAACAGACAGAGCTACAGGTGAGGTGACCAGGTGTCACCTGCTCGCAGCCACTGGCTGTCAACAGTCGACACTGCAGGACAGACACTTTTCTGAAATCTGGCAATGGCTGTGAAGAAACCAGGGAAGGCTGGTTTATTTGTCACCGTCTCAGCTGCTTACGCTGTGGCTGTGGCTGTGACGGTCCTCCGGCTCATTCTTATTCGGTTTTTCATTTGTTGTGCAGCAGGTACCTGGAGGGCGGAGTCCTGTTTAGATCACCTCAGTTGGAAACACTTAGGCTCAGTGCTTCTGCCTCTTCAGGCTCTCTCTCTCTCTCTCTCTCTCTCTCTCTCTCTCTCTCTCTCTGTTCCTTCACATTTGTAACTTTGTGTTCATGCATCGAACACCTCCTCACACTCACACTCATGTGCACATGCACCCACACCAGTGCACCCATGCACCACTCCTTAGTGTCTTTGTGTTTGTTGTACTATTTATTGTAAAAAAAAAAAATTCTTATTATTCACCTCATTGTCTTTCCCTTGCTTTTTGTCATGGCCTTAGAGTACGGTGGCCCTGAGAGCTCACTACACTGCAATTTAAGAAAACACATGTCAACAGACAAAACACAGACAAATTCAGAAATCAATCTGACAACACATGAGCTGCAAATAGTCACAACACAATTGAACAAGTACGTCCAAGCCAGGTCCATCACTTTTTTTTTCTCCCTTTATTCCATCACGACAGCAAGAGAGAGAGAGACAGGGAAGACAGGGAGACAGAGAGAGAGAGAGAGAGAGAGAGGGGATGACATTTAGCAAAGGGCCACAGGTTGGACTCTAACCTGGGCCGCTGTGGTGAGGACTCCGCTCTACCAGGTGAGCCACCGAGGCGCCCCCTCATCACTTCCTCGTGTGAAGGAAACACTTCTGTTGTGTTGAGAGTATTTGCAGCACACGAGTTGTCAGACTGATGAAGGTGTTTTCTGAATTTGTTTGTATTTTGTCTAATTGCATGTGTTTTTCTGAAACTGCAGTGTGTTGAGCTCTCAGGGCCTCTGTATGAGAGCCAGGGCGAGACAACGGCCAACAGGGAAAACTGGTCACCACGAAGTCACAGGCAATGCAGATTTCACTAGAATATGATGCTACTACAAGGAAAAGGAAATACAGCTACAACAAAGACTGGGTAACTACTTTTAACAGGTGATTCTCAGAGAGATATTTGCCAGAGTTATTATATATTATATATCTGACATGAAGCGACTCAGAACACGTGAGTTTTCACAAGTAACATGTGGCTCAAACAGAGATGAGCTGATCTATGGATGCATTCCAACTGAAACCCAAAGATGATTTCCAGACAGAGAGAGAACCAGCAGCTGAAATAACCACACTGAGCAGCTCAGCATCAGTACCGTGTCCCACATCATCCCACACACAAAAAAAAAAAACGCTCTTTGCTCCACATTTGCTTCGCTGGGATCTGATCACCGTAGCTACAGGGACTTTTCATTTGATGACTCTTATGAGTGGGATGCTGTGGACGTGAGAGTCTGTGTGTATTCAGCGTTATTCCAACAGGACGGAGGCACCGACGCACCTCCAGGTTCATGTTTGATGTTTCCAGAGGAGAATCATGTTCTGTCTGAAGCATGAAACATCTCAACTGTTTCAGATACACTTTTAAATGTTTCAGTGACTTAAATGTAGATTTGTCGTCTCTTGTCTTTTTCTGCTGTACAGTCATAGATTTATAACCGACATGTCAGCAACACTTTGTAATAAACCTCTTTGTAGAGGGTTCATCAGCTGTAACTAATGTCTTTATTAATGGTTAATAAATGATTTACTGATTCTTTACAGATCAGTTCTAAGTCAGTGAGTCCTCTGTAGCGAACCTTACACAGTGAGTCAGTGAGTGGACAAGAGGACGTTCTGCACACAGCTTGTGTCTTGATGCTCCTGCTGACTCACACATCAGTGTGGAAAGTGACAACAGACGACTTTTGGGATTTCAGTTTGACTTTTGGACAAATTCACCACTCTTGGTTTTTAATGTGCATTTCGATACGAATGTTGTTTTTTCTTTTACATCCTGATGTTGTCTTGAATCAGCTGAGTCGTTTAAATCCTTCAGGATGTCTGTCACCGCAGAGTGATCTGTGTCTGACCACAGTGAAGAATCGTCATCTTCAGCTCATCGACCTGCAGACGCTGTTTAACTCCTGCTCTGGCCCGCTCGGCTCAGTCACAGGTCCCTGTTGAGCTGCAGCTCCCTGTCCCTGATGTGCTGGAGGAGGATTTTCCCTCTCTGCTCCACCTCGTGGATGAGAGGCCTGAGACCGCTGAGCCCACCTTGGCTGTCCCAGAATTCCCTGTCTGTGTATATGGAGCGCAGAAGAAGACTCTCCAGGCATCCAGACTGGAGCACCGACACCGCTTTCTCTGGAAACCTGACAAGACAAACAGAGTTAGATCTGATGTGTCTCAGTAAAACCAGGCTCAGACCACAGGAGTCTTGAAATCCTAATCAATTGTGAATCATCATTTTATCATTTCTCCAATCTCAAACATGCACAAGATTTTAAAATAATGTATAATTAATAATGGAAAGAGTCATCAGGGACCGAAGCACCACCTCACATGATTTCATGTAAACAAAATGAGTCTGTGGTGCAGCAACCTGTTGTAATGGAAAAAGCAAAAGCAGGAGGCTGAATGAGTCTGGATGAGATGGTGGTTGTAGAGTCGAGGTCAACACAGGTCGTCTGTTCTTCAGACAGAACTGGAGGTGAGATTTTAAAGTAGTCTGTAACTTCTGCCTCTAGGGGTCTCTCAATCAAAACAATAACAAAAGACAGCGTTGGGTGATGTCATGAAGTAGAATCATGGGATCATGGGATTATGGGATTATGGGAGTTGTTGTCTTCACCACCATTACTGTAAACTTCTCCCGGTTTGGATTCCTTCAGTGTCAGTGGTTTCAGGAAATCAAACAAGACTGGATCTGTGAACCCCTCACATCACCAGATAATCTGGGCCGAACATCCGTCCCGACCAAGATGCAGGACCAGATTTCTCCTCCTGTTGTCTGTCTATACATTACCTCAAGGCACTTTACAGGGTAAAGTCGAGACCTTACTTTATTATAAAGAGAAACCCAACAGTTCCCACAAAGAGCCCTTTAACAGGAAGAAACCTCCAACAGAACCAAGCTCAGGGTGGGCGGCCGCCTGCCTCGACTGGTTGGGTTTGCCTTTGCCACTAATGTGGAGAGCCTCTTTAACAGACCCTAGAGGCTGTAATTCATTAAATGACACAATGTAAGAGTGGAAATTTTGTTTTTCTAAATATATTATTACAGTTTTTCTCAGTCGATTTGATGCAGTTCACTCATCAGAAACATCATTCTACCAACTCTTAATGCAGTTCTCAAAACAGTTAATGCATTTCTCATAACACTAAATCACCTGTGCAAAAGCCTCTAAAACAACCTTGTTCACGTGTCAAAACATGCAAAGTCAGTCAGTCACTTCAACATTGTCACCAGGGAATTCAACCTTTTCACCAGAGCTTCAGACTTAGACTCCAAATGTTTTGATAAAAACCTGACTGACTTTAGAAAAAGAGAACTGCAAAAAATATAGAGTAAAAAAGTGTTCAGACACAACACTGTACTGCACTTACAACAGTAATGTGTTGAAAAAATAACTATATTCTGTTTCAACATTGCATTGAGTTTATTGTACTGTGAACATTTCAACCTCTCAACAGATCACTGTCCTGTCACTTTACAACACTGTATGGAAATGTATATACAAGACTACAGACAGAACAGCTTTAGATTTTTAGTTTTTATGATATTTTCAATGATAGTTTCATTTTGCAGCAGATTCGTGGCACTTTCTGCATTTTGTGTGAAAAAACCTAGTTCAGAAGCTGTGTGAAAGCAGTGAGAGGTCTGTCGTTCTATCTGATGAAGGTACAAACTGTTTTCATGAGCTGTCAAAGTCAGATGAGAAATGCATCAACACAATGAGAAAACGTCTTTAGTAGTGAACTATGCGTGGATACAAAGGAGGCTTGTACAAATACAATGAGACGTGCCAATTAGTGTGGGGAAATGATGAACTGTTTTGAGAGTTGTGAGAATGGCGTTTCTGATGTGCGAACTGCATCAAAGCGATTGAGAAAAACTGTAATGTTGTTTATGTTTATGTGAAAAGAAAAAGCTGCAATGTTTGCTCTGAGAGTGATGCTAGAAGGCAGAGAGTGATTCAGGTCCATATGATGAGACATGAAAAGGTCAAAGAAGGGTGCGTCCTCTGGGAAGCCATACATGTGTTCAGCTAATTGCATATCATTATTTTTCATTAGCGTACAAGTGGAAATTTTCCCAGGGAACATGAGAGCTCATCCTCTGGCGACCATGAACATCCACAGCAGATGTCATTCCAGCGATCACGTCATGACTCAAAGTGTTGGAAAAGCAGAAATGTTTGAGTTTGAACTGTCGTGCTTGCAGGAAGGTCAGGAGGTCACCATCAGGAAATATCCTCTAGGAAGTTCAGATGTCCTCACCACATTCACCAAAACCCATCTCAAGAGCTGACTTCTCTCTTTATGTGCACAGGTTCTGTGTCTGTGTGAACAACCACGTCTCTCCATTTTCTCGTGTCTGCTGTGCCTCAGGGGTCAGGTCTAGGACCAGTTTTATTCTGTTTATACATGCTTCCGTTTGGGCACATTATTCAAGAACATGGTATTTCTTTTCATTATTATGCTGATGACACACAACTGTACCTGCCAGTTAGACCCACTGACCCAGGAATGCTGAGTTCTATTAATGACTGTTTGTGTGATGTTAATACCTGATTCTTTGGTTGAACTAGGAAACTGAGATCTTTGTTATTGAGTCCCAGCCCTTGTTAAAACAAATTCTGCCATCGGTTGGTTCCCTGTCAGACCAGATCAAGCCTGTTGCAAAATATCTCAGCATCTGATTTGACAGTAATCTCAGTTTTGAACAGCATCATCACAAAGCTTGTACAATCATGTTTTAGAAATATTTCTAAAATACCAACTTTTTTTAACTTTTAAAGACACAGAGAGTATTTTACAGACTGTACAGAACTCTGCAGCCAGACTTTTAATCTGAACCAAGAGACACGTACTGGCTCCCAGTTAGAATAGATTCTTAGTTTTTTATTGATGACTCTCCAAGCTCTCTGTGGCCTCTCTCCTGGTTACATCTCCGACCTTTTAGCTACATACTCATGAGTACACTCCTTGAGATCCTCATGCAAAGGTCTTTTGTCTGTTTCAGAGGCCCAGCTAAAATCTAAAGGGGACAGAGTGTTTGCAGTCAGGGCCCTGAGGCTCTGGAACTGCCCGAGGAAATCAGGTCAGCTGAGTTTGTAACCTCTTTTAAGACCCTCCTTAAAACATACTTTTCCTGGTTGTATTTTCCCTTGGATTGTTTTATTTTTCTTAAAATTACTCTGTATTGTTTTTTATGCACCTGATTGTTAGTTTTTATCTGTTTTTCTTCTCTTTGCAATCTACTGATTTTACTTTTTTCTGTCTTTTCAAACACTTACATAGATTTTGAAGTGCTCTATAAATAAAGGTTATTATTATCATTATTATTATTATTATACCTTTGACTTTTTTTAACTCATTATTGATAGTGTGTTTGCTTATCTTTGTAATAATGAGAAGCTTTGAGAAGCTCCATTTCTCAGTAACCTGACATTACTAATGCAGAAAATGACGTGGACTTTCACATGCACGATCCTGGATGCCTGAATCATGAATTTTCCTTTTATTTTTCAACTGTTTGCTCATACCCAAGCTGTTAAAACCTCCCTTGTAAGAAGTTGTTATAATGACTCAGGCCTGCTGCTGGTACAGTCATTTTCATCCATCCTGTACGGTGACTGTTAAAGGTTCATTTTCAGGTCATGCACACAACATATGCAATCTATTGAACGTAAGAAAGAAAAATGAGTTATTCTCTGGAAAAAAAATCCTTGTTTTTTGCTCCTCCTGATTCCGTGATGAGAAATGCTTCAACATGCAAATTCAATTCAGTTTTAGTGCAGGCTAAAGACATGTAGGAGCATCTTATGGAGCAGCTTGTTAATCCACAGTGACAGACAAAGGGGCATTTCTATCAGACCTGATTCTTGCAGCACGTTGAATAGGAGGCTAATTGAACGCACACTAATCTAATCAGACAGACGCTGTAACAAAACCCTGACAAGCTTCCAGTGGACGTTCCTGTGCTGCTCATTTGAAAGCCGTTCACTGGGAAAATGTGTCGTTACATGTGTTTTATTTTTCTCTTCAAATGTTTCCTTACATCAGTGTTTCTGCCTGCTGTGAGCCAGCAGTGTGTTTCTGACGCCGCTCAGTGTCTTTTATTGAGCCTTGATGCGGAAATTAAGCAAAAAATGTATCTCAGATTTATTTCAGATAGAGCTGTGCACTCACTCGGCAATCCCCTCAACCAGCCTGAAGTTGAGGTTGTTAGTGGACTGATGTGGTCTGCCGGCGTTGTCTATGAACACCAGTCTGGAGGGATCTGCCTTCCTCACCTGCACGCACACACACAACACACACACACACACACACACACACACACACACACACATACACGTATTAATTTATTTATTTTCAATTCAATCATTCAGTCTCTTTTCTTCTTCCATTTTGACTTGAGCTGAAGAAAAGTGAACTGAATAGATTTACAGTTTTAATTACTATTCAGAGGAACACACATTTTAATGTCACAAGGAGAAGTATATTTGCATGAATTAATAAATCATGAAGTGAGTAATTTGTGCTCCTGAATTAATAATTTGTGCATTTTGCTAAACAACAGATCGCGCTGTAACACACTCTGTGCTGTAGGGGAATCAAAATGACTTTGTTCCTCTGAGAAAGTGGCTTGTGTAGGTGAAATTTTCCAGTCTAACATCTTTAACATTTTATTTTGTGCGGCTTTCGTTGCACTCTGGTCCTGTAGCCTGCATGTGCAGCCACTGTGGTATCACAGCTGTTTCAAATACGGTGATGTTTATATTTATTTATTTGAGAGTAAGATTTATTCATTTGTACCTGCCAGAGTTGTTAATTACAAGTATTCAGAGGTGAGTAAAAATGATGTTGGATGAAAAAGGACAGTTATGCATCTAATAAGTAGAAGACATTTTGACTTGTAGTAAGTAGGAAGATTGCAGGTGTTACTGATAACATTAACAGGGGTTTTTGGGGTTTAGATGTTGCAGTAGGCTACTTGTCCCAGACAGCGTCACAGTGACCTGAGACGGAAACACTTGAATGCCCCACAGCCATCATTCATTCTTTTATTTATACCTGTTGTTGTCCTGGTGCAACATGCTACTATCCCATGGTTTGAACATTAAGTATAAACAATATAAAGGCGAATACATATATATATATATATATATACATATATATATTTTCACTCAGGTTTCAGCAGGTAAGTGATGAGTTTCCTGCTATAAGTTTCATGCAAACAGCTCTATCTAGTTTCACATATTGCAGCTAACAATGCAAATCATACGTACAGTAACATAATCAGCTCCCCCCTCACAAACATCTGCCGCCCTGAGAGCTCATTCACTAGCTCTGAAAAACACATACATCATCACTGCTGGGAGTGTAATCTAAGCTTCTCGCTGCATCATTTAAATGTAGATCTATTCTCCTGTGTTGCCATGGAAGAAAACAAACAGGGCAGCCGAGGTGGATTTAATTTTCTTCATTCCCACTGATATAAAATGAATAATGATTTGACAATAACAGAAAAATACTGACATTTAAGCTTTCAAATTAAACAACAATCTGGCTGGGGAGGGAAAAAAAGCATTTTCTCTTTTCTTTTTACCAGCACATCAATCAAAGCTCAGATCAGTGAAGTCGTGCTTTGATTTTTCATTAGTCTTTGTGTCATTAATGCAAATCTGCCAAAAGGCCTTGTAGCATTTTGATAACGGCACAGATAGAAAACATCCAACGCCTGTGTATCTTTGATACATACCAGGATGTGAACCAGCAGCAGATCCTTGGCGTTGTCACACTTCTCATGCAGCAGGTTCTCCACACACACCTCTGTTGGATCAGGTGTGAAACCGCAGCAATACCTGTCCAGACGGTCGTGTACCTGCACCAACACACACACAAAGAACACACACACAGAGTAATTAGCTTTGACAGTGTGAGGTAAACCTGGTGTTTGTTGTTGCTAAAGCTGTTGACACAAGGGAATCATTTCCAGCTGGGAACTCAAGCAAAATCCTACTCTGTGGTACTATTTGCCCCAGGTTTTGCCCCTCAGGCTGCGTACAGGCTGCACTCTGCTCTATGCAGACGTTGTTAGATTTGTATGCATCAATCATGGAAAATTTATTCTATATCTTTATTGACTCAGTGTTTTCAATGCTTGAATGCACAGTCGGTAACTTCTACCTCTAGGGGTCTCTCAATCAAAACAATAACAGTGACATCAGTGACATGTTGAGTGACATCATGAAATGTTGTGGGATCATGGCACCACCACTTCTCCTGGTTTGGATTCCTTCAGTGTCCGTGGTTCAGCAGGTTTTTACCTGCAGCTGAATTATCCACAGAGGTGTCCTCCTCTCCATAACAAACACACCAGGGGATTTAAACCAGTAAAAACACTGAATAAAACTGTGTTTCATGTTAAAAATCTGACAGAGTTCAGTGTGCACAGAACGTCTTGGAGTGACTGGGAACTAAGCTGTCTAGCAGTCACTTTTGAGCTTCTGTCAGATGAACATTGACACATGATCATGGAGGATATGATGTCACTGACAGGCGACCAAATGACACGGAGCGTTGCCATGATTAAAATCACAGATTTCTCGTTTGGGAAAAACATTTGGGAAAATGTAAGAACACAACTCAACAACATATAGAACATCGGTGTAGTTGTTTTTAGACATTTTAATGTTGAATCATGTTGAAACAAGCAGCCAGTGTCAGTCAGTCAGTCATCTGGCTTCCAGTCTGACAGATCATCTCATTCAGTCATCAGTGTGAAAATTAATGCCATGCAAACTGAAGTTTAGTGTTGGCGTGGACGTGAAGCAACAAGTGAAACAGATGAGGTCAGTTATAATGATGAGGGATAAACTGTGGTTTACAACCAACATTCACTCAAAGATGAAGACAAACTGTAGGACTCTGTCGAAGAGATAAAAATAAAGAGGGAACGAGGAACGTCTCAGGAGATTCCTGTGGTTTGGGGAAATTTTACCCAACATGACATCTGCACAAGAGATCTGAAACACTACTGACACATCAGTCTGATGTCTGACTACACAGATTAATCTTAAAATCCTGCAACGTGGACTTTACTTTGAGCTGCAGACATAATGTTCCACTTCAGTGTTTGCATGGTTGGTAGATATACACGTTAAATTAAGGTTTCATTTCTGTTTAATCAGAGACAAAAGCTCAAAACTTCAAGGAAAATTCCAATTTATTATAATTTTGGCCTTATTTTCAAAGTTTGAGCCATTGTGCTTATGACAAAACATGTACAAAACATACACAATACCTGTGATGATGCTGATCATACATTAATTGTTTGGTGAAATGTGATGGAATTTATTTGAAAGTAATAAATCTGTAATCTACTTGGAGCGGGCAAGGCTAGAGACTTGCAAATCTATAATTTTCCCACGTACGCTTATAGTGGAAAGTCTGAGTAATAATCCATCTTTTTTCTTTTATTCCAGATAAGTCCTCCTCACCCACGTCTCGAATTATTATGGGGGTTAATTAAGATTTGGACCGCCCCAAAAGAGATAACAACAACAGTTTGGGGGGCTTAAAACATGTATCCCTCTGACCTGTAATTGTCAACATTACAATATATTTGCTATATTCATACCTGGTAGACACCCCTAAAGTGGACCATACCATTTATTAACCTTGATGTTAGCTGAACGTCTCGTCTGTCTGCCTCACTCAGCGGCTCTCGTCTTCCAATCTCTGCTCCTCCGTGTCAGGCAGACACTGTAGGTAAATGTAGTAAGCGCTAATGTTAGCTCATTTCTAAATTTAAAAGTTACAGTTAGCTAACTGTTAGCTAGGTGATTTTCATTTCCAGTGTTAGCTGGTCATTTCATTACCAATATAAAATGTCATATATGATCTATTGTTACAAACACTGGTGCTCAGTCATGAGCTGTGAGACAGTGGAGGATTACTTGTAGATATGTTTTGACTAAATATAGAGTTTATTATTTATATTTAATAGTCTTGAGTATTTACATTTTTTCATTTGATGCTACTTTATATTTCCACTCCTACATTTCAGAGGGAAATATTGTACTTTCTTCACTACAGTGACAGGTTTAGGTAAACAAGCAAGATACTGTAAGAACTGTAACACTTCAGTTCACTGACGCACTGTAATGGGTTCCCTTTCACCTGGAGAAAAAGTTGACCCTTCTCATTGTCATTGCATAATTAGCACTCACACACTTTCAAATCCTAGTGAGTTCTAAGCAAAAGTATGAAAACCATAGTTTGAATTTAAAGGAATTATCTTTCATCTTTTGGTGATAGGAACTTGACACTGTACAGTATCTGACCCTGGTGGATGAACAGCTGCAGTAGAAATGGATCCAGGCTGTGGGAAATCACAGGATAGAGTTCTTCAGTTGTGAAGCTGATGAAATGATTAACATTACAACAGGATCTTGTCAGTGTGAGAGTCATGTGATTCACTCCCTGTTGTTAAAGTGAGACACTGACACTCTGAGACACAAACAGACTTTCACATCTTCCTCAGGTCATTACAGAGTTTGGTTGTTTGTGTGTTTGCTCTCTGTGTGTATATGTATGTGGGTTTTGTGTACACTGGTGCACTCGTGCATGTGTGTGACTCAAACAACCCCGGTGGCCTCAGGTCAGCAGTGTGTGTGTGAGATGGAGGAGGTGTGTGTGTGTTTTGTTGAGCAGTAAAGCTCCACCTCCATTATTTCTTCTCACTTGTATGGTGTTTTTAGGAGACTTCTCACCCTGCTGCCACATTTCCCTCCCACACTGGAACACACTGATTCTGGGTTCGGTCCAACAGTTTTGTGGAGACTGAGCCAATATTGACTTACACTGCCACTGAGCACCAGCGAGCCTCAGGGAAAGACAAGATGTGGAGGAGGGCTACGATCAGAGACAACACCAATTTAAAGTGGAACAAACTGTAAAGTGAACGTGTGGAGTGTCCATACTCAGCACACACTGTGATCTGATGTTAGCGAGGTTGATTAACGTGGTTCTTACAGTCCATTCCGCCTTATCTCCCCTCGTCTCCTCACACACGCTCTCCTCCATCATCTTATCTGTTTCCTAGTTTCAGTCTTTGCTGCTGAGTTTCTCCTCTGCTCTGTAAATGTTCACCACTCAGTCACAGTGTGGGCAGTCTGTTCTTCTCTCTGAGGTTTCTGCAAATGAAGTTTGACTTGTAGGAGCTGCCCTACAGCCACAGTGGCTATTACAAAGTCAAACTGAGCATCTTTTATTTGGCTTGCAAAACCACACTGTTACAAAACTCTCATCTGTCTTAAGTCTTAAAGGTCCCAAAGGTCTTAAAGGTGGACTGTTGATCCATAAGAAGATATATTTGTGGTTTTAAGAACCAAAAACCATCTCAGTGTAGTTTCACATCTCCTCTCTCAGGCTTCTCTCTGTAGCTCTTTAACAACAGGTCAGTGAGCCAATCAGAAGAGAGGAGGCTCTGAGCCTCTCTTCTGATTGGCTGACTGTTTTCTGAGTGATCCAATAAAAATATAGCAGATTTCAGGTAAACATGCAGAGAAACCAAATCCTGCAAGGTTGGATGGTGGGTCCAGGTGGGCAGGGCTTGGGGCGTTACTGAGAGTGGTGACTGCTTAGTTGTGACATCATAAAGTTCCAGAAGTCCTAACGGCTGGTTTTAAGGCTCAGTTTCTGAATACAGGCTGTGTGCATTTCTCTGTGGACTGAGGCTTTGATACTTTCACAGTATTAATATAGAACCTAGACCTGCTTTATAATCAAACTACACATGGACATCTACCTTTAGACTGTATGAGACCTTTAAGTTCAGACAGGAAGAGTATAAGAGAGGAGGATTTTTCACAGTTTGGTATTACAGAGGCAAATCTTAACTAACTTCAGGAATCCTATCTGACGTCATCCTGTCTTATCTCAGTTTAGGAAACACTAAAGACTCAATCAAATATCAGTTATCAACTTTTCTGTCTGTTACCTAGCAACCGACACTACTTCTCTCATCGGATCTCACTGAGGTGTTGTTTAGATTTGTCATTGAAACATAAAAAATTGAACAAAAACGACAGTTACTTAACTTGAAGACAGATGAGTTAGAAGTGTTGCTAACATCTGTAGAATAATCCAAAGACGTTCTTTTGGGAAAGTTACAACAACTTAATGTTATCTCCTGTAACTCAGGAGATAAAAGGGAGAGAAAGAGTGAAGCAAGGCAGCCTCTGTCTACTAATGAGTGTTTCATCATGAAACCTCAACACATCGTTAGGGTCTGTCATAAGCCTCAAAAGGCTCCTTCAAATGTCTCCTTCTTTTCCTGGACAACAAAGGATCCAACAGGTGGATCCTTCATGGTCCAACCTATCCCAAGTTTCATTGCGCGCTTCTCATGAAAGCAAACAACACCAACAAAGAGCTTGAGGATTACACTTTATATCTAAGTATTGTCTTTCAGCTCAGTTCAACAGCTATAGGTACAACTGTTAAAACCAAGAGCCTTAAAATGTAAAAAGTTATGTGTTGTCAAGGTTGCCAGGTGACGGAGCCGTGCTTTGAAACGCAACGGTAAGGGGGAGCACAGCTGGTGACGCAGGGTAAAAATCCTCCGTAGACCAGACTGTCTAATTTCCTTTGTGATGTATGACAGCTAGAAAAAGGCCACACCTTTATATACTGCATAACTCACCTGTAAGTTTTATTAAGGCTTAAAGTTCAGCATAATTGAGGGCGTGGCCTCCTTGAGTGACGTGGGTGAGCGTATGCTTACCACAGACCGGCAGTCACCGAAGTCTCGGCTCCACGCACGCACCTCTTTGCCTATTTTGGATTAGCTGGGAGTGGGTGGACTGGGCTACTGGCAAGATGGCGACTCTGAAGCAGCTCACGCTGAGATTCAAAACCACTCTTCAGAAACCTGTTAGTGACATCACAGAGGCTACGTCCATCTTTATTTACAGTCTATGATTGGGACACAGCTGCTGACTGTGCTTTGGTTGATTGATCCTTGCAGCAGGAGCTGCTGGGTCTCAGTCTGGAGCCATGTCCCTTTCATTTTAAAACCTGCACTCACGCGGTCACCTTATCCTCAGTTCCTCTCTCCTCCCCAGGGCATCCTCCACTGCCACTGTGTGTTTGTGTGAATGAGCGAGTGTGTGTCCTTCATACTGCTCTTCCTGCGCCTCTGGTGTCTGGTTCCCTGCTATCACAGCCCGGGGAGGTGTTAGGGGAGCAGGTAGGAACAAGTGTTCAGAGGCACGCTCATCGGCTCTCAGCAGATCAATAGGAGGCTATTAGAGCTTGGCCCTGTTACAGGGATTGACTTGTGGCAGCGAGGGGGAGAGAGCTGCCTCATGGGTTATTCATATTCAGCCCCACACACACTGTAGAGAGGTATTAGATACACATTCCTTCTCAGTGTGCTTGCAGAACAAAGCAGGACAATATTGCTACTGCAGGTTGTAAAATCAGTGACAGGGTGTCAGAGCAAGCTCAACAGGAGGAGGTGAAATGTGAAAGTAACAGTGAAACGCACAACAGTGCCGCTCCTGAGTGAAGGACTGAGCCTGGAATACATTTACATGTACATGCTCATGTATGACAGCCACAGTAAATACATGAATGTTACGCAGAGGGCTGTTTCTGAGTTAACCAGTGAGAGAGGCAGGGAGTTTAGTGGAGTCACATGTTGAACTCACTCAGAGAAAAGAGTGATGATGACGATGGTTCCCGTGGCCTCTGGATTAATCCAACAGCTCACTTAAAATGAGCAAATATAATATAAAGACTGCTCTGAAATATGAAAAATGATTTGATTAGTCCAGTAACATACATGACAGTGATGTGTCTTCCATTAGCAGTAGATTATGAAGGCACAGAAATGAAACTTTTTTGTGTTGAGCGACTCTGGCCCCTACACCAAAATCATCCATCAGTTTTGTTTTTTGGCTTTTCAGCCTTTATTACTTTTTGAGACAGTAGAGAATGACAGGAAAGGCAGTTAAGGGACTGGACTGGATTCGAACCCAGAACACTGAGGTCAGGACTGAGCCTTGCCATGTGGTATGTGCTTAACCAGGTGAACTACTAGGGAACCACCAGCCATTGAACTTTAAAGTCCAATTGAAATCAAATTGTATGTTTTGTCTGCTCCTTTGAGAAAAAAATGATTTGATTTCATGATGGTGTTTCCTAGTTTAGCATTCATTTGATGGAATATCCGGTATCTGTCCACCAATATGGAGATCTTAATTCCATGCAGCCGATTAGGCCATCAGGTGAAATGACTTTTTAAAGGACAGGTTGTAATATGAATGTTGTTAACAGTAGCTAGATCAGTATAGCACAGAAACAGCAGTTCTAGAGGAGTCATTAGCAGCTGACACCTTATTAATCGAGCTCCACTCAAAATGTAAATCTAAAGACGCACACACACACATACACACACACAAACATACACACACACACACACTAATATCCAGACTGAGAGCTGTATTGGATTTTTAATTGAACCGACAGCAGCACATCCAAACCCACAGACACTGACACACCAGTACCACACACACACATACACACACACACACACACACGCACACACACACGCACACACACACACACACACACACACACACACACACACTTCTAGTATGGTATTGCTCATTAAATTGAAGCATTATGTAGAAATAAGCCTCTGTAGGTTTTCATTAGTCAGAAATTAATTATCTGATCTAATAACACTCAGGAAGAAAGTCAGACTCTCTTCTCCATCTCATTGTTTCAATCAAGGTTCTTTTTACTGAGCTGATGGAATAAGCTCTACTCACTCCCTCCACGTCTCTTTGGACGAGCCGAGGAGCACTGAACAGCTTGTGAATTGTCTCACTGTATTTCATACCATACAGAGCCATAGTCAAAACCTCCCCTTCCTGAGTTACAGTGTTAAATAATGTCCAGAGGTTATGATGTCACAGTGAACTTGACCTCTGACCTTTTTGATATAAAATGTCATATCACCTTTTTGTTTTAAACTGTGTCATAATTAGCATACGCATTTGTAACTGTGAGGTCACAGTGACCTTGACTTTTGACCTTGGACCACCAAATTCTGATCACTTCATCATTGAGTCCAAGAGAATGTTTTTGCCAAATCTAAAGATATTCCCTCTAGGCGTTACTGAGATATTTTGTATAGGAGAATGAGACGGACGGACAACCTGAAAACACAAAGCCTCGGTATAAAATGTAGCACAAGTCACTGAGACATTAAACATGATGCCTGTGTCTGTTGGTTGGTTGGTTTGTTTGTCAGCAGAATCACACAGTAGAACGGAACCGATTTGCACCAAACTTGATGGAGGGATGAGGGATGAGTCAGGGAAGGGACCACTTTCTTCAACATTTTGAGAATGTGTACTTTTCAATATTTTCATCAATTTCCCAGAAAATGATGTTTGGATCATGATATAAAAATCAGATATAATTATTGTTGTTGAGCTCTATGAGATTTTTACAGTTTGGTGCAGTACTTTTTGTGTGATCCTAGCACATGAGACTCAGGAGACCCGGTCTGTAGCAGGAGCTGGCTCCTCCATGCTGCTCAGTACAGCACCTGGGTTAGCTGGATGTCCTTGAAAATACTGCTGATCTCCCACCTTACAGTTTACTGGTGGTTACGCTGCACAAGTCCTGTTTGTGACTTGGTGTAATCTCTAAGTTTATTTAGCAAATTGGTTGCACAATAAATACACTATGTGAGACAAGAGAGGATTGATGTTTAAGAATGTTATCAAATCAAATATTTGATAAGATTTCACTCATAAGACAGAGGGAGCTACACACACCTTACAATCTCTTGTCACACACATACACACTCAGTGGGATATGAGTAGCTCACAGCTGTTTACCTTACTTCAGTGTACACCGCAGCCTCAGCAGTTCATTCATTACAGGCTTTATTAGCTGAGCAAATGAAGATGTTAACTCTTGTCCCTCCATCCACTATAAGTGATGTGTTGTTCAAACTATTCAATTATATATAATAATTGAACTTTATTATAATTAGATTACACATTGTATATCATATATTGGGGAGTACAGCAGGTCGGCTGCTGATCCCTGGGATGGTGGTTTGATCACCGGTTCCTCGAACGCAGGGTCAAGAAGGGCATCTGGTGTAAACCTACACCAAATCAACTCTGCAGATGGTGCAGACAACAACAACAACAACAACAACAACAACAACAACAACAACAACAACAACAACAAAAACAACAACAACAACAACAGCAACAGCAACAGCAACAACAACAGCAACAACAACAACAACAACAAATCATGGGTCACTGCTTCCAGCAATGACCCATGATAGGACTGTCCACACTCCCCAATTTCTTTGAGGAACTCGTAAAGATACAAAACAAAACAGAAACAACAGGAAAACATTTGCTCCACATAAAAGTGAAGGAGACCGACAGACAGGTATTCTGGATACAGCACCTAGATTCTGAAAAGCTTCCCAGTCTCGCTCTGGGGAACCATCTCATCACACAGAGACACCTTCTTGGTGATGCTGCCAGCAAACAATGCAAATGTGATGACCCCAGCTGTCTGAGCATCAACTGCTGGCTCAGATTTTGGAATCTGGTCTAAGTCTGTCTCATATAACAGAAGCATCACTTTGATGCAGACAGTCAAGGGCAGCATAGTGGCTCAAGCAAAGATTCTGGCTTCCAGTCTGAGACAGTCTGCCAGTCATGGTCTTTCTGTTTGGACTCAAACATGAAGAATGTTCTACACTGATCTACAGGTGGCAGGAAGATGACAAGCTGTGCAGCAATGCACCAGCAAAGGCAGGAAAAAGAAGGCTGATAGCAAGTAATCATGCGGGAGTTAAAATACATTACTTCCACAGGGCACCTTTAAGATGACCAGGGGTCAATTTCACAAAGATATTTCAGACTGGTCTGGAGTGTTGGTCCAGTCTTTTTAAATCTAAGTTAAAGACATATTTTTATTCACTGGCCTTTAGCTCGCTAACCTCCAAGTCCATTTTCATGTTCATATTGAGTATTTGCTTCTTGTTGTCTACTTGTTTGTGTTATTATCCTTATATGTCTTTTATGTGCTGTATATATTGTTGTACTACATTTGTTTGACCTGCTTATCTCATTTATTTTAATTGCCCTTTGTACAGCACTTTGGTCAGCTCAAGCTGTGTTTAAATGTGCTATAGAAATACAGTGACTTGACTTCTCAGTCTTAATTCTGCTTATAGATAAGTCTAATAATCACAAAAATAAAGACCTAAGTCACCTTAACCCCAGGCTAACTCAGTCCTAAGACCAATGTTACCATGGTAACCATCAATGACACCTGTGCTGACATGAGCTAAAACAAAGCAGCTACTGTATATAACATGCCTCAGTCCCTTATTTCTTTACTGTGGAGGAGCTAAGGAGTGAAGTCGATTAAATTGAGAAAAAGATGAAAGCAATACACCCACTGTGTGTTCACACTGTGACAGACTGCAGACTGTGTATTTTCCCTATGCATGCTGGGATACAATATACTACACTACAGGCTCTGCGGCCCTGAATATGCTGAGCAGGAGTACATAAACATGAATGGACAGACAGATGGATGGATGGACAGACAGATGCACCACCACTGCACAGAGCCAACAATCAAAGTCACTGGCTACCAGGTCAACTGCACAGAACCTGTGACGTTAGAAACTGCTCACAGTGCAATAAACACCAATGACAATCACATCAATAGCCTCATTAGAATAGCAGAGGCATTCACATTGACCCATAATACATGCTTGGACTGCATTTTGAGTAACTGAATCACAGTTAGTTCCAACCAAGTAATTTGATTGGACGAGAGTCATTCCATGAGTGCTGATATAGAGCACAACAGCACTGGGACTTTTAACTACATGTATCACTTCACTTCACAGGTGATTCACAGGTGATCTATTAACCGTTAATCAGCATTACATTAATGGTCGTTATCTCTCTTAGATTGTAACAAACAAGATGAAAATATTTCCAGAAATAACATTTGAATTAAATGATGTCTGGTCGTCAGAAGAAGATGAAGGGAAGAAGCCTGGATACTTCAGTGCACACCTGATGTAACACCTAGCTAGCTAGCATGCTACCTGACAGTTTACTAGTAGGTAAGGTAACTCAGAAGCTTCCCAAGCTGGCTAGCATGCTAATTGACAGTTTGCTAGTAAGCAAGCTAGCTAGCATGGGAGAGGTTTGAGGGACAACTGTGACGTACGAAGTGAGGGTCATGTGACTGACTGAGAGAGCAAGTCAGTAGGCTAGTTTTTGGTAGACATACTAGCTTGTCAACAGACCTTACTGGCAGAGTGAGGAGAAGCTCTTGAAGCGGTCTGAAAAATTCCTCACGGCCACAAATTTTACTCTAAACACACATTTTTTTCCCAGAACATAAGTAAATTTGTCTTCTTTCACATAATGTGACAACCAAAGCTCAGTGACTCACAGAATTTGATCTATGAGCTTCAAAGTGGAAGGAGTACCTTCCAACTGCCCCATTCACTCTGATGTAAACAGAGCAGAAAATCAGGAGGAAATCCATGCCATATTTTTGAAACAACAAACAAATATTTTATATCAGTGTGTTGAGCAGAGTCCCTCTCTTAGAAAATATAAAGCTTTAAGTGATGGCATCTAACGGTTTTTGATTGGACAGCCAGAGATTGAGAGGTATGTCTCACTATAGTCCCTGTTTTAAACAGGTGTACCTAGGGAGATACCATCACTATGGCAACCATTAACTGCAGCTGGCCACACACAGCTGATCCAGATCAGTTGATTAGACTTGTACACACTCATAAGCACACAGATACACAGATAAACAGACACATACGCAGACACTAGTCATCAATCAATCATTGTAGTTTAGCTCCAGCTGTTCCTGAAACTTTGTAGTTTAACTGTGAGGGAAGTTACTAAGACAGACACATTCAACCCCAGTGTCATTTGGCCTCCTCCTACACATTCTTTCTTTCTGTAAAAACTCATTCAAACTTCAAACAGGTCACAACATGTAAGGATTTTTACTTGTTGATTCAGCTTTTTCTTCATATATTTTCTTTACTCTCAGTTAAAGTTTCAGAGATACTTTAACCATGCAGAAAGCAATGCAGCTCAGTCTTTCTGTATGTACTTCAACTCCTTTATACAACATGACACACCTTTAAACATTTTTCACTGCTTATACAACAGTTTGAATTCTTCAACCCTTTTCCTTTTTTCCATCACTTAAAACTACTTCAACTTCTGCTCTTTTTCAAATTCAAGACAGCAAGGCAGTTTAGCTTCAGTTTGTGCAGAAGCAGCAGTCCCACTGCAATTTCTTCATGTCACGTCATGTGACCCTTCGGTCTGACGAGTTTCTCAGCTGGCTTAGAGAGTTATTGTGACTGACTAGTACTAGCATGGCTGGTAGCTATCTTACCAACTGGGACATCGTTGGAAATAACTGACACACATTTCACTGTCTATTGCAGTAAAAACGGCCTGATGCCCCACACTTTTCTGTTTCCTGTAGGAATAGGAACCTCCCTCTCACCGGTCCTCATCAAAGTTATCCTACGAGGATGTAAGAGCTTTATTTCCCCTTTGACAATAATTCAAAGATTTTTTTTTTGGGGGGGGGGGGCTATGTCTCTTCTCTTACCTGTAATAAGAAGTCAAAGAGAGCCAGTCTCCCCCACTCCGAGTGGTGGACTCCCACACAGCGTGCTGACCTCAGGTCTTCTTCACTCCCACAGTGGACCTGCAGCAGCTTCTGGTACTGCACCCAGCTGAGTGGGACTGAGTTCTGGTCATTGTCTCTGTCAGCGAGGTGCTGAATATCCGGGTCCCACCACAGTACAGGTCTGGGGGTGCCGGTGATGTACCGATACGGTAGAATGTCACTGTGGAAAGTCCTCAGCACCGCAGGGAGACTTCTGTTGAGTCCCAGAACTCTGTCCAGGTGGAAGGCAAAAACCTCAAACCAGTCGTCGGTGCGTTTGATCAGGGAGCAGCGTCCCTGTTGGCAGCGCTCTGTATGGGTCTCTGGATGTCTTTGCTCTTGTCTCTGCTGATGTGAGACCCTCCTCTGTGGTGGCTGCTGGGATGGAGAGACAAAGTTATAAAGCTTTCCATTTATTTTTCAACCATAAAACACCATTTTGTAGTGAACACCACACACAGTGTCTGGTGCCTCAGGCTACAGTCAGGAATATTTGTTGTTCGAATGTACATAAAAAATTACATATCTTTATAGAGCAGTGACTTAATAAGACCAGCTCTGACACACAGAGAGGGGGGCTTTGGGCGACAGGTGGTGATGTTTTCTACTTTAAGCTCTTTAGCTACAAATAATTATACTTTCTCATTAATGTATACAGAACAATAATGAGAAGTGCCATGCAGCTTGTTTAAGTTATGAAAACACAAGTCTTTTAATGTTATAACATCATTGCATGATTTGCAAGTTTAACAGATAAAACTGACTATTCTATATTTTTCTTATTGTCAATAAATCCCACAAAGAGACTGAAACTAACAATGTACTTGTCTCTATTTTCTGACTTCCTCATTGTTTGCTGCACTCAGCCAAAAGACCACTGGCTCCCACTGAAGTCATACATCTAAGAAAAACTCAACTCAACTTAATTTACTTTCCACAGTTCTTTAAAACAGTTGTGTTCCTCTGAAGTAGAGATCAGAGATCAATTGAATCGAGAAGTCACAGCTGATATTAGACTGATTGGACTCGCTGATAAAAATTGATGTTCCTTCTCGGAGGTGCGAGTTGGCGCCCAGTGAAGAGCTTCACACTACATCTTTATCTTACCAAATACACCTGGTTTTATAGTGATCAACACTCCCCATTCAAAGCCAATATAAGCAGTCAGGTGCTGGTTGGTCGCAGGAACAACCAACTAAGAAGCCACAGGTGAAACGCGTTACTCGCTCTCGATAAACTCCAGAGAAATCACCTCAGTGTGCAGTGGTTAAGTTTGATTTTCACACCTGGTTTCATGTTGCTTCCATTTCCACTAACAAGCTGTGTCGTAACATAAATGACAAAGCCTTAGTCATTTCCTCAAACAGCTGAGGACTGCAGGTTTTATTAAGCATTGCTCGGATAGAAGGAAACAGTGAATTAACTGAGGACTATTTTCAGATGTGGATTAATCAACACTTGGTGCTTTAGTCAGTGTTTACAGCAGCAGGATGTAGCAGAGTGTGTGTGTGTGTGTGTGTGCGATTGACTAAAGGCACAGAGGAATAAGAAATGTCAGGGATACACACTAATGACTTGTTTGTAGGACCAGTTCATTGGTAGTTATGTCCTTTTCATGGGATTTATTGACAGAATAATATAGATTCCTATATGGTCTTAAAAACACTGCACCAGATAAGCTAATAATTTTCCCACAGAAATAAGACTGTGATTATGTTTGACTGGTACAAGGCTATTTAAAGGATAATTCTGGTTTACTTCAACATGGTAAATCTGGACTCACCACCTCCTGTCGTAGAGATTCAGCGTACAGCTGTGTGAGCCTCGTACAGCTGTCACAATAAACATGATTTTTACAGGAATCACTCCGAACGTTTGTCTCTGACTCTGACTGAAAGTAAACACAGAAATTAGAGTATGAATGCTAATTTTTAGGGATCTATATATGGAGAAACTTGCTGGCTGACCTAATCAATTGTCATGCAATGGCATGTATTACCCTGTGAAGTGTTATGAGTCCTTTCACTGTGGTGAAAGATGCTGCAGAGGGTGGGACCTGTAGCTTCTTGACTTGGAGAAACAGATATGTCCACGGATGAAAGTAAATCCAAAGGTGTAACAAGAAGTGATTTTGCCGTGCTTCCCCAAAATCATCTCAAGAGAAGGCTGAGGTCGGCCGGACAAACACTCACCCCTCCATAAGGTAAGAGGAGTGATTACAAACTGGCTTCTAGTGTAATTCCTGAAGCCACTGCAAGCTGAATTAACAATGCTAGCTGAGAGAAAAAAGTTACCATTGTGTTGGACAGTTATCTAAAAATAAAAGAATGTGATGTTTCAGAGTATTGCTATACAGGGTTATAGTGTCAGCCAGCAAGTTGCCCCACATATGTTAGCCTAATGGCTAATCTCAGTGTTTACTCTGGGTGTTTGAAATGATTCATGTAAAAACTACAATTACTGCCTCACAGTTCTTTGCCTCCACCAACCAGTCAAGCTGGTAACAGCATTGAATAATGGCTAGAAGTCTTTTTGCAGATCATTATGATGTCACAGTGAAGTTGAACTTTGACGTTTTTGATATAAAATGTCATCACTTCATCATTTTATCCTTATAGACATTTGTGTTAAATTGTGTCATAATGAGTGTACAAATTCTTGAGTTATGGCCAAAAACGTGTTTTGTGAGGTCACAGTGAGCTTGACCTTGACCTTTGACTGCTAAATTGTAATCAGTTCATCCTTGACTCCAAGTGAATGTTTCTACCAGATTTGAAGAATGTCCCTCAAGGCGTTACTGAGATATCACGTTTATGAGAATGGGACGGACGGACTGACAACCTGAAAACATAAAGCCTCTGGCCCTGATTGTCGCTGGCGTGGCTTATTTGGTGAGATGTGGGTTGCCCTGATTTACACTGGTTTGTGTGGGTCCTCATTTCCCTGAATCTCTACAACAGAAGTGGCAAGAGCAAATTTAGCACAACCCACAGAGCCACAGCAGCCACATGGGAATACACCAGGCCGAAGAACAAAAAAAGAACTGAAGAGCATTACTTTAAGAAAAGTTACTCTCCTTTGCATTATGTGAAATTTCAAATGATCTCCCTAACTCCTAATTAAAAATGTACCTGTTGTTCCTGAGGTTCCAGTGACACCTGGAGCACCTGTCCGTGTGCAGGCACCCTGGCCTTGCTGACCACTGCACCCCCGGCAAGGAGCTCCATCTTCTGGATGTCATCTTTGCTGAGCCAGGGAAGAGGCCAGAGATCTGGACTAATCCTGACCCTCCTGTGGTCACCGTCAGGGAAATCCTGCTCCGTGAATCTCCGACACCAGCTGCTGTCATCTTCCTTCACGGCGGCCTGGGGCCTGGACAATGCCTTCCTATGGTCCAACGACTCTGAATCCTTCTGCGCTTCAGAGGGACCTTCTGAGAGATTATGGTGTTTTTTGAGATCCCCGAAGGGTTTTTTCACAGCCTGCTGCTCCTTATCAGATTTCCCAGAGTGCTTTGTTGCATGACTGTGTTTACCCAAAGCCTGGTGAATTTCAGCTAACTTTGCACTTGCACGGCTGCCATGTATTTGCGCGTATGCGTTCCTGTTTGTGTGTCTGTCCCGGCCTCTGCCTGGCTGTCCGCCTGCAGCTCGTCTGTCAGTCGTTAACGTATCTACTGCAGCGGGGAAACGTGCTGCTCTGGATTTGCTCCTTTCAAGATGAATGTCTGTGTGAGCAGCGGGCCTCACCACAGCACTGTGGTTGCTTGGTTTAATTCTATGCTTTGGCCCTTTGTTGACTGTAAACTGTGGGAGACGGGGATGGTGATGAGAGGTTGGCTGCTGGATGGCGCCTGAAATCTCTTTGCTTTTGGAAGCGACGCCTTTGTTTTTGTGTTTTCGGCGCGAGTCTGTGTGACTTCTCTCGATGCTGTTCTTGTCATTAGACTGTTTTCCAGTCCTGCTTCTCCAGGACTTGTCGTAGATGTGAGTGAGTGGCTGCTCAGAGGCAGTGGCTGGAGAAGCCTTTACGACCCCGGGCCTGGATGTGAACCCCCCAGCGGAGCTCAGGGCGCGGGACGATGACCGCCGGCCGATGTCAGCAGGCGGTGAAGGGAGGGGCAGAGTGATAGTCATCACTGAGATTGTGAAGAGGAGGAGGAAGAGGGGGTACAGGAGGAGCAGCCATTTTTGACCACAGCAGAGCTTTGACCACACTCTCCAGGCCTGCAGAGAAGAAGAAAGGCAGAGAAGTTAGAAGGAGACCAACAGAACCGTCATCATAACGACGTGGTGCCATAAATTTAAAAGATGGCGTCTGTTCAGATTCCCGTAGGGTTAACCAACGGCTGCACTCAGATCTCTTGGCTCCAGAGATGTGGAAAGTAAATGTGTTCATGATTCACACTCTGCGAGGGGAAAGGGAGAAAACAAATAGTGCCATGGCACATTATTCTGTTCTGTGATATCACAACAGCTACGTGTGACCTCTCAGTGTTTATTACCCAAAATGGAAATGAGAGAGAAAGCAGGAATTTGGTGACAGAGCAGGAGCCGAGCTCAGAAGTCCCTGTTTCTGCAGCACAGATCTGAATACACAAACAGCACAATATAAAGCCTGTGTCAGCCGCCTGTTTCCAGTGTCTTACAGCAGAATTAGATTTATCCAGCTGAGACCAATACGATTGTGGCATGCCCATAATTCAGTGCTGCCTTCTGCACGCAATGCACAGGAAGGGGGGGGGGCATATTTCACACAATCCCCCGTCACTGACCCAATATGGCTTTCTCTACTCTATTCCATTAGAAAAGTGATGTTGCTGTAGGAATTCAAAGTCCTGTTTCAGCTGTGTAGTACTCAGCCTTCTGAGACGGAAGCTCTATGAAACCAAAATAAAGCATGCTAAATATTTATTGTGGAGTATTTGAGCCTCCATATGAACACTGCAAGTAAAATTGTCTCAGTGAGGGCAGGCATTTCCTCCACAGACAGGGTGGCCCACCAGTGGAAAGATAAACAGTAATAGGGGAAGCAGATCCCAATAATGAGGCTTCCTTTCCTTCCCAAAAAAACTGGAATCAGGCCCGATCGACATGAGCGACTGAACCACAGTCTGAGCTCTGTGTGAATGCCCCACTTTTTAGCCTCAGCGGTGAGAAGCAGAAGGTGAAAGCTGCAGTTTTCATTTCTCAATAAAACGAGCGAGATAACTGCAGCCGCTCCTCTCTGCCCCTGACTGCTCCCTCTCTCTCTCTCTCTGTCTCTCTCTCTCTCTCTCTCTCTCTCTCTCCTTGCTTTAGCTGAAGGCAGAATGAAGGAATGTTTCAGACCCTTGAGACGTCTTCCCCGTCTTAGTGCCGTTAACAACATTCCCAGATCCCTCCACCTGTGAAAGGATCCCATTATTCTTCCAGCGGACTGGAATGCCCTGAACGCGGCTCCCTGTGCTGGCAGCTCAAGTCCTGAGAGAGCCTGACACATTATACACACTTATACAGTTTGGCTCCACAGGTCTGAGACCACGATCCCATTCACCTGAATCAGTCCCGACTCACACATATTCTACTATTACACAAACCATCTCCTTTATGTTGCCAGAATCTATCAGAGGTGCAATTTAATGCCACTGAATGACTGTGTTTAGTGTGAGTCACAGTGAATACATGTCATCAGTGCTGGGGGGAGGTGCAGCCTTCACTGACCTCTGAGTGGCTTTTTATATTTCACACCACTGGGTTGGATTTCACAGCAGATCTGCAAGATCGCCCGCCTCTGCCTCGTCACAGTGACTGAGAGAGAAGCTGCTCACTTACATCTGTTCACCTGTAGTGTGATAACATCAGAGCAAGTCGATCAGCGCACATTGTATCTGCAACTATTTTAATAGTAATTAATCATTTCAGTTTTTCGAGCAAAAATGCCAAATATTTGTTGGTTCAATCTTTGCTAAGAAATCCTACATTTTTCACAATTTTTATGCCTCATCAATTAAATTTTTACCTTCCTGGACAAAACCTCCCCCAGAAATGAAAGCATAAAGAAATGTAGCACAACAAAGAAATGACATATATCAACTGCTTCACATGAAAAGACATAAAATGAAAATAAAAGCATGTAAAAAGCATTGATGTAAAGTGAAAAACATTAATGTGAAATTAGATAAAAAATAATGAATAAAATACTAAATCATTAAATACAAAGACATTTAAAAGAAGTGCTGAGCAGTGCATAAAAATGGCGCAAAATTTCAGAGCTACGTAGTTAAAGGCTAAAGTGAAGAAAACAGTTTTAATCTTTCTTGTAAAAATACTTAGTAATCTGCCTCTCTGTTATCTATATCTTTGGGCCGTAACTGACGAAGGCTGCATCCCCAATTTTCCTACGGCTGTTGTTGGGAACCTTCAATAAAGCAGCAGTAGATGATCTCAGTGTTCTCGGAGGTACATAGTTAATCAGGGAGTTAGCAATGAAGCTTGGTCCTTGCCCATTAAGGCTTTTGTATATTAGGAGGAGGAGCTTGAAATCAGTTGTCGATGTAACAGGAAGCTCGTGCAGAGCAGTTAAAACTGGACTGATGTGCTCTCTTCTCTTGGTTCTGGTTAATAGCCTGAGCTGCAGTTTTGAATGAGCTGAAGTCTCTCTGTTGTTTTTTTCAGGAGCCCAGTAAAAGGTACATTGCAGTAATCAAGTCTGCTTGAAATTAAGGCATAAATCAATCTTTCAGGATCTTTTTTGATTTATAAATGACCATACTTTAGCTGTGTGAAAAATCATGTTTTTGTCACCTTGTTGATGTGGGACTTGAAGCTTAGATCTGAATCCAAGATAACGCCAAGATTTGTGACCTCAGATTTATCCAGGGAGTCAGTTTCCCCAGGTTATTGAACAGCATTTCTCTTTCTGTTTTGGGGCCGACTAGGAGGATTTCAGTTTTGTGCTCATTTAACTTTAAGAAATTATTGCTCATCCATTTACTTATTGCTAGAAGACAGATAGTAATGGAGTTTATAGCTGCCGCATCATTTCATTCAGCATGTACAGTTGTGTGTCTTCTGCGTAACTATGGAAACATACATTGTCTCTGATAATGTCACCAAGTGGCAGCATGTACAGTGAGAATAATAATGGGCCAAGGCAGCTCCCTTGAGGAACCCCAGACACATGATCTCCAAGACCATGACGTAAAACTTTCTCCCTGTGATGAATGTTTTTTAACCAGTTTAACACAGAGTCAGAAAGACCGACCAACTTTTCAAGATGATTGATAAAGATTAATGGTCGATCGTATCAAATGCTGCGCTTAGGTCTAAGACAGCAAGAATTGAGAATTTATTTTCATCAGCGTTTATTCTGAAAATGTAAAAATGGCATTTATGTTGAGAATTTTTTATCCACTGGCATCAGAATTAGATGTGATCTTGACACTGATGCTGTGTTTGGATTGACCACTGTGTGTGTTTGCTACATAGAAGACTTACGAGGGGACAAGTGCAGACAGCAGGTGGACTCTAGTTGGATGTTAGTGCTATAGTAAGCAGCTGACATTTTATACATCAAACAGACATACAAATTTGGATTAATAAAAAAAACACATGACCTGATCACATGATTGAATCTCAGTCCAGTATTCCCTCTCTTTATGTTCTGTTTTTGGTCTCCACCAACTCTGAGCTAAAACAGATCTCCTCACACTCCTCAGGCGGACACAAACCTGACTCCACATGAATAAGCATGTTGCTGTGTCTCTACTGCATATGTAACTAAGCTTTTTAGTCCGGTGAAACCGAACCCTGGTTTGTTTTCCACCATGGTGTGATTCGTTTGGGCAGGTGTGAAAAAAGGAATTGCACTTGGGTGCAGACCAAAACAATCGCACCCAGACACTTTCGATGAGGTGGTCTTGGTCCGGTCCCAAACGAACTCAGGCCTGTGAGGTGGCCAGGTTGAAGTTAGCATCCCTTGATGAAAAAAACAGAATGATTAACCAATCAGATGGGGCTACCGTCATGCCACTGCCAAACTGTGATTAGTAAGGACTATGCCAAGGGAAGCCAGCCGCCTCTGGCCTCACACCAACCAAATCATAGCATGTTTACAACATAGACCTTGAAATTACAGGCGATAACCACTAACCCAACAACATTAGCAAGTGCAGTTATGGAGGGTGGAGAGTTGGAGTTTTTAGTAAAAAACTATTTTACAAAAGCAACTTAAAATTAAATCAGATGGCAGACCAACGCCAAGACTAGAGCTGCAAACTGAGAGGTAAAAAGGAGGGATTCAGACTTTGAATAAGGAAAATTATGGCCGTGCGCAGTGGCTAGCTGCTAGAACTAAATTTCAGAGGCAATTTTGCTGGCCATGTCTTCCTTTTGACAAGGATTCCTGCTCACTGGACAATCCTTGGGCCACTACAGGATTCATCGACCTTGCCAACCTGTCACAGGCAGTCGAGAGGCGCGGTAAATCAGACAGTCACATAGATTGTGCTGTGAAATTGAAGCTTTTTGGACGCGTCAGGGTTGACGAGGCTCTGGTTTGGCAAGAAGCATTAGCACAAAGAACCACAATGAACAGGTGAAAAAAACTGGGGCATTCTAAAGGGACTCATTGTTGCAGCTTTGTACCTTGCGTGCCTAGACCAAGCATTCAGGGGACACAATCAAGCCGCTGGCAACTCAAATAGGGGTAATTTTGTGGAGCTGGTACATGCATATGCAGTTTGACACTCCACTTGCAGAGCACTTAGTATCATCAGTCTTCAGCGGTATGACAAACACTATACAGAATGACAAAGTTGAAAGCATTGTTTGTGTTAACCAGGATGTCTCCTTTCATTGCACACAGACATTTCTAACGTGTCAACTCACTGTCGTCATCAGATATGTTAATGAAAAAGCAGTGTGTGTGAACGTTTTCTCTGCTTTTTTGATGTCAGCTCAGAGAGAGTTGCAAAAGCTATAACATCAGTTGTGATGAGAGCCATCAGGAACTACAATCCCACAAATAAACTCATTTGTCAGACTTGTGACGGAGCAAGCTGCATGAGTAGACAGCATGGTGGAATGCAGGCTTTAGTATAAAGTCCCACTGTGCTAATGCGCTATTCATCCATTGTTATGCTCATAAGTTAAATTTGGCTTTAGCACAGGGCACAAATAACGTTCAGGCAGCAAAACAGTTTTTTGCCAGTCTTGATGCCTTTCCCAACTTTTTCTCACGTTCATGTAAGAGATCTGCATTACTGTGTGAAGTTGACAGGGCTGTGCGTGCACCAGGGGGTTCTTTCTGTGAGGTGGAACTTCAAAAGCCACCTAGTACATGCCATCCATGAAGGACGCAGGTCGCTCTCTGTCGCTTTCGATAAGATAATGACAGAGCCGGGATGGGACAAAGAGACCATTGGACTGAGTGCAGCCTTGGAGAAAAAACGTGAAGATTTAGATTTTACCTTCCTGCTCGGCATCTTTCAGTCAATTTTCGACCTCATGGAACCACTCTTTCGAGTATTGCAAAGTAAGATGATTTGCATCTTTCTGCAGGTCCACTGCTTTTCCCAGCAGTGAATCGGCTCAGCTGATCAAGACGACGTATCCATTCTTTGATGCGCAGAAGTTAAGGAATGAGCCGCACAGACTGTACAACAACAAATTGTTTCACAACCCACCGGGAGAGCTGGTACAGCGTCTTATTGAGGATGAACTACAGGACATTTATCAGAGGAACGCATATGGATAGGACGGGCTTGTCAACTTAGGCAAAATATCAATTGATTCTGTCTTTGTGGAAGACCTAAAGGCCAGTGGGAAATTTTACGACATGGTTATTGACCATTTCACCACCATGAAAGACAGGAGCATGGCCTTCCTCTTCAAACAGGGTGAGTGAAATACACACCACATTCTCTCTCTCTGGCTTTACTGTTGACTGTGTGGAGTTTTTGATGTGGATATATTCAGTGGTTATATTCAGTTGATCAGTTCACTGGAGTCGCTGGTTTATTGTAATTGTTTACACACAGAAAATAAGCAACTTGGACAGCACCCGGAGAGGTTACTATTAGGTTAAATTACTAGAATAGATGAGATTGTGATTGTTTGTAGTCTCTGCAGGTCTGATACTGGCTTGTTATTCTTTTAGCTAACATTGTATAATGAACATTTGGCCCAGTTTTAAACAATAAGGAAGTATGCAAAATGAAGTTTGTAGGTCATGTGTTCGATTCATGTCGCCTACTGTTACTTTATGATGTAAACATAAAGCTTTAAACGTCTCCTGGTTGAGTTTGTGAATGAATGCTTCTTTTATTCATTATTGAATCTGTACTGTGCATTAAGTGGCTGGTTGTGCATTAAGGTGGGGGGTTGTATAAATTAATAAGATGTTTAGGGCGATGTGTGTGTGTGTGTGTGTGTGTGTGTGTGTGTGTGTGTGTGTGTGTGTGTGTGTGTGTGTGTGAGAGAGAGAGACATTCAAATTTGGTGGTTTAGATCATCTGGATACGCTTTTGTCTGATCATGTGATCACGAGTCCTGATATTTGAACCAGAGCTATTATCACAGAAACAAATACACAAGTAACTAAATATTAAAGTGTAAGTGTTTTCTCAGCAGCATCCTCCTCTGTGTTAGCGCTTGATTTAGCTGAGCATTGCTAATTAGCTTCCAGGCGTGTTGAGTTTAGTGTAGCTAAGTGTGAATGTGTCAACACGAGTGTGTGTCGTTGATACTCTGCTGCCTTTAACGTGTCTTTACAGCAAACACACAGCCAGGCCATGAAAAAGGTACAAACACAGAGAGAGAGAGAGAGAGAGAGAGAGAGAGAGAGAGAGAGAGAGAGAGAGAGAGAGATCCATAAAGCTGGAGACACACTAAAACACACTGAACTGTTTCATGTGATGATGTTGTGATTCAGTTTTCTTGTGTTTTGACTGCATGTCGTGATCTTTAACCTGCAGAATAAATACTGTGGAACCACTTCATTTAAACACCAGCGAGTGGATTAGTGGTACACACACACACACACACACATACACAGGGCTTTTTGCAGAGATAAGAATCACATTTCCTTTAACAACATTGTGTTTCAGAGTCTAAGTTAAAGAAACATTTTATCTTTTCTCTCAGAAAGAAAAATGACACACACATACCACTTTCCTATTCAAGTGAATGGGAAAGTCATAGTCCCTTTACTCTTCAGGTTCCTTCATTTCTCTGGAGTCCACCTGTGGTAAACTCAGCTGATTGGACATGATGTGTAAAGACACACACCTGTCTATATCAGGTCTCACAGCTGACAATCATCAGAGCAGAAACCCTGAGGAGGAAGGAGCTGCTGCAGAGCTCAGAGACAGGACTGTGTCGAGGCTCCAAAACATTTCTGCTGCATTGACGGTTCCTGAGAAGAACAGTGGTCTCCATCACTCTGACATGAAGAAGTCTGGAACCACCAGGACTCTTCTAGAGCTGGACCTGGACCAACTGAGACGTCAGGGAGAAGAGAGGAGACCAAGAACCTGATGGTCTCTCTGAGCTGCAGAGATCCTGTGTGGAGATGGAGAAAACTGCCAGAAGGACATCATCATGTCTGGTTTCCTCAAGAAGTCAATTGAGGCTCTGAGAGAGAGTCCTACACTCATATTCCCCTAATAACCTCTGCTCCGCCCCCGCAGGCCAGGTGTCTGACACCCTGACAGCTCTCCACCTCTTCTTCTTTTTTCCTCTCCTTTCTTTTTAATATCCCTTCTTCTCTTCAAGCTGAGGGCGGCAGGGGAGGTATGCAGCATTAGGTCGAGACACGCAGCAGGTGCTGCAGTCAGCTCGCCTCAGGAGAAGAGGAAGAGGAGGGGCGAGGACGTCTGCGGGCAGAAAACTGTCTCATTACACCATCTTATCTACAAAGACCTTTATCAATCTGTTTAAAGGGACAAGACGGACAATAGTAGAAGAAAAAACACCATGATAAAACTCATGTTGACTAAAATGAATGTGCACAGATAGAACATAGAAACTGAAGAAGAGAAGTTGCTGATTCTGTGAATGATAATTTACTGACAGTGTATTTGAGCCAGGATAGTGTTACAGTGTGTGATGTAATCTATAATTACACAGGACACAAAATGCATGTCAATCTGCCAGTGGACTATATTTTGCCACAGCATGCAAGTGCAAAAACAAGCTCCTACAAACAGCTCCTGAAGAGGAGTGCATGACAGATAAAAACTTCAACAACTTGTTGATTCCTCAGACAGTAAGGACAGTGACATTAGCTTGAATCTGTCTCCAATTGACAATCCAGTAAAATCTGAGGAATTAAACTCTGAATATTTGTTGGGTTCTCGTCGTCACTTTCACTTTCCCATTAAAGCTCACAGACTGCATTAGGTTGACCGTTATTAGACATTATCACTTTCCTTCTGTCTTTGCGGTTGACTGGTAGCGGGCGAGACCTATCGCTCACCTCAGAGAAACAGGTGTATTTGCTGTTGGGTTGTGTCGTCTTTGTTGAACTACTGTTGCACTGAGACACAGCTGACACCTGTTTGTCTACTTGTGTCATGCTTAGAACTGTTAAGCCAACTAACTACAGATATGAGTGCTTTTTACACTCACCACACACACATACCACACTGATGACAATGCAAGGTAAACCCCAACCAACCTCAGCTGGCCTTCAGTTTCTTTCCGTGTGTTCCTTTCTTTTTTTGGTCACATGCTCATTTAATTGAGGGGGTGACCATGGTCTAGACAATAAAGAGCTGACTGCAGGTCGTAACAAGTAACTACTCATAACTAATAGTAGAAGGTGATGGTTGTGAGTTAAAACCAGTGTTGGGCAATAGCGTGTTAGTAGTGTAACTACATTTCCCAGCAGCGTGGTGGTAACATTGCTGTTTTCTGAGTCAAATAGTCTTTCAGTAATGAAGCTCTTTTATTGATCAGTAGTTGCAGCAGATCATTCTGCTGAAGTCTGAAATAAACCTTAAGATCAGTACGTGACACCGCCTCCAAACATGCACATATTTTTTAAACCACCAAGCATCAACCTCCAAGGCTGAAAAATGAAGCCAATATTGAAGTGCCAAAAACTGCAGTTCCTCTAATGACCACCAGAGTCTGGCTCCAACAGTGAGTCAATCTCCATAGACTCCCATGTTAAAATGTCCAACTTTACAGCAGAAATAAATATGTTTACAGCCTGGTACAAAAACAGTTATAGTCTCTAGAGCTAATTTCCTCCTTCATGACAACTGTTTATATAACTCACCTGATTACATTTTATTAAGGCTTAAAGTTCTGTGTAATTGAGGCCTCTTTGAGTGACAGGTGGGTGAGCGTATGCTTGCCACAAACCGACATGCACCAAAGTCTCAGCTGCACACACACCCCGCCTTTTTGTCCAGTTTCGGATTAGCCTGGAGTTAGGGGTGGAGTCAGACACTGCCGAGATGGCGATGGTGGAGCAGCTCACTCTTCAAAACTGCTCGTCAGAAACCTGTGGGTGACGTCAGCAAACATGGTGAAGGGATGGGGCATGAACCAGTACATTTTGATGGCGATCTGGTTAAAGGGGCACATTTATGTCAGTTTCTAGTGTAGGAGAAGAACTAAGACATGTAGGAGCATGTCATGTGATGATATCTCCCACTTGGGGAGGAGAACTACAGACGTGTCAACAAACTGTTAAATCAAAATAAAATCCAGTCTTAACATTAACACAATCAGCTCATTCTCTAGGAGCTATACACAGCTTGTATCTGGGTTCACTTGGTAACGAATGGCTTCACATACAGGATTCAACAAAGATGTTTAATTAAGACCAATTATCTGGCGTGACGACGAGGTTAGCACTCAGGCTAACACTGTGGAAAAACATGTGAACACTCCCAAGTTGGAATAAGAGGTGTTTTTCCTGTTTTTCCCCTCTCGCTGTCCTGACATTGTGTGAAAGCAACATCAGCATGCTAACATCTGCTAATTACCACTAAACACAAAGTCTAGCTTCATTGTCATCATTTCTTTTTATCCATATAGACATCTGAATTAAATTGTGTCATAATTAGTGTGTGAATTTGTGAGTTATGGTCAAAAAGGTGTTTTGTGAGATCACATTGACCTTGACCTTTGACTTTTGACCACCAGAATCTAATCAGTTCAACCTCGAGTCCAAGTGAACATTTGTGCCAAATGTGTCGAAATTCTCAAAGCGTTACTGAGATATCAAGTTTACAAGAATGAGACGAATGAACAGACAGTCTGAAAACATAATACCTCCTGCCCGGACTTTCGCCAGGGTGACGGCAAAACAAAGGGCAGAAAATGAAAGAAACAAATATATAATGTTGATTAATAAATAGAATCAAAAGAAGGTATAACACTATGAATGTTTAGAAGTTGGAATCAGGGCATCTGCCAGCTGTGAGCAGATGTTACACACCTTAGTTAGAAGCAGCTGGTAGTCGAGATTGATTTAATGGAGCCATCAAAGCTGGAATTACGTTTGAAAATTATGAGGTCAGGAGATCTCTGTCTGAACTGGCAAACACGCACGAGTACACACACAACATCTACCCACAAACAGAGCCACACACACACACACACACACACACACACACACACACACACATACACACATACACAATCTCTGCTCAAGCAAAGAATTTATCTCTAACTGGATCAAAGAAGATCCACAGACTCAGAGAACAATCAGTTAACAAACTTTAATTCATTCTGAGAGATACAGAATCCCCTGAGACGGAGACATCATGCGTGTAAATGGGCATCAACCATTCACTAATAGGCAGGCTCCAACAGTTTCTCTCTCTCTCTGTGTGTGTGTGTGTGTGTGTGTGTGTGTGTGTGTGTGTTAGAGACAGAGAATATCCACAGTTAGAGTCACAACAGTATTTAAAACAGCCACACTTTGGACTGAAATCAGTTAATTTCAATTGAACAGATGATGTTAATTTATTCAGTGTTTTCAGAATCGAGTTTATCTTGGTCACTGACCAACTGTAAACTGTGTTGACAGCACTGACCTTTAAGGAAAGGGCAGAACTGGAGAGTCCAAAGTAAAGGAAACAACATTACATCAAATTTAATAAAACCCCACTTTGCTGTTTGGGATTCAACACCAGTAAAACATTTTCTTGGCATCCACTTTGACTTGAACAAAACTAGCTTGGCTTACAATGTCACTGCAGTGGTCTGCAGCTTCACCTGAACTAATGCACAGTGTAGCTTTGAGCCAGGCTTGGGCCATATAATGTCTCTATACAGTTATAGACAATATTGTTGCAATATTTATATGTAATCATATCGTTGTATTTTATAACAACAAAAAGCCGTTGGACTCTAACGACTCGAACGTCAGACAGATGTTACATTTTGGTTGGTAAATGAAAATCAAGTCGATGTCAAAATCCAACATGGGCTACTTGACATGGTGACGTTTAGCAGACACTGGGTTTTGCTCTTGACAAGAATGTTGGTGTTTCAAGATGGCGTTGGCACAAGACTTTTGGAAGGCACTGAGTTTTAGTTACTTACCAAGTCAACTTCAAACTGACAAAATATCAGCTGTCAACAGTTATTCTACATCAAATTAACTTTGACATATGAAGATCTGAAATTGAAATTTAGTCATGCCACATCACAACCTACATTCAACCAAATATCAACATCTAATGATGTTTGTGGTCAGCTGTGCATCTGCAGGGATAATTATATTGTTATAAATAATGGTGTCATAAGAGCCAGCTGTTTGTTTTATGATATATAAATACATTATTGTATTTTATGTTTCACATATAAGTGACACTAAACAGCTGTTCAAAGTTTTATTTCTCACATGCCAGGCAGGGATGTCACAGGAAAAGTAATAAAGCATTTCCTTAATTTCATATTTAATAGGCATTAAAAATAGCAATTGTAAAAAGAATTTATAAATGAATAAATCAATAAGCTAATAGGGAAAGGAAAGGAAGCCTGAAAAAGGAACTGGAAATTGAAGAGGGAATCCAGGTATTCCCATTTATAAAATGCCTTTTCCAATAGTTTTTCAAATTCTATTATTTATTCATGAATGTATTCATAAATGGTGTATTTAATGAGTGTCTTATGCAGTTTTAATAAAGCCATTTTAAAATCTGAAGTATTTCTTGATGGATTCATTAATTAGTTTTATAAATTCTTTTTACAATGACAGTTTATAATTTCTATTAAAACATGAAATTAAGGACATGCTTCATTACTTTTCCTGTGACATCCCTGGTCCTCCATACTGTAGCAGGACAGACTGTGCAAAACTGAACAAAAAAAAATTGATATTGATAATATGAAATAAATTGCATATGGCAGGAAATCTCACGATATTTGACATTATTGAATATTGCCCCAGGCCTCCTTTGAGCTGAAAACAGCAAGGCCACAATGCTAATGTTAAAATTCTAATGTTTATCAGATAATATTTACAATGTTCAGCATCTTAATTTAGCATCTCAGCATGCTAACATTTGCTAATTTAAATGAAATACAAAGTATAGCTGAGTCAAATGGAAATGTCATCAGTTTTCTATGTGTTTGGTTATAAACCAAAGTACTGACAAATAAACCATCAGATGATAACACTGGTTGAAGAGATAATTCAAAGTGTTACCCCAGTTTCATCCTGAGGGGAACATGAATGTCTGAACCAAATTTCAGTCCAGGGGTTGAGATGTATCACTCAGATCAAAAATATCAACCTGTTGTTGGACCGAGACAGAAAGTCAAAAGATCGCCAAAGCCATTAGGATGGACACTGTCTTGAGAACTTGTAAATCTGTACAAACTTTATGTCCACCAATATAAGATTTGTTGAGACATTTTCCACTCAATTGTGTCCTTTCATACACACTAAGTCCAGATTTTTCACACCTAAATACAAAATGATCTCCTCATGGATGAATCTGGAAACACTGGTCTTGAGTTTTGGTTGAGCCAAACAACAAGAAAACAAATATGATTTCTGAGGAAAAGAGAAAGATAGTGAAGAAAAAGGAGAAATTGGGAAGCGATGAGAAGAGATAAGGCAAAAGAAAATCTAAACATCTGAGCATATTGAGTGGGAGAAATGGAACGTGTGTGTGTGTGTGTGTGTGTGTGTGTGTGTGTGTGTGTGTGTGTGTCCTTCAGCTGTCAACAGCAGCCTTGTCAGCTGGGAGCGGACATTAATGAAACCAGTCAGATCTTCTTTCTCTCTCTCTTCCAGACGAACAAAGACGAGCACGGGAGGACAGATGTAAGAAAGATAAAAGAAATGCAACAGCGACGCAACAAAAGCAAAGTGATGTATCAGGATGGAGAACGCAATCAGCCACGGCTCAGTTCATTTTCTGATGTGCTTGAGTCTGAGGATGATGAAAACACACGAAACATGAGACGTAAATGAGTTGGGCTATCCAAGATCAGAGCCTGATACCATTCGATGTTTCTACAAAGATAATATCGAGAACACAGGAGCACCAAAAATGACATTTGATTATTCCTCCTAAGAAAACACACAGATTCGACCCCTTGCTAGTGCTGGAACGGCTAAGCTAACTGTAGCTTACATCGCTGGCATACAACTTTATCTCGAGTTTCCAATTTTGCCTTCTGCACAAAATCCAAAGTATCTTGCAAAAACTCTGCAGCCAAGTCAGGTTGTGAACTTTTTCCACATTCAAGTTGTAGCTCCTGCCGTATCAGGCCCCAGGGAGCCAGTTCATTAAGCAGCGAAAGGAAGAGGAGGTGAGGAAGAAAGATCTCCTCTTACTTTCTTTGGAAATGTCTATTTAAAGTTTGAGTTTTAAACAGGAAGGGAGAAGGCATCATTAGTGCTGTGGCTGTAAGGTTTCAGGCTGCTGAGGGTAAAGGTTTATGTTCACGGGGAAGATTCACCCACACACCGCAACAAAAGATAATTAATAATCCATTTTTAAATCAACTGATGAATCATTCAGTTAAAATGTGGAGGAGAAATACTGAAAAATGTCCATCACAGTTTTTAAAGGAGCTATATGTTAGTTTTGCTATTGCTACGTAGCTACGTAGCATTTACAGCTGTGAATGAAGATGTTTAAGAACCACCGACTCCATTTTGCCGTCACGCACCCCATCACTTCTGAGACCAAACCTACATCCATGAAGCTGGGCTAACCAAGCAGCCTTCTCATCTCACTAAATGTTGAACTAGTCCTTTAACTGTTCCAGTATCAGCAGTACTGTACTTTTAATACAAATCTTAATAGATTTACTAATTGTGAAGTTCATCTGTATAAAAGTGTTTATTTATATTTAAATTTTTCAGTATTATTCTACGGTTGCTGTGATTTTGGATTAAGTGCTGTAGATTACTAATGGATTCATATATTTGTACAGTGACATTGAACATTCACTCAGTCCTTGGACATTCATTGATTGTATTCATGAATGCAAAATCATAAACACATTTTTCACCGATATACCATCACCTGACCTTGTGCTGGCTCATTCATCATGACCATTTGTTGCACCTTTCCACCCAGCTTTGCACCAAGTCGTGAAAGGCACGGTGCATTCCAACGTCAGACCCCTATGACATCACCCTATGCCCACATCTATTCTTTTGCAGACATTCAACACAGAAAGACATGGTACTAACATATGAAAGGCTGTGCAGAGAAAGGAATGAAAGGAGCAATAACGTTGCTGTATGTTCTGTAGCAGCCCAAGGGCAAACATGCCTGAGGCAAATTAATACATCAGTCAGTTGTGGAATAGCTGCAGTAATATGAACAGATATGATACCAGCACACACACACACACACACACACACACACACACACAGAGGAATGAATGTTCATATAGCTGGAAATGATGCATGTAGACAGTTACACACGTGGACAAGCAAATGCATTGGTGAGCATCAGTGCAGTACTGTAAGGGAAAGCACAGCAAGCAGTGTTTGGCCAGTTAAAATAAAAAATAGAGATAAATCAGAATGATACCGAAGTGGAAATAATATCTCATTCTGTCCCATAAAGAATCTGATGTTGCCTGTTTGCATTTGTAATTTACTGCACTCCTGTGACTGCAGCAGGTTTAATGTCTCTGGAAACTAGCTTGAGTGCCAGCATTTCTTTCATTTTCGTGGGTGTGACCATGTCTCATTGACAAAGACTTGTCAAGCGGAGAGGGGAGCAGCATTTTCTGGACATTATGGATAATCGAACCATCAACCTCTGGAGCTGAAAAATGAAGCTAACGCTGAAGTATCAAAAGCTGCAGTTCCTCTAATGACCACCAGAGTCTGGCTCCAACAGTGAGTCAGTCCCCATAGACTCCCATGTTAAAATGTCCAACTTTACAGCAGAAATAAACATGTTTAAAGCCTGGTACAAAAACAGTTCTGGTCTCTAGAGCTAATTTCCTCCTTCATGAAAACTGTTTATATAACTCACCTGTTTACATTTTATTAAGGCTTAAAGTCATGTGTAATTGAGGGCGTGGCTTCTTTGAGTGACAGGTGGTTGAGTGTATACTTGTCACAAACCATTATGAACCGAAGTCTCAGCTGCACACACGCCCCATCTCTTTGTCAATTTTTGGATTAGCTGGGAGTAGGGGGAATTACAGTGTAATCTTGGGGGAGGAGGTTGTTGGTTTTCTGGCTCTTCTTACCTATCAAGTCACCACACACCACTGGCAAGCATACCATATGAACTCCACCCTATATGTGCTTCCAGACATGTCCATGTATAGTGTAGACTGATTTATGTATTTCCACAGCCATCCTTTATCCAGAAGAAACCTAACACTGCTCTTGCTGTAAGTGAGGTATGTGAGTGGTCCTCTGTCATGATCTCCTGACAGAAACTTTTTCCTCTGAGAGGATCCACTGGATCAAATGACAACATAGACATTTGAGATAGAATAAATCAGTTAGGGATAAACATTGCCTTAGTGGGGAAAGTTAAATGTTGCTAATGAACAGAGAAGACAAGGGTTACATGTTCAAAAGGAACATTTTCTAAAGGTTTTACTACTTATGGCAACATTTTCTCTATGTTGAAAATCTTACATTCTTTAAATGCACTGAACTTCCCTCACAAAAACTGTGGACTTTATTCTCAGCATCAGAATCCAAACAGCCAACCAAAGCACTGTCGATAGATCAGGTCTAGGTTCTATATTAATACTGTGAAAGTATCAAAGCCTCAGTCCACAGAGAAATGCACACAGCCTGTATTCAGAAACTGAGCCTTAAAACCAGCCGTCAGGACTTCTGTAACTTTGTGATGTCACAACAAAGCGGAGTTTTTACCTGAAATCTGCTATATTTTATCAGAAGAGAGGCTCAGAGCGTTGATGTAGTGACTTGGTGTAGCCAATGTGTGAACATTAACACTTGCAACATTTGCATTTATTTAGTATTCCTCACTGACATATTGATCTTACCACAGTAGGACCTGCTGCTTGTTTATATATCTGGACAGCCCGCCCAAGTAAGGTCTACGCTAGCAATTCAAAATTGCACTTGAATAAAGTTGTGGGACTTGTGAGAGGCAGAAGTATAGAGGTTTACCGACATCAACTCCATCCTCAAAAACACTCAGTAGAGGATGTACTTTCTGAGGCAACTGAGGAAGTACGTTCTACCACAGAAGTTGAGCCATGGAACCCATCCTGGATCCAGTCTGGTTCAGAGCAGGACTGACAGGACAGGGACAGACTCTAGAGAACTGTGAGGACAGCACAACAAATCATTGGTTCTCCCCAATAACCTTCCATGACTTGGTCTCTTCACAAACCAGAAAACAGACAGTGAAAATCATTACTGATTCATCACACCCTGGACTCATTCTTTTTCAACTCCTCCCCTCAGGCAGGTGCTACAGAACCCTGCATACCAAAACCACCAGACACAGGAGCAGCTTCTTCCCTCAAGCCGTCACCCTCATAAATAGCGGACCAGCATTATCTGGCTAGCTGCTCCTGTTTCTTCAGACAGGTATTGCACCTGCTGTGCGACCACAGTGGAGGTCCAACCAACAAACTGACCGACAGACAGACATTGCCATCCCTACACCCACATCTCTAGCATGGCTGAAAAAAAGACCAATCTGGCTAAATTCAAAGCAGCAGAGTACGAGGCTTTTCTCACTTTTATTCCCTAGTATGGGTCAAGCACGGAAAATGCAGGATCCTACAACTCCCATAATGCAACTTGATAGTGTCTCTTATTAGGCCTCGTACACAACCATATCTTCCTAAATCAATGGCACCAGTTTGTAAAATAAACTATATAAAGAATTCGTAGTGTGCACACTAAATGACCCTAATGACATTATCAGGGATCATTTTCTCATAAAAGACAATAAAGAGCTGAGTGATAATGAGCCTCATCAGGACAATCAGCCAAGAGCCTTTAAAACAATACTACTGAAAACATGCTGTGTTGCACTCCAATAACTCATGGTTAGCTTTAATGAGAAACCTAAAACATCTGCTGGGACCGTGAGACCAGTAGAGACATGCATCTTTGCTCTCTCCTCCAACCTTTATTCATTGGGTTCAATACAGAGAGTTGGATTTGTACAAAATGTATCTAGAGTGAGACACAACATATATATATATATATATATATATATATATATATACACACACCCCAAAGATTATGGGGAAGGAATGTCTTTTATATCCTGTCAGTGGTACCAGCTGTCATCCACTGTCTTGTGACTGTATGTGTGTGTTCTCTCTCTCTGCAAAGTGACCTGTGTACCACCACATGTCAATTGAGTCGCTGAAGTGTGACAGCAGCCAATCTGACTGTCTTCTGCTGACAGGCTTTGGACTGGCTAACTGGTGTGCAGGGACATGTGTTCATCCTGGGCTGTGTGTACCCCCTGCATGCTTATGCATAGTCTGTAATTTGTATAGATGTCAGCATACATAAACATGTATGTTTGTGTGTGTGAGTGACAGCAACATTGAGAGTATGAGCACATGAGCATCCAATTTGAGCCACACATCTTCATACAACTCACAGTTAGCAGCACACCTCACCTCAGCTTTCTGTCTGCTCCACAGCTGAAATGGACAAAACACAGATTCATATAAATCACTCAAAAGTTACTTAATAATAAGGTTTCTGTTTGTAAAAACCATTTTCCAGTCTGGACTGGAAAATTAGTTCTTGGAACAAAATGTCATGCCCTGTTCTCTGGCATGTGTTTAATGCCAACGCTTCAAACAGTCCAAGTCCTCCTCTCTAATGGCCACCATTAGACACTGATGCAGACAACTGAGTACTTAACATGCCTTTAAAAATGTACAACTACAGTTATGTAAAGTCTGTACATAGACAAATGTGACACTGTGTTTATCATACCACAGGTACGATAATACGTCCTATGGGCAGCTACATCTTCAGGACAGGTTGGAGGCTACAGTGAGTCGCCATTAGAAAGTGACAAGACGGGCTGGAATGTGCTGGGGCTAGCTGGTTAGCATGCTAACTTCAGTAGAAGAAGAGAAGTGATAGAGATAAGAGTTAACACTGGTGTTTGTTTCCACCTCTGGAGACAGCTGTTGGTGAGTAAAGGAATGAAGTTTCTTCTAGACTGGTAAGTAAATGGTAGCTAACGCTAACATTAACTATGTAGCAATAGCAAAACTTACATATAGCTCCTTTAAGGTTACTCAGTGCAAAGAACAAATATGTAATAAGACATGGGAATCACCAGTAATGTACTCTACACTACTCAAGTGGTAGACAGACTGCAAAATGCAATCTCTGGACACTGTTGGGCTGCCTTTGCTGATGTGTCTGACCAGGGTGGTTGTTCCGATTTTTAAAAAGGGTGCCACCTTTGCTGGTGACGTCTAGAGTCGGACAATCGGACACTCCTATTGGACAAACTTCTGGTCTAAAGTTTATTGTAGTGACAGAAAAAAAACAAAAAAACATATGGCCATTAAGAAATATTAATATTTCAGTGCAGCAGCATCATGGCAGGTGCTGGGGGCACCTGGTATGCCCCCCAGGACCTGCCATGATGCAGATACTGTTGACAGATATCAGGAATACACAGGCAGGATGAAAAAAGTCAATTCCTGGCAAAAAAGAAAAAAACGTCCATGAATGCTGCATAAAAGAACAGACATAACTCATGAACAGAAGAAACTAAGCGCTTCAAGTCACTTCACCACGCTCCAAAGAAACTTTCTGCATTGAGTCTTTGTTCTGACATTATGGGTTGCAGAGGTGTTTTGAAGAAAATAAGGAAAAATTCAAGCTTTGTTTTTATTTTCTGGGCTACTAAAAAATAATAAGGACAAAAATGTCTTAATGTGGGTCTCCGAGGGTAGAGCACATCCTGCTCATTTATTTCTCTGGGGAAACATTTCTTAGTTATTTCAAAATAAATCTTCCTGCAAAAAATAAAAGCCATCTGAATCATTTTTCCATTGCCCTCGACTGTTTCCCATTTTCCAAAAGCTACATCATAATAAAATATGTACTGCAGGCAACCGCGAAATGTTTCTCTCTGCTCAGTGCCAAACCAATCTCACCTTGACATGAGAGAGCTTTGTTAAAAAGTTTTGTTGTGGGTGAACAGACTAGGTGTTTTCTTTTCCTTTGGCTGAGCAGTAAAGGACACAGAGCTCCATGTGCAGCATGAACAAACACCAGATCACCGCTCTGAAAGTAATTACTCCATGGCACAAGAATCCCTCCTCCATATGTCTGAACTGAGAGTACACACATGGTCAAATCAGTTCCCTAATGCACATTCCTTTCTCCTAAGAGGAAGGTGCTGCATGAGGGGGAACATGTGTGGAGAGAAGCTGCAGCCAAGAGATAACCGAGGCTGACATTTCAGAATCATTTGCTGACGCACAAGAAAACCGACTAAATTTGGGCTGCGGCCAAATTACGAGTCAAACTGCAGCTAAAAACTGTAATTCAGTGCAATCAGCAGATAGTTGTCTTATGTTTTTTGCTGCATATTTTCTATCACAGCTGCCTGAACCAGCCTCTCCACTTTTCATTCCCTCTCCTGAGACTGAACCAGTATTAAATATAGGGGGTCAATGGTCACCACTCCTGCTTTATTGGGTTTTCATCTGTGAAGGACAATTACCTGCCCAACTTATTACTGACGTGAAGCTTAATCAGAGCTAAACATAATGTTATTGAAGAAAAACTAATCACATTTACCTGTCCATGCAGCTCTTGAAAGAAGATATGGGTCAAATGGCATTTAACAAAACCGAGACCCATTTAGACCAAATTAACATTCAGAATTCACTGTGCTCCTCTGTAATTTAACTCATTGCTCTGGATTTTCTGTAACAGACATGGACGTTCAGCAGGACAAAGTCAAAAGACAAAGTCAGGAGGCAGAGGAGGAGTGGAGGGAGAGATGTGAGGCAGGGATACTGTGTGAAGTCAGATCTGAACACAAAGACATGAAACACACACTGACATCACTCATCGTCCTATCCATCGCACAAAAACGTTAGAAATCATAGAAAAAAAGACACTTCAGAGCCTGCCTGGGAATCATCAGGTTGTTAGGTTTTCTTCAGTATCAGAGTAAAGCAGTGACAGTTGCACACAAGAACTGCTAACAGGTAGCTTGGTATTCTTTTAATGGTGCCAATCGGCCAAAAATAAAAAATAAAGGCTAAAGAGTGGCTGCACCTATAGCTCATGTGAGGAGCTTTAACAGAGTCTTGTTCTCCGAATGACTTTAATTTGATCATCATCATATTGGTTCACTAACACACCCATTTGTTGGTGTTTTCACACAAAGGTTGCAGAGCGACAGCTCTCTCTCCTTCTCATAGTCTCAACTCAAAAAAACTAGTTGTGCTGGATTAACACAGTCAGTAGCAAATGAAACGCATAATTATCAATTCATTTTAAGTCAACCGTCAATAATTACAGTTATTTATTTCACAAGTGAATTTAAAACATCTGAGTATCTCTAAAGTTATTACATTTCATCCTGTGGGGGGGGGGGCATTAATGTTTGTGTTTCCATCCATCAGATGCTGAGATATATTTCACTGGATACTCGATTTTCATTAAAAATACATGATCGGTAGATCGGCATAAATCTCCTCGTCACTGATCACCTTAAAACTGATCGCCTGTGGTTAATACTCTGGTGTGTGCGGCTGGGAGAAGTACTGTGTGCTGTGTAGTGCAGTCCCGCCTCCCACCTTGTTCACTGCACCAGCGCGCAACAGGCCACCAAAACAAAACCGTGTGAAACTTTATTTATTTATGTGTGAGACTGATATAACGCATGCCATTTGCAATGCATGTCAAAAATGATCGGTATCGGCCGTGGATCGGCCGATCTCACTCATAGATGATCATTATTGGCGGCAAAAAAGCATGATCATGGCATCCCTAACTAAGACGTCAAATAGCTATTGAAATATTTCGGTCCAGAGTAGGGGCGGGTGATCTTGCTAGAAGATCATATGATTTTGGGTAGAATCCGTTACTTCTCTCACAATCGTGTCTTCTGTTTACAAACTGTCTCACAACCAATCACACTAGTTTGGAGTATTCATTTTGACTCCACAACTTGGACTGCAGCTGGTGACGGTGGTTCTGGTTCTGCTCAGCTGCAGAATGGGTTCATGTGGCTTTACACCAAACTCTCTGAGGCTGCAGAGCAGAACAAGGACTGCTATCTCCAGCTACCGCAAGCTAGCTGTTCAACAATTAACATGGTCTGGTTAGCAGAGGTTGAACTTTACAAATGATCTAAATGTAGAAACTTCTATTTACATGATCTGTACAATACATCTGAAAAGTAGATCATATGCCAAAGAAAGATCATCCACGATATAAGATCATCAGATCGTCCACAGCTTGTCCAGAGCAAAGTGACGGACCAATGCCATTATAAACTCAAATGTTATTCCTTCCTACACACCACACAATAATTAAGCATGATTTTTTTTTAGAGATAATGTCTCTGTGTTATGAAAAAATGACCAGAAATCCATCCACAATCTAAAGGAGAAGTTGCTGCAAGAATAAATATAGAGGGTTTTTCTTAAACTTTACAGCCTCATGGTTCAGTTTGTTGAGACCGCTGGCTCTAATTTATTTTAACAACGCTCAAACTGGAACATTTTGGCCTCAGGGTGAAAAAGTTATAAATGTGGTCAGCAAACTTCATAGCAATCTGCCCAGTAGCATTTACTATTTCTTGTGTACAAGTTTAAAATCTGAGGGGATGGTGAAACCACAGAGAAGGTTTCCTGGGGGAAACTCAGTCTGGTTGGTAACAGCAGACATCACCAGTTGACTGACTGATGGACAGATGAACCAGCCTTGGCAGCCACATGTAAATTAACTTTACATATCTAATTAATTACAGTAAATGTAGCTTGTCATCTCTTTCCAGCAATTTAACATGTACTCAGTTAATACATTATCATATATCATACATTACCAATCGGTTGTTTTTGTCTGTTTATTATTAGTCTTCCGCCTAGAAAAATAAATACCATTTTTCATGCCCAAAGCATGTTCAAAATATTTGCATACGTGTCTGGTCTGGTGAAAATTTACATATTTCATGGGTCTTGCACGTGGGATTGGCAAAATGGCTCAATAGTGCCAGTTCAACAAGGCACACCTCGCCCTGTGTTTCTGTGAAATTCAGTAGGCACATGTAACATGCCAAGAGCTACAAAAAAGACTGATGTACCAATACCCTAAACCCACCAGGAAGTCAGCCATTTTGAATTTACTCTGAAAGTTTGGCCCCGTTTTACAGGCGCTTTAACAAATTCCTCCTAGAGAATTGATGAGATTGACATTGTATTTGATCAGTCTAATCTTAACACCTTTGCGACGCTAAATTGCGAAGCTTTTGAGTTTTCGTTGAACGGCCTGTCTGTGGCCGCCTGACAAATTTCTATGTTTCGCCATCAAACAGCAAGTTCTTATAACTCATGCACACATTCTCCAAACTGCCCCAAACTTACTAACTAACTATATGTTTGATAAGAGTCCTGGCCGGAACACATCTACATGCTTGTATGAAGTCATAGTCATAGCGCCACCTTCCGACAACAGGAAGTAACCTTTAAGCGACAGTCATCATTTCATTTACATTAAATTTTCAGGGTGTGATTTACACTTCATAATCAGGAGCATAATTCATGTCCCACGTGCGCAACAGTGAGGAGCCTGTTCAACACTGCTTGCAGCTTTAATGTCAATCTGTATTTATTTAAAAATGACCACTGTTTTGCTTCCCTCTTTTTCAATCCATCCCTTCTTCTAGTATTCTTCTCTCTGTGTCCACTCCATCCCATCTTTAGTCATTCACTCTGCTACCTGTTACTCTGCACTGTCCTCCTTTTGCCTTGTTATTTCACTGCCACACAAGCACCTGCACATACAGGGGTCCACACACACACACACACACATATGCACGCACACACACACACACACACACACACACACACATATTGATTTATTTATTTTCAATTCAATCATTCAGTCTTTTTTCTTCTTCCATTTTGACTTGAGCTGAACAAAAGTGAACTGAAGACATTTAGTTTTAAATACTATTCAGAGGAAGAGATAATGTAGAAAAAGAGTGGTGTGTTTTCAGCGGCCTCTCTCTCTCTCTGTCTAAAGGTTAAATAAAGACACAGCGGACCACAGCCTGTGTAATCCCATCAGACATCTTTAAGTGATGGCATTTAGGACTGTGCTGTTAAAACACTTCCACTATAAAGATCCCCACTGAGTACAAACACTGCTGTGTTACCACACTCATTCAGGCTTTGTGTTAACACCCCCTCTCTGTCCTCTCCTCACCTCTGCCTCTCTCATTCTTTCACCACCCAACAAGTAACTCTCAACCGTACAGAGATGCGCATCAGACGGCTGTATGGACGTGTCCCTCTCTGAGAGGTAATCCCAGCAGACTGAATTGGAGGTAAAGTGCCTCTGAAGTCACTTCCACTGTGCTGAAATCTCTCCTGTTATCCTCTGTCCATTTGGTTTTCATTGCTGAACAAATCTACTTCCTCAAAGCTTCAAGCAGCAGCTTATTCATTGGCTGCTGGTCCTGTGAATGTATTTTCGCGCAGCATTTTTTATGAACTCCCTTACCAGTTTATTTGCCTCCATTTATTGTAAATATGTCACATAAACCTTCAGGCCAGCAGGACCTGGCTTCTTCATGGCCTGGTTCCACTTAATGAAAGGCTTTGGTGAGTTAATTACTGTGGAGGAGGAAGTTTATTTCCTTAGCTTCACATTCCTGTTGATCTGGAGAAACTGCTGTGACATGCAAGGAAAGTGTCTCAGCCATATATATACACAGCTGAAGGCCACAGCAACCAGACCCGGTGGAGAGACTTTCTAGCACTAATGCTAGGTCAGCTACCTGACAGTTAAGTGGCTCTTGTCCTTGTCTCTTTGCAGCAGAAGCTGCTACGTTTACAGAGCTTATTACAGAAGCTTTTTTACTAAGGTATTTTTGGTGCAAAGCAACTGAGCACCTGTGACTGGAATTAGTAGTTGTATAAAATAATCACAGGTGTGTATCAGTAAATTTGAGGTCACAGAGAAAAGATGCTCTTGGAGTTGCACATGATTTTTTTCTCTCCCACAAACACAACACAACTGTTACACCTTCTCTAATTCTTCAGTGCAGGTGCACAAATCCTGTTTTACAAATCACAAATTAAGAAACTCATACGCTCACATCTTTGCTACAGTTGCTGCGGAAATAATAAAGTGAAGTCTGCAAGTAAGAATGTGAATTCATGCAATGAGAGTTGCACATCTGTAAAATATTTACTCACAAATACTTTTTTTTCTTTGATATTTTTTTAATTTTTTTACTGCTTGAATCTTTCGCTACGAGTCTCAAATGGCAAGTTCTGCACGCTCTGACTTTTGCACCAAATGTCTCTGTGAAATGTGGAGCAAAAGGGATTTGTACCTGTGGCACCTCAAGCCACGCCCTCGTCTTACGTAGAGGCTGCATAGCAAAAACGCTTATCCCGACTCGCTTCCTCTCTTTCTGGATCGATCGCACTGTTTGCAGTTATGTATGATCCGGCTGCTCTAGCTGGCTGGTCGAAGGACATAATAATGTAATAACAATTATAACATAATAAATATCAGAGTGATGATAGTGAAATGTAAAACTACATGTAGTGCAGTTCAGTCCTCTGAACATTATGCCAAGTTGCCTGGTCCAACCAACATGGCCGTGACGTTGATCCAGCAACCTCTACGTAAGACGAGGGCGTGGCTTGAGGTGCCACAGGTACGGATCACTTACACTTACTTAGGTACAAATCGTGTTTTTTAATGAACAACTCGAGCCACCAGGAGGAGTTTTCTTCAAGACACAATGAAGTAAAAAAAAAATTTCCCAGCACTAATTCTGTATCTCTGATTTCTCTCGTTATCTGCTGAATTTATGTCTTTACAAAAATCCCTTTTAATATTTCTATATCATGTCTGATGACTCATCTTCAGCTTAGAGTCATATCACATAAATTTAGCTTCATTAACTGTTAGCTAGTGTGTAGCTAGCAGAGCAAAATATTTTGGTAGGAGGAGTGTTTGGATTTCAGTGTAATGTAGATACAGATTATAGACCGTAAATAAAGATGGACGTAGCTGCTGTGATGTCACCCACAGGTTTCTGAAGAGCAGTTCTGAAGCTTTCTTTTAGTCTCTTGGTCACTTGTGATGGCAATAGCTATGTTTCCTTGCTTTGCATTGATAGACTGTTAGCCTTGCATTGTCACATTTCAGCAGCTCTGTTGTACACAGTGCCCTTTGCTCCTTTACACAAGGTGAGCGTTCTTGTCTGCTCTTATTTAATGTGTCAACCAGGCTGGTTTTCTTGGCCTGTAATGCCTTGGCCAGTTTAAGGGAAGTAAAAAAAGTTGTCAGTGGTGATGTTCCTGCTCGTCTTGCCAAGATTTATACGACAGTTAGTTCCAACCAAGTAATTTGACTGGACCAGAGTCATTCCATGAGTGCTGATATAGAGCACAACAGCACTGAGACTTTTAACTACATGTATCACTCCACTTCACAGGTGATCTATTAGCTGTTAATCAGCGTCACATTAACGGTTGTTATCACTCTGAGATTATAACAACCAAAAATGAAAGTATTTCCAGAAATAACATTTGAATTAAATGATGTCTGGTCGTCAGAAGAAGATGAAGGGAAGAAGCCTGGATACTTCAGCGCACACCTGATGTAATGAGCAGACAAAGTAGCAAGCTGTGCAGGTCAGGAAAATGGTTGTGTTGCTTAGCAACAGTCCAGTACCAGTCCAGTTGCAGAATTATTTGTGTTGCTCTTGCCAAATAAATGATAAAATAAAGAAACAAATCATAAACTGTTGTTGCTTATTTAATAAATATGGCGCTCGTAGAACTGTTGTGTAAAAGCAATATCACACTCCTTCAGTGTGATATCTTATATTTGCTATCAATATCAGCAGCGGGAACTTCATTCAATTTATCAGAGCTGTCCGATATACTGGATGAAGATGCACCTTCCTTCTGCACCATGCTTGTAGCAAGTGGGGCTATTGTGGATGAATCCCTCCCAGACACCAGGATAAACTTGTTCTCCTGCAACTGTGTGCACTCCTTTTTGTCAAAACTCAGGATTTGCATGATTTCCTGGATTGGATGGTCTCTTTGAAAAACACAGAGCCCCAGTCAGCCGACCCAAAGCTCGTCCATGTTTCTTCCTCAGTAGAGCATTAAAGGCCTTGAGTTGTCCTGCTTTCCACATTTTCCTTCCCAACTGTATAACAGTCCATGATAGCATGCTACTGCTTAAAGAAGCTATATGTAACTTTTGCCATTGTTACATAGTTAACGTTGCCAAGAGCTTCAGTGATACAAGAGGTTATAATACATCCTCTGAGCAGCTACAAATTCAGGACAGACTGGATGCTACATTGACTCAGTATCAGAAAATGACAAGATGGACCAACCGGGCCAGGGCCAGCTGGTTAGCATGCTAACTCCAGTAGAAGACAAGAAGTGATAAATAGAAGGAAAAGTTTTGCTGGAACAAAGTTTGATACTTAACTCCCAACGCTTCCTTTAGACTGGTAAGCCCAGTCAAGAAGCTGTTACTGCTAAAAACATTTGTTCACTTTGATAATGTTTATAAATGAAGATGTATTGATTTGTTAACTGTACTGAAACCTGTGTCTCTTTCATTTATTCTTAGAAAACCAGTTGTCTATTGATGTTGTGTCAGATCTTTTCAGGTGGAGCTGCACGCTGACACTGTGCCTTTTGTTTTTAGCTGATTCTCCCAGGTGAAGCAGGTGAAGGATTCATCTCATCTGATCACAGAACAGCAGCCGACAGCAATCTGGCTGCCAGTTAAGATACTGGCTTAGGATACTTGCTTTCCAACTCATTAACGACTAAATTCGAGGGTCATGGCTTGAGGTTTCCCCTCAGTAACATAGCAGGACGCTGCACGTTTACGGGTGACGGAAGCTGAGATTTCATGGGTCATTCATGAAGGAGCAAGCCAACAACTGCTCAGTGTGTGAGTCCTCACATTAATGTGTTTGGGTGTGTGTGTGGGAGGTTGCATGTATTTGTGTAAATGTGTATCCATTAGGGTCATACTGGGCCGGTGTGCTGCCTCAGGCCAAATTGTTAATTCTAGCCATAAATGTGTGGCTGAGGAAGCTTTCGAATAAAGTTAATTTGACGTCCGGCAAAGCTTGATTGTTAATAAATAGTTTTTCAGTATTTTAAAGTTTTTTTTCGAAATCCACGTTTCCATTACTCGTTCTTCGCAATGGAAACACACCTACTGATTTCACTCACTCGCTCAATCTGTGTTATAATGACTACATTATATAATATTAGTGTGGGGGATTTAATGGAAACTCATTCCCAAAATATGTTTATGAATTTCTCTTTTTTATTTCTTTTGAAAACAATCTGAAAATAATCTTGTTGAGAATCAGATTGAGAGGCAATGGAAAACGTAGTAATAGTTACATGCTGTTTTCAGAAGGACTGTGGATCCCATCCTAGTGTCGCCTGGTCAGACATAGTTGTGGTGTGTGTGTGTGTGTGTGTGTGTGTGTGTGTGAGCAAGAGAGAGAGAGAGAGAGAGAGAAAGAGAAAACAGGAAGCTTGGTTGACTCAGTCTGGAGCTCCAAACCACACTCCTCTCATTTTCAAAATGTAATGGAGTGCTCTGCTGATACAGACTCAATCAGTCCAATCAGTTAGAGCACGTCTGCCCTCTATTTTCTCTCTCTCTCTCTCTCTCTCTCTCTCTCGCGCACATACACACACACACACACACACACACACACACAGATACACACAGGCGTAGACGTGGAACAAAGGAAGAAGAAAGCACAGCTGAGAACACAGTGAGCGGCAGCAGGGCAGCAGTCCCTGGTGTTTAACATACAAAGACTCACTATACTGTGGCTACGCAGGGTTTGTGTGCCCAGGACTGAATTCCAATGTGGGCCCCGTAACTGAGGAGCAGCAGCAGTGAGACCTGAGATCTGAAGAGACTGAACAAACTGAGAGGGCAAGAGAGAAGAGAAGAGAAGAAGAATGGGCAGAGAGTTTCCCTCCTGGTTTCCATGTGGCAGCTCAGACCAGGACTCTGTCTGCTCTGCATATGGAACCAATTAGAAATGTGAGACTATGGGGACTGCGTGAGGGACGGATGATCATCCTTCAGAAGATAGCAAACACTGCTGCGACTTTCCAACCAAGCCGTTTTCAAAGCTTTACAAACAACCTGGCAGAATGTCAGGCGACTGATTCATGAACTTAGATCTGACATTACCTGTTTGTACAGAGTCACAGGGTGAATGTGTTTCCTCTCACCTGGTCAATCTTTTACCTCCATGGATAGACTGACTGATAGACAGAGAAAGGTTGCAACTAAAGCTTATTTTCATCCCTGATTAATCTGAAAATTATTTTTCTATATACCAATCAGTCATAGTCCATATATTATATTCATTCAAAAAATATTCACAGCTGAGAAAGATGTTACATGAACAGCTGCATCCAGTCCAGCATCAGTATGTTTGGATTTTAAGACGGCGCAAAGAGGCTTCCAGCAAGATCAGGAATACAACAGTTTCACAGAGGTAAAAATAACCAAAGATTCACAAGCAAACATCTGACGAAAGTCCAAACAAATGAGTACAGATGTGTGCAGCTGGACTGTATTTCTCTATTCTCCTTTCCTTTAGCAACTACCCTGAGGGTGTGAGCTGGGTGTGGGAGAAGGAATTCAGTTCACAATAAGTTACTTTCATATCACAGCATATAAACGTTATGGTATGGTCCCTGGCTTGGCTTTTGAGTGCCCGATGTGAGCGTGGTTAAAACTGTGAAATCTCCCCGTCACGCATGCATCATTAGCAGGTCTGTTATTTTTCACACACTGTATAGACTTCACCTTATTTGGCTTGACCGAGACTGCACATATAAACAACCATAAATACACAGACACAATAGATGGTTCTTACATATCCCATGAATCATCTCAAGGCTCGCAGATTGACCTTGTGGCCCTTTGGATGGGGCCCAACCCTGAGGTTTGAAACTTCATGTCTGCGATAATACCTCAGTACTGCTGGAGGAGTTTTACTTGCAGTGCTTTAACACTGTTCTACTGGTTTCTTCTATTAAAGTTCACGTTTAATTCAATGCTACGCTGTGATAAATATCATCATCATCATCATCATCATCATCATGGCGTCAAACTGACAATGACAACAGTAACACCATATCACACAACAATAATAAGCATCCAGAACTGCTGTACTGCTTGTGTCAGCAGCTGATATCTGCCCACTCAGCATTCAGCTCAGCCCGGTCTGGATCAGGACTACAGACTACAGACTGCAGATTCAGTTCTGCAGATTCAGGCTGCAGGGAAACGCTGGCAGAGTCTTACCATGGTCGCGGGCTAAATCATGGGGCGCTCACTCATCCCGTCCACAGCCTGGAGGGTGATGGACCTCCACACAGACGCTGGACAGCCGGTGGTCCTGAAGTTGAAACTCAGTCCACAGCTTTACTCTGAAAATCTCCACTAAGCTCACAAAACTGCGGGTTTTTTTTTTTCTTCTTACAGAGCTACCTGAGCAGCACAGGTAACACCAACATGTTCATGTTGTTCGCTACAAACTTAAACTTATCGACAGGCTGTTGTGCGCCCAGCCTCCCTCCCCTCTCCTCCCTCCCCGGGGAACGCGCTGCTCCATGCGAGCGTCTGGGCAGGCTGATTTCAAAGTAAAAGTCTCTGTGTTTTAAGCAGGAACGCGGTCTGCTCGGAGTGAAACCTGAGAACAGTCTTCCCCCCCCCAAAAAATACAGCGTTTCTCCAGCTGCCAGGAAACCCAGGGCAGACCCGGACCCGGAGAGTAATCCAGACTATACTGAGTCCTGAACGGAAAAACAGGTTTGAAGTACCTATGGAAACGTTAGGGAGGAGAAATAAAGCTGTTAAAGATCTCTTTACAACTGCAAGGGAAATATAAGTTATTATAGCGGAATTCATATGATCATGATATGCAAGATAAATAAAAACACAGAACAAAAGACAGACCAGTAACACACATCATATTCATTTATCCAAGGCCTGAGAAAAGTCTTTTTTTATTCTTTAGAATTAAATGGAAAAACTCATGACAGGAAAAAATATACTGATGTAGAAAACATGCATGTATTATAATATTTATGTAATAACATCAGATAAATGGACTGCACCACTCAAAGCGTTTTATACTACAAGTCAAGGTCACCCATTCAGACACACATTCACACCTGTACCTCTCATTTACACTTCCAGGAGGTTCAACCGACAGTTCTGGATGTTTAGAGCAGTGGTGTCCAGAGGGTTTGAGAAGCAGAAGCTTGTGGCCCTGAAATTCAGTCTGTGGAGCAGCAGTATAAATCTGGGTGTGGAAAGTGAATAAGGCCCTGAAGCCCCAGCTGTTCACACTGTGGTTGTCCTGTGGGAAACTTCCAGGTTTCAATCCAGGTTTTAATTAAGATTTTCCTATTTGTTTTGTTCTGTTATTCCTCATGTCACGAAGTGAGAGGAGAAAATAACAGTTTATGAGCAGATGATGAAAGTGTAACACAGGAACAACCTGTAACACAGGTCTGGCCCACGTGCGGCACTGATCCCTGTAGAAGGTGGACGGCGCCCTCTTGTGTTTATCAGCCCGTTTGTCTCTGTTCCTCCACCCTGTGTCTGGAACAGTTGTCACAGTAGTTGTAAAGCACGGGCCTTAAAACCTTAAGTTTTTGTGGGAAAAAAAGTTACGTGTTGCTAGGCGACAGGAGCCACGCTTTTGCAACACAACAGTAAGGGCGGCGACAGCTGGTGGCGCAAAGAGAAAACTCTTCATAGACCAGATTGTCTCATTTCAGTTTGGTCATCGTGGTCTGTGGGGGCTAGACCAGGTCTCTCTGAACTGGGACACACCTGTAGAGGCCAGTCACAGTTGCTGCTGAGACTTGGTGGAAGTTCACAACTGCCATGGAAAACAACAACAACAGGAGCTGGAAATTACAACCTGGACTTTTTAAACAAAAAAAAAGGGATTTGCTATGTCTACACACACACACACACACACACACACACACACACACACACACACACACACACATGTGAACTCACAGGTGTATATGACAAAGAGAAATAATAAAAACAAAAAAATTAATTTAAATATGTGACTGTAAGTGTAAAGTAACCTTCCTGCATCTTTGTACTATGACTTATTAAATACTAAAAATCACTATCCACCTCTGTACGCTGTAGTACGGCCTTTAAGCTTCTCTTCAAGTGCTGGAGAGGTGTTGCCTGTAGGTGGCGATGTCGGTCTGTTTCTGAAATCAAAAACATGAAAACTTCTAAACAAAATCACCTCGATGTTCTTACGTGGAAACACAGGGACAAGGTCCAGGTCCAGCACAACAATGCAGCTCTGTGAATGTGAGTCTGGAGACCAGACTGCAGCCAGCTGTGACTCTACACATCACATCTGCTCAGACCTGCGGGTCACTTCTGCTCTAAACCTGAGGAGTAGTTTAGTAAAGAAGGAGAACACCGACTGCAGATACATGAGATGAGATGTTATGTCACGATGAAACAGGAAGTTGACAGTTTGACTTGGCTCAGGAGCTGCTGTCTGTTTGAACATGGTCCTTTGATGTGGGAAGTGGCTTCTTTTCTGACAGCATGTTCAACAGTGCACCACTAGAGAGCGCCACAACTGGAGGAACGTGTCCGACACAAAGCTTGTTGTGAAGTCTAATTCATGAAAAGTGTGTGTGTGTGTGTGTGTGTAAAGCGACATGGCGTGTGGAGAGCAGAGAACGAGCTCGGTTAATCATCTGGTCTTTGACATTTCTGCCTCTTCCTGCCTACTCACTCATTCCTGATGTTCCACTCCACTGTCCCTCTGCACAATCAGCTGCTTCATCTGACTCCGCTGACCTCTGACCCCCCACCCCGACCCCTCAGCCACGCGACCCCTACGGCTCACACTCTGACATTTCAGCTGAATAAAAGATCCGTTAAACAGCAGGGTGCTCGTCCAGTGGAGTGTGTGTGTGTGTGTGTGTGTGTGTGTGTGTTTTTCTGTGTGTGTGTGTGTGTGTGTGTGCATAGAACATATGTGTGCTCACTTGTTCTGCATCACTCCCCTCTTTTCGACTGCAGGAGAACGAGTCCAAACCACAGAGACACAAACACATGAGATATTTCCCCGCCACACAGAGAGAGCTTTGTTCCCTGGCAGCATTCCTCCGACTTCACACTACTGTACATTATCAGCAGTCCGGACCCACACCAGTGAGCTGCATTCATTTATCTTGTACTGTACAGGAGGGAGTGAACATCTACACTCTTGTATCTTCTGACACGTTCTCTTCAATCAGAGGGAACATGTGGTGGAGCTCTTCTTCTCCTGATCTGACTGTTCTCAGTCAGAAATCTTGAACCTGTAGAGACACCTCACACATGTCTTTGCTGTCATCATGTAACCGTCTCGTTGTGGGATTCACAGCTGCTCCGACCCAGTTTCATTAGAAGCTGTAGGAATTCCCACAGCTCACTGCTAAAGACTATAAACCTACAAGACGGTGAGTCACAGTCACAGATAACAAACGGGGCCTTGTTTCACAAATGCATTTTTGCACCATTATCAGATAAGTCAGTGGGGGTGAGATATTTTAATGCTGTGATAGGTCTGGGGAAACCCCAGCCGAGACGTTTACAGTTTGTTCCACTCTCTTTCTGTTCAGCTGTCACTTCTTTCTCTTCCGTTGTCTCCCTCTCTTCTGGTAACGCCTCAGCCTGTTATTTATTCTGTTACAGTTCTGAAGCCATCTCAACCAGAGGCTGAAAGTACATTTACTGAGAATTCTCATTTCATACTACGCTGAACAAAAATATAAATGCAACACTTTTTTAATCCCATTTTTCACAAATTGAAATTAAAGATCAGATTTTTTTTTTTTCTCTAAACACAGAAGTCGCCTTTCTCACAAATTTTCTTCACAAATGTGTTTAAATCTGTGTAAGTGATCATCCACCTGACAGGTGTGGCATATCAAGATGGTGATTACGCATGCAGCATGATTACTGCCCTGGTGTGACCTGAGCTGGTCACAATAAAAGGCCACTTTAAAACGTGCAGAGGGTTTGTGGATGAAAAAAGAGTTGCTATCTGGTGTGACACTCTCTGCTCTTTCACCTGTCCACCTGGAGCAAGCAGGTGGTGGGCGGGGCTCAAGGCCTGATCCAGATTTCTCAATGAGGAAGTAAGAGGAGATGAAGAATAGATGAGCTTCAGTCCAGCTTTTCCAGAGGAGCTCATGATAATAAACAAACAGTAGATATCACCTCACCTCTCTCACACGTACACTCTCAGTGATGTTAATCTGTTAATCTTTATGTTCAGCTCTGGTGAAGGGTGATGAAGTGTCAGAGAATTCTGAGGCCAGTTTCTGAGTAAGTCATCCACTGACATCCTCCACCCTAATGTTCCTGCAAAGCCAGGGATTTGAACTCATCCCTGTTTTGTCATCTCACCCCAAACCTTTGACTGACTAATGTAGCTGAGTTAAAACATCTGATGGAACAGCCTCATCTACCCTGGCTGCTCAATAGTAAGGAGTCAGCGGACATGAAAAGGGCTGGGGGAATATTCTGGGTGGATCTTTATATGATGGGATTATGTTTCAGTCATGCCAGGATAAGAGAAGGTCCAGGATGGGACAGGATCTAAAGGCTTTGTAGACCTACAGCACACGTGTAGATCTCCTGCACTGCAGAACATCACAACTACACACAAACAACAACAACACAACTCAGCATCACGGAATCTGCTGCAGTGTGAGTGATGTCATTAGTTTGAACAACTGTCAGATCACTGTTGTGTTCGTGGACAAGAAACAGGATGAGTCCTGTGTGAGTGTGTGAGTGAGTGTGTGTGTGTTCATTTATGTGAGGCACTGCAAGAGACTCACCCAAGGCAGAATTCCTCTGCTGTAATGAAAGCCAGGAAACCAGAACAGGACTGAATCTACAACAGTTGTTTTTGACATTATCCCGATGCAGCGGCTCAAAGTAGACTTGCATAACTCGCACAACTCACACACAACTAGTGTCAGTTTGAAAACATGCATTCGCTGATAAATACCTGTGTCAGCAGGGATTCAAACACATACATACTGCTGAGCTAAAAACTGACTTTCATATGTCTGAGGCGTCTCTTCAGCTGCGTTTACTCCTGTCGTCCACACGAGCGCCTAGAACAGAGACTTTCAGAAACTGCTGGACCTGTTTCAGTTTGAAAACTCTACCATTATGTTGTAGTCAACCAAGATGGAGACCTTTGGAAACAATGATGTAGACACCAACAGCCGCTCCCTGATTGGGTGTCATCATCCTCGACTACCAGTGGTGAAAGAAACATGGGTAATGAATTACAAGTGAGGAATGAGTGGTGGGCAACACATTGTAATAGTTTATTTAATTTTGTTTGCCATTAGTGAAAAAGAGTTTATTATTGTCAGTATACTGTATATTATGATGGAACATACGCTTTTTTTCACAAAGGTGACAGAAGTAAGTTTTGTGAATGAGGAAAACAGAGAGTTTGAGACTTCAAACCCTGTAAACTTTATCAACAACATTGGCATTTGTTGGCAATGGAAAAGGGTCTGAAATCACAGATACACACACTTGTTTACATAAAATATAAGCAGGTGAGTTATATAAAAATTCAACCCCATACAGTTGTCGTGAAAGAGGAAATTAGAGCTGTAAACATGTTTGTTTCTGTTGTGAAGTTGAACATTTTAACATGGGAGTCTATGGGGATTGACTCACTTTTGGAGCCAGACTCTAGTGGTTCCTCTAGTTAGAGGAACTGCAGTTTTTGATACTTCAGTGTTGGCTTCATTTTTCAGCCCTTGAGGTTGCTGCTTGGTCTTTACCTGCCCTCTCCATGTGTCTGTCATTCAGGATGCACATGAGAGCTTGATGTTCTGGACTGGTCTCACTTTACTGTAGTACGAGCACATATTCATTTGTTCTGTGGATGTACAGTCATAGACTTGTGGTGTGTCCTGGTGTCCTGCAAAACATTTACTGGTCAGATCACTGTGACTTCTCTCTCTCAGACCAACCCAGTATTATATCATCAGCCACTGTCAGCTGACCTTTTTTTTTCTATTTATTTACCTGCATCAGTTCAGTTTCTCTCCCTCCTCTCATCAAACTCCATGGTGAATTATCTCACTGAGCAGAAAGGATGTTGGAAAACACTGTAAAACTGCAGCATGGACCCACCACAGTGGAGCCCCACTGCTGAAGCCCAGCGAGGGCTGTGGAACAACAATGATCTCAGTGTTGGTCTGGTCTGGTCCAGGGTGGAGGCCTCCGTCGCTCTCTGGCAAACACATGCTGCTCTCCACAGCAGGTTCATTTAAGGCCTCTCTCATCCATAGCTGGTGGAGGATGATATTGTAACGAGATCCTTGTTTTTTTTGTCTCTCTCTCTCACACGCTCTCGCTCTCTCTCTTACCCTCCCTAAATCTCTGTTAATCATTTCTTCTTCTTTGTAGACTGCGTGTGTTTCTGTTTATTCTTGTTTGTCCGCTGTAAAGGAGGAGTCGGAGGAATCTGCAGCATGAGTCTCTCTCCTTGTCCCTACATTTTGTACTCCTCCACCTCCCCCATGTGTGTCTTAAAAGATAATTAAAGCTGGAGCGCTGGACGTCTCTTTCCCAGACAGATGTATTTTTCGCTGCCATGTCTGGAGAGTTATTTGGATCTGTTCCCTTTTCTCTCTCCCTCTCTCTCTCTCTCTCTCTCTCTTTCTCTCTCTCTCCTTCTCTCTTCATTTCCACTCTTTCTCCCCAGATATGTATGCGAGCCCAGACGTTGGTCTGAGGGCCCAGATTGGTTGCCATGGGGACAGACCCAACAGCAGGTCTAAACAGAGATGTGAGGAGGAGAACGACGGAGAGCAGGGTGAGATAGGAGGAGAGCGGAGGGTAATGGGCAAGCAGAGATGGCTGAGGAGCAACAGAGGGAGAGGGTGTGCGGGTGGGGGGGGTGGGTTGACATCAAAGTGTCCAGGAGTGAAGGGGCTACGTGGATTAGAGTCAAGATTGGTCCGCCACTGACATCATCAAAGATGGAACCACAGAGGAGAGAAGCAGTGTCTGTTAGTATGCTGCTTCACTGCACCAGAGTAAACCCTGCAACACTACCAGAGACTGGCAGAAGATCAGGAAGTAATGTGACACAGGAAACTTTAGCTGAACGTTCTGAAACAAACCTGAACCTGAGAAAGAGAGTGAATACAATAAACCAAACAAATGAATATTTTACTGTTTTGACAACTGTTCACACAGGATTACACACACACATACATACACCACCAGTCCTGTGCCTTTTAGGCCTTTTCCATCATGTGGATTTAATGACCTGAAACCTGGATATTGGACCTGGAAGGTCCAGGTTCTAAGTTCTTGTTTCCACCATGTGGAACCAGAATATTTTGGATGCACACGATGGAAAAGCTGACACCATGTGGAGAGTGGGCTCAGTGACACTGTAGGATGGACAACAACAGAAAGGAGGCACAGTTATAGATTTTCCTTTACATTGACCATGTGGTGACATTTAAACATCAGCAACTTTAAATGAATGAAAGAGCCTCACCCACAAAATGGATCAGAGAGACCAGCACAGGACCAGCTCCCACCCAACTGAAACGCTCTCTGAAGCCAGGTATGTTCTTCAGGAGGGATCAGCTGTCCTGAAGAATCCACCAGCAGCTCCTGATCCCGCTCTCTCTGCTTCATATCATTATGGTGGCAATGAATCTGAATGACTGCAGATCAGTGTGTGTCACTCTGTTATACCAGTTTGTGAGTGACATCATCAGAACAGCAAGTTCCACGTTGTCATGTCTTTTGTACAGAGGATGATACAGAGTTTATCTTGTCTTTGGACATTCTTGGGAGCATTGATTAAGGGTTTCACGAGTAGTGGGTTACAGAAGAGAACAGAAGCAAACACAGTGTTTTTCTTCACATTTACTGCATGGTCATCTGTGACTAGTCATGGGCTTTCCATGACTAATCAAACACAAAATCAGGCTGCGGGGTCTTGAAAGATTACACTGATTATGGAGACTACATGTTTCATAAAGGACAGCATCAACAACAACAAAAACATTTGCTCCATTTTTTCTTCCTGAATTAGAAGACATGGAAGTGAAGATGAAGAAAAAATTAAAGGTTCTATTTGTAGCATCCAGAAAACACTTGTTATCAGACACCGGTGGCTGTTAAGTGAACTGCAGTCAGCATCATGTTGCAGTCTGTGTGAGCATCAGCTAAAACACTGAGCTGACAAACACGAGACTGAACATGACCGGTTGGCATCATGTTGATAAGCTAATGTTAGCTACTGTTGCTGCTGTAGAGGAGCAGAAGAGAAGCACTGAGGCTCTGTGGAGCATGAATATCACATCCTGGGGATTTTCCTGTGTCCTTCAGGACCACAGGCCACAGCTGCATGAAAATCTGTTCACACATTGTGATAAATAATTGTAAATTGCTTCATATTCTTACATATAGTATCTTTAACTCTTGTCAAAGCAGACGATATGAACAGTAAATGCAGACAATTGTTATGTAAAGATAATTAAGAAGAAAACACAGACAGTGATATGACAGCTCCAAGGAGATCGTGAAAAACAGCGAAAACACATGTTTCTATGGCTACAACATACTGAACATGTGCTGAGCGCCTTGAGTTGGCCAGAGCAAGAGCAGGATGCAGGCACTAAACTGGTTTCATTTCATGTCCGTTAACAAACAGACACAGAAACTATAAACCCAAAGGATGCATATGTTCCTACCTCTATTCTTTTATCTCCCTGGTCTCTGCCCACTGACAGGCCCATATCAGATAAGACTCACCCACTTGAAGTTGGCAACCAATCAAAATGTTGAATGATAAACTGTCATTGTAACTTGTGAGGTGAGTCACAGTTTGACATCTGTATTGACTGTTTGTCTCCTCACATGCAAGGTCCTTTAGGAGACTGTCTATGATTGGATGACTGATAAAAGGAGCTGGTCACCTGGCTGAGAAGTTGGGGGTGTGCAGCCTGTCACCTGCAGCTGCTCATCTAACAGCTCACTTTTGCTGCTTCTTCTTCTTCCATTACTGCCTGCAACATTTCAGACTTATCCTTTGTTACAAAATTACAAGAAATGACAAATGTCAACTTGAGTTTCACCAGTTAAAAGCTTTTAATGTGAAACTGTAGCAGCAGGAAATATTGAAACTGCATCAGCAGCAATTTTATATAACATGTTTTCCAGGAACGTCAGCACAGATACTCAGTTCATCATACTGAAAATATAACCATCAGATATAACCATGTAACCATCAGTAATGACAGATGGTGACTGGATGTTAAAAGATAAATAATTGGGTCTTATTTTTGTCATTTTAACTACAAAACTCAGAAAATCTTTTTTAACCCAAGTTGTCACAAACCAACCTCTGCTTACGCTGATGTATTAATAAACCTGGATAATGATTTGATGTCCTGTAAACAGGGAGCTGGATAATCAGACTTCTCTATTTTTCATGTAAACACATGATCCAAACCGAGAAGTCTTTGTAAATGCCCTCAGGTCTTAAATGTGACTCCTGATGAAGACTTTAACTGATGAAGACTCTGCAGCTGCGGTTGCTCCACCGCAGACGGCTGAACTTCACTGGAACTGAAGAGTCGACCACGACGTGGACGAGGTCACGCCTTTAATAACGGGCTGTGAGTAGACTGAAGAGGTGCTGGTGGTTTGTGTGTTTGTGTGAACAGACACACAGACCACTGAGGCTGGAGACACGTGGAGAGCTGGATGATGACAGGAGGATGAGTAAAGCCACAACAGTCTATACAACAGTCTGTGCAACAGTCGACAGTCTGTACAACAGCTGTGTGCTGATGTAAAGGACGTGACAGGAAACGCCGATGAGATGAAGCTACACTGGCGTGTGTTTGCCTCTGGTTTGTGGTTGTCAGTTATTAATCAGGAGTGGACTCTGTCTGCATGTATGAGTAACTCGAAGCAAGTCGTACTCCCCTCTTCAAATTCACCCAGAGCCAGAATCGAGCAGGGTCTAAGTGCTGGTGGTTCCTGTAAAAACTCCTGCTCCTCAAGAACTTAGTTCCCAGAAAACCTGAGAATTCAAATCAAGTCTGGCAATCATTGCTCCTCTGGGGATTCTCATTCCACGACTCTGTGTGTGTGTGTGTGTGTGTGTGTGTGTGTGTGTGTGTGTGTGTGTGTGTGTGTGTGTGTGTGTGTGTGTGTGTGTGCGTCCGTGCATGCTCTTGGACTGTGATGGGTAATCATTACTCGCAGCTACATCTGCTATTAGTTTCCAGGATCTCTACATTACTACTGTTTACTGTTACTACTGTTGCTCTATTTGAGTGTGTGTGAGTGAGAGAGAGCGAGAGAGAGAGTGTGTGGTGGAAGTTAAAGTTAAGTTGGGTGGATCTATGTTAAGAAATGTATGGATGAGATTATCTTCTAAAATCTGTAAAGGTCAGCAGATGCTAAAATAAACATAGTGGAGAACAAAGCTCAATATTTCAGTCTGAAATGTTGAGGTGGAATAAAATGAAAATACCCAAGTGCAATTCAAATATCTCAAAATCATGCTCAACTAAATGTACATATCTCCCATCATTTATGTTTATACACTATGCTCCAAAACTACAGAACACCTGACAGGATCCTAGTGTTTGTCTGTCTGGAGCTGGGCGGAGCTGACCTGCCCACCTGCCAGCTGTCAGTAATCAAGCCACCTGCCAGCAATCTGCAATCAAGTCCCCTTCACTCCAGTCTGCATAAAACCTTGGTCCAGTTCACAGCCCTTCGCCAGATTGTCAGCTAACCTAAGCGGTATAGTATATATCGGCTCAGACAATCGTCAGTTTCTCATTCTTTAGTTCTCTTGCTAGTTTTATAGCTCAGTTCCTGACCGTGTTTTTTCCCCTTGTTTCCAGGTCCTGCTTCTGCCGCCACCCAAGTGTGACTTTTATGCCAAGAAGGTCAGTTTTTTGGGCTTCATTATTGAGGAGGGACAACGTAGGACTGATCCGGAGAAGGTGAGCGTGGTGGCAGAGTGGCCAGTTCCAGAAAACAGGAAGCAGCTTCAGAGGTTTTTGGGGGTTGCAAATTTCTATAGATGATTCATCTGGGATTACAGCCGTGTGGTTGCTCCTCTAACTTGCCTCACCTCCCCTTCTGTACAGTTCTGTTGGACCCCCAAAGCGGACTCGGCCTTCTCCAAACTGAAACAGCTGTTCACCTCAGCACCCGTTCTGGTCCTTCCCAATTCCGCACTGCAATTCATCGTCAAGGTGGATGCATCGGAGACTGGCGTTGGGGCAGTTTTGTCCCAGAGACGAGAGCCGGACAGTAAACTCCACCCCTGTGCCTATTTTTCCAGACGGTTGACCCCTGCAGAGAGGAACTACGATGTGGGGAATCGGGAGTTGCTGGCAGTGAAAATGGCACTGGAAGAATGGCGACATTGGCTAGAGGGATCCAAACTGCCGTTTGTGGTCTGGACTGACCACAAAAACCTGGCCTACATCCAGTCGGCTAAGCGTCTCAACTCCCGACAGGCCCGCTGGTCCCTCTTCTTCAGCCGTTTCAACTTCACACTAACTTACCGTCCTGGCTCCCGTAACGTTAAGCCTGATGCCCTGTCTCGGCAGTTTAGCGCTGAGGAGACCCCCACTGAAGCTGAGAACATCCTGCCAGCCTCCCAGGTGGTGGCTCCCATTACCTGGGAGATTGAGTCCCAGATCCAGGAAGCACAACGCACTGAACCGGACCCTGGTGGAGGCGCCCTTAACCGTCTATTCGTCCCTGATTCTGTCCGGTCTTCCGCTCTTCAATGGGTGCATGCCAGTAAATTCTCCTGTCATCCGGGAATCAACTGAACCCTATCCCTCCTCAAGCGCCATTTCTGGTGGCCAACAATGGATAGGGACACCCGAGCCTATGTCCAGGCCTGCTCCGTCTGTGCCCGTGGCAAAGCAGCCCACTCACCCCCTGCTGGCCTGCTCCGTCCACTACCTGTTCCTGGTCGCCCATGGTCCCACATCGCTGTTGACTTTGTCACGGGCCTCCCAGCTTCCCAAGATAATACCGCCATACTTACTATGGTTGACCGCTTCTCCAAGGCTGCACACTTCATTGCCATCCCCAAACTGCCCTCAGCTAAGGAGACTGCAGAATTACTTACCACCCATGTATTTCGCCTGCATGGTATTCCTACAGACATTGTTTCTGACCGAGGGCCCGAGTTCACATCACAGGTATGGCAAGCTTTTTGTCGGGGTCTGGGTGCCACTGTCAGTTTAACCTCTGGTTATCACCCCCAGACCAACGGACAAACAGAATGGGCAAACCAAGATTTGGAGACCTCTTCGCTGTATCACTGCATCCAAACCCTCTGCTTGGACCTCATTCCTCCCATGGATCGAATATGCTCATAATTCCCTTGTCAGCTCTGCCTCAGGTATGTCACCTTTTGAAGCTTCCCTTGGATATCAACCTCCTCTGTTTCCCTCTCTAGAAGAGGAGCTTTCGGTTCCCTCTATCCAGCATCATCTCCGTCGTTGCCAAAACATCTGGAAGAAGACCCGAGCCATTCTCCTCCAAACCTCTGCCAAGAACAAACAAGCAGCTGACCAACACCGTGTCCCAGCTCCCCAATATCACACAGGTCAGTCAGTTTGGCTATCTTCTAGAAATATTCCACTCAAGACCGATTCCCGGAAGCTGTCTCCCCCCGTTACCTTGGTCCATTCAAGATTGTAAGGATAATCAATCCCTCTGCTGTCCGCCTTGAGCTCCCCAAATCCCTCCGTATCCACCCTACTTTTCATGTTTCCCAGTTAAAGCCTGTCCACAGCAGTGACCTTTGCCCTCCGGCCATTCCCCCTCCTCCCCCCCGGCTCATTGATGATCATCCGGTGTTTACGGTGCGCAGGCTCCTGGATGTTTGCCGCAGGGGCCGGGGGCTGCAATACTTGGTCGATTGGGAGGGGTATGGACCAGAGGAGCGGTCTTGGATCTCTCGGTCCCTCATTTTGGACCCTGATATGGTGAGGGAGTTTCATAGAGCTCATCCTGCCAAGCCTGGGGGTCGCCAGGGGGCTCCCATTAAGGGGGGGGGGGTACTGTCAGGATCCTAGTGTTTGTCTGTCTGGAGCTGGGCGGAGCTGACCTGCACACCTGCCAGCTGTCAGTAATCAAGCCACCTGCCAGCAATCTGCAATCAAGTCAACTTCACTCCAGTCTGCGTAAAACCTTGGTCCAGTCCACAGCTCTTCGCCACCCTTCCAAACCCCAGCAGCCCAGCTACCTTTCCAAGCCCCAGCAGCCCAGCTACCCTTCCAAGCCCCAGCAGCCAAGCTACCCTTCCAAGATCCAGCAACCCCTGCCCCGCTCCAGCCGCTCCTACCTTTTGCGTAATAAACACCTGTGTTTCCTGCACCAATTCAATGTCTTGTCTGCATTGTGGGTCCAGACTTCCATCCACCATGACAACACCCTGCCCAGAGCTGTAAGAGATGCAGCTCTGTGAATGTTTTTAAATAACAACTGAAAACCTATTTACTTAACTTTGATTAATTCTCTCATTTTACTATTCTCACTGAATTCTATTTTTATTTTCATTTATATATTTTATCATCTATTGTCTAACTTTACCTTTGTTTTACTGTTCTATTTCATTTTTCTATTGTAAAGCACTTTGAGCTACATTTCTTATATCTTGTCTACAAATAAAATGTATTTATTATAATTATAATAATAATAATTATTATTAGTAGTAATAAATGAGAAGCTCTAGAATCCCACTGTGAATGACAGTTTATTTTAAAATGTGATATGATTGTTCTGGCTGAATGCTGGGCTATATAAAGATAATTTCTATAATCTTTATGAATTTAATTTTTTGGGCAAATTGTGATAGGTTTATTTGTAAACATATCCTGACTGAACGTTATGAGGAAACCTTCAGAAATGAGACAAAGCAGTTACTAAGATCCCAAATGACTAAATCCCTAAGTACAAAATGGTGTGTTTATTGTAACATATTGCACGTTTGGTTGGTGTACGTTTTGCAGGTGATCAACTAAGAATAACTGCGTAAATGACAACAGGTGCAAATGTTAGGCCACACAAACAGCAGTATTTAAATGAGGGTTTTGCGTGTTCTAATGGTTTCTGCCATGGAGAGTTTGGACGGAAAGCAGGATGGCGGCAAGCACAAAATGAAATTAGATCCAGTGGTCTGAATTATTTTTCCCTCTTACATTCCAAAAATGTTAACACAAGTGAGAAAAACTGGTTCTCTTCGTAGTCATTCATTGTGCCCATGTTCTCGTCCTCGCCGTAATACCAGCAGCCATGTGTGCGCAATGCTGGGCTGATTAGCACCAAATGACTGTCAGGCTCAATCGCAATGTGTGTGCTGAATTAACTTATTTGCATTTTCTCCTCCCAGTGTTTTGCACACTAGGGCAGAAACGCCCCATATTACATATTCATTAAGGCAAAAGTACTGAATGGTCAGCGCGTGTTGTGTTGCACATTTGAAAGACGCAGTCCTCAGTGTGCACTGTTGGTAGATCAGCTTGAACATCTGTTTTTTGGGTGATATCAAGTTTTCACACGTTTTTACACACGCAAACTTTTAGTAAATCATGCCCACAGAGTTCCTCATACTCAACAAGAGTCACACTTCAGTTCAGAGTGACAGCGCCGCCCACTCCACCCAAACAAGCGTCCACCATGTCCATGCCTTCGTGCCCCTGTCCAATCCCAACACCATTATGATTCATCTCCCACTCATTCATTAAATTATTAGCTCCCACACATCACTGTGTGGACACATGATAAAGTCCTGAGCCTTTGCCCGCCCAGTCATTGCAGCATCATGCACATTAAATCGTTGCTTCACCATGATACATGTTACTGCACTTCACCATGTGTCACTCTGCAGAAAACACATCTTCATCTTGTTTTGTTTCTTATTCTCTCTTTTTTTTTGTCCCCCCAGCATTCCTTCTGCAGTAATCATGTGCTGGTGTGTTTGTAACAGACACAGGATCTGTCTCACAGAACAGTGACTAAGCGCCGCAGTGCAGACGAAACTGGAACACATTAGCATGCACAAAAAAGCCTCAACGGCTCGCACACATCAGTGAGAACCTTTGCTCATGTAGAAATCATACAGGATGTAAACTGCAGGACTCTTTTCCAAAGCGATGGCTGGTTAAACCTCATTCCCAAAATCACGTTTTGTAGGACAGGGAGGAAACTTTGTCTGCACAGAAATCATCCAGTGTTTGTGCCAACAGAAACTCATTGTACCACAGCAGCAGTCCTCAGTGGACCTGCTGCCAAATTTGGTTTTGGCTGGTGAGAGAGAGAATATGAGAGCAGTGTGTATCGGTGTTCTCCATGTTAGCTCTTTCATTAGCTGAAGCACTGACCTGTAAAAACCAGGCAGAAATGAACAGTGACACTGACTGCTATGCTTTACGGCTCTGAATTTGAAACTGAACCTGGTCCTTTGGTCTGTGAAGGGATCATACACGTAGGATGGGACAGTGCTGCTGGTTTCGAATCCATGGCAACGAAGGTTCCTTTGAGTTTGCACGTTCTCGGCTGGAATCAGTTTCATCCACTGCAGCCCTGTATACAGTCAGAAAACTGATGAATGTACGTTAATGCTCCACCTGTGATTAACTCTATAATGTAAACCAGTTATTTTTAGTGCAATCACTGAACACAGCTTTAGTCACAGTAAAACAAGTGTGGTATACTACACCACACATTCACATGACTTGACTCAAGTCAGATTAATGTCAAACATTTGAGGACTTGAGATCTGCTGGACCAACACTGATGAATGACTGGACTTGACTCATGACTCAAGACAAATGACTCCAAAGGACTTGACTTTTTTTAATTAAATATTTACATTTTTCTAGATTTTTTTTCTATTTTTTAGAGAAGTTACATTTTGTTGTTGAAACATGAGTGGGTGATTTATAGTGTGACGCCCACAAACCAGCTCTCATGGGGAGGAGATAAGTCCAAAGTTACTAGCATGTGTATTACAGGAGGACAGAGAACAGAGCACAGTGCTGGTTCCACATAGAGATGTATAGTGATAGTAAAAACTATAATGTCGCTCAGTAGAGTTCACACCTCCACCAAGACCAAACTGATGAAAATATTCCTGGATCCACCCCTTTAACCAGATCTGAACCAAAAGAACATTCTCACAACTGACACTGCTGTTACTGCCTTACAGGCTGCTGCATTATTAGAGCCTCCCTGTGGTCTAGAGGATTTATTGTAGCAAAAATGTATTTGTAATTAAACAATTGATTGGCAGGCCGGTCGGACTTGAATGACGGCAGTTGAATAGGCCTGGCCCACAGGCTTTAAATAAGTAATCCTCCTTTAAGCCTTTGTCTTTGTTTGTGTGAACCATGTAATCAAGTGTCCTGTAAACCCTGTATTTTCAATAACTCTGTGTAAGTCTGTATGTCCAACCAAGAGGCAGCCTCTAGGGCTGAAAACTGAGGCCAATGTGGAAGTGCCAAAAGCTGCAGTTCCTCTAATGACAATTAAAGTCTGGCTCCAACAGTGAGTCAGTCCCCATAGACTCCCATCTTAAAATGTCCAGCTTTAGAGCAGAAATAAACATGTTTACAGCCTGGTACCAAAACTGTTTTGGTTTCTGTAGCTAATTTTCTCCTTCATTTCTAGTGTTTATATGACTAACCTGTTTACATTTTATTAAGGCTTAAAGTTATGTAGGCATTGAGGGCGTGGCCTCCTTGAGTGACAGGTTGGTGAGCGTGTACTTGACACAAGCCGACATGCACTGAAGTCTCAGCTCCACACACGCCCTCCTCTTTGTCCATTTTTAGATTAGCTGGGAGTTAGGGGCGGAGTCCGACACTGCCAAGACAGCACTGGTGGAGCAGCTCACTCACAAAACTGCTCTTCAGAAAATTGTGGGTGACGTCAGAGGCTACGTCCATCTTTATTTACAGTCTATGTATGTCCTATTTGTTTATTGTTATATATTATAGTGTTATATGTTATATAAGTCTGCATATATGTCCGAGCTGTCTGTGTCATGCACCTACTGTGTCCCTGAGGACAAATAAACTAAACTAACCATAAAATAAGTTTGAGTTGTGTTGAACTGACTTGATTAGACAAACTGATAGAAAACAATGCAGGCCTGTGAAAACCAAATGAATTTGACTAAGGGGAAATATGTAGGTTGAACTGATCAGCACCTGCCTTGATGGCAGCCACCACAAGCTAACAGACAATACTAGACCATACCACATACCACTCTCCAACAATACACTTCTATATACATACACGGATAAATGGTCTCACAGATTGCACTGATGGTTTTACCCTCTATTCACATAAAGGTATACCACACAAAACAAAACACAAAAATATGTACATCACACAAAAAGTTTGACAGACTCCTCAACATCCCAATTTAATATTAGAGTTCTACAATGAAATGTGGTTTCTGCACACTGAAGAGAAGAGAAGAGAAGAGAAGAGAAGAGAAGAGAAGAGAAGAGAAGAGAAGAGAAGAGAAGAGTTGAGGGAAGTGTTAATCCTCTCTGGTTCTGTCTCCCTCTCTTGTGGTGTGATTGCAGTCAGCTGATGGTTATGTACACAGGGCTAATTGAGCTTTGGTTTGTCTTTTCTGGTTAAAGCGAGTGTTTGATCTCCACTAAGCCTTTGACCATTGTCACGGCTTGTTGCCAGAGGAGATGGAGGCTCTCTGTCAGCAGGACCAGAGGGACTGACTGTGTTGTGTATTATGGGAAAGGGGAGTTTGTTCGTACAACACCCAGGAAGCACAGATCGGTTTTTAGTAGTTTAGTCGTAACATTCAGACACACTACAGAGAGGAAGGTAAAATAATAAAATAGACCAGAAATATTAGATGAGAATTTTACAGCTACAGTCAATATGAGGTTGTTCCAAATTTAATAAAGAAAATAAAAGTGCAACAGAGAAAATGAATAAGTCAATACAAGACAATTCTCTGCAGACAAAAGACAGAAGAGCAGAGCAGCAGAGTGGCTGCAGTGTCCACATACTACAGTCCAAATAAGACATCTGCTTACTTACCACAGTAAGTCCAGTATAATACCAGTCAAGTTTTACAGCATACAGAATACATACAGCATTTAGAAAGTCTTCAGACCCCTGCAGCTCTCCACTGATCTGGTCTTTATGCCAGTGTCCAGATGAAGAATCTCCTCAGGGACAGTTTGTAAAGAAGCAGCTCAAAGACTGAGAGACTGAGAGAAACCAGATTCTCTGGTCTCATGAAACCAGGACTGAACTGTCTGGTCTCAGTTCTCAGAGTCATGTCTGGAGGAAACCAGGCATGGTGCTTACAACTGGTTGTTCCTCTGGCAGTTTCTCCATCTCCACACAGGATCTCTGCAGCTCAGAGAGACCATCAGGTTCTTGGTCTCCTCTCCTCTCCCTGACGTCTCAGTTGGTCCAGGTCCAGCTCTAGAAGAGTCCTGGTGGTTCCAGACTTCTTCATGTCAGAGTGATGGAGACCACTGTTCTTCTCAGGAACCTTCAATGCAGCAGAAATGTTTTGGAGCCTCGACACAGTCCTGTCTCTGAGCTCTGCAGCAGCTCCTTCCTCCTCGTGGTTTCTGCTCTGATGATTGTCAGCTGTGAGACCTGATATAGACAGGTGTGTGTCTTTACACATCATGTCCAATCAGCTGAGTTTACCACAGGTGGACTCCAGTCAAGGTGTAGAAACACCTCAGAGATGTTCCAGATAAATGGAGGAACCTGTTGTCAGCGTAGGCCCTCGATGAACAACCTTCAATGAAACCTGGTGGGAGCTCCACCTGTAACGGACCTGTTGGTTTATTCTCTATAAGCATATCAGAAGTGTTCACAGCAGGACAGCAGGACAAGAGTATCAGGAACAAGGAGAGAAACAGTAACATACAGTGACCCTGACAAACTGTATATTGCATATCACAGAACATGATGACCAGAACATGGTTGGCACTGGTCCCCAGCTGTTTCCCTCAGACTGTCGGCTGCAGACAAGTGAAGAGCTACCACTTGTCCGGTCCTGCTTTCTTGAAATAAGATCCATCTCCAAAATCAAACCTATCAGCTCACAACCTGATCTGGTAAAGTCATTCACACATCCTTTTTCTAAAAACCGGACGACGCTGTAACTCTCTCCTCTCTGGCATGAATCAAAAGTCACTCTCCCTCCTCCAACTAGTTCAGAATCCAGCAGCTCAGCTTCTTACTGGTTTTAACAGATGACATCACATCACCCCAATCCTTGCTTCCCTTTATTAGCTCCCTCTCTGCTTTAGAATTGATTTTAAGATTTTACTGATCACTTTTAAAGCACGCTGGCGCCTGACGTTACAAACCCCAAACATAACTCCATACACGCCAGTACGCAGCCTTACATCTTGGGCCAGGTCCTTCTGGCTGTTCCAAAGTCGAGGCTTAAATCTAAAGGTGACCGCACCTTTGCCATCAGGATCCCTCGACTTTGGAACGACCTGCCCGAGGAGATGAGGCTGAATCAGTGACTTCTTTTAAATCACTTCTTAAAACTTGCTTTATGTGCCGTCTATTAACCATTTAAATGCATGACCTAAGGTTCCTCACAGGTCCTCTTGGTTCCTTGTAACCACGGCACGACCTGGCAAACTGTATTTGGTCTGATTAGGTTGGATATGGTTCCTTTGTCCTGCAGCTGTGTGTCCATATGTGTCTGATTGGACTAAGTGCTGTGGTCATTATGAACCACTAAAGACATACGTATCACAATCATCACAGGAACCCTGAAAATGTGTTGTTTTTTTTTTTTGATAGAAGATGAAAAATGTGAAGTTCAAAGTTAATACTTTAACAGTCATTTCTGGCTCATCAGTGTTCATCTACTTTGGTCTGTCTCTGTGCTGTAACAAGTGTTTGAAGCCTTTTTGCACTTTTGGTTTGCGGCTCCTTTTTATTGTTTGGACGTGGACATTTCAATCCGAACGAGGCAAATCTCAAAGCTCCAGCACACAATGACATGTTAGAGAACAGTGTGGCAGAGGTTTGTGTTTGGCTGTTCCCTGTTTCAGCATGACAGTGTCCCCCTGCACTCAGCCGGGTCCGTGAAGAAATGGCTTTCCCAATTTGGTGTGGAAGAACCTTATTGGTTTGCACAGAGCCAAGACCTTAACCTCATCCAACCCCATCCAACCGGAACACCGAGTCCTGATCCCGTCCCTGTGTTTGAATGGGAGCAGATCTCTGTGGCCAGGTTCAACATCTGGTAGGAAGCCTCGGATCAGCGGAGTGGAAACTGTTCTAACAGCGCATTAATACCCACGGTTCTGGAAGGTGCACAGCGGTCACATGTGGGTGTAATGTCTGGGCGTCCATGCGCTTTGTTTGGATGTCCACATTCTTTTGGCCATGTATTGTGAGTTTATTCCCTCCCATGTGTAACACACTGGGAGACCAAACAGCACAGCTCGTATCAAACCTGTTCTCCCTCTTTGGCCCATTGTGTTTATGTGATGTTGTCACCGTGTTTATGTTCAAGAAATGTGTGTTCACACAGTCTCGACTGCAGTCCAGAAAACAGTGTAGGATAAATGACACTCACACACATACACACACACACACACACACACAGACACACACACACCTACACAGATGCAGACAATTAGGAACACATGACAGATCCATAAAACACTTCACTAAAAAGTGACTCAAAACCACCCAGGACAGAAACACATTCTGTCTGTTTCACAGTAACTGCAGTGGCTCAAAGTGAAAAAATGAGAAAGAGGATGAGAACATACTGACTGCGTCACGGCTGCGGAATGTCTTGGTTTTCGTTTTGGTGCCTACATTAGCGGGTTAGAGCGGACACACTGAGTCTCACGCCTCGCAGCTGCGTCACATTATCTAGACATTCAGCATCTTGTCTAATTTTTCACACGTAAAGTGTCTTCCAGCAATAATAGACTGAGAGAAGACCTGTTGATAGTGATAATGACATCGTACCAGCAACATTACATAAAACTGACACTTTCCACTATAGTTCTGTGTAGCTGTGTCCCAATTCAGGAGCCACATCCTTCAGAGGCTGCATTTGAAAAACTGACTGCATCACAGTGGTGCAACCACACTGTCCCATTTCAAAGGCTCCTTCAAAAGCATCCTTCTTTTCCTGGACAATGAAGGCTCCAACAGGTGGATCTTTCATGGCCCAACCTATCCCAAGATTCATTGCACTCATGTGATGAAAATAATATGGCAGCAAACAACAGTGACAGAGAGCCTGAGGATTACACTGTTAAATGTAAATATTGGGTTTCAGCTCAGTTCAACAGCTAACGGTACAACTGTTAAAACCGAGGGCCTTAAAATTTTTGTAGAAAAAGTTACATGTTGTCATGGTTGCTCAGCAACAGAAGCCACACTTGAGAAATCCAATATTCCAGTAACCTGCAAACTCTATGTAGAGAGACAGAGCTGCAGTAGCAGCGACACAGCCAGTGCTCCAGCATGACGGAAGAAGAAAGGTTTTGATGCACTGACACAAACACACAAACACACAGCAAAAGCACAATGTGGGAATAAAGACACAAGGTACTAAGTTAACTGTCAACTGTTTTTATATTAAAAAGGTCTTAGCTTGCACATAATGTCGGGCATCATTACGCTCACAGCCGGGTGGGGAGTACACGGACAAAGCGTACAGCCTGGCAGGTGACTGTCAGCTCTGTGTAAAAGTCTCTGAGTGTGAACAGATGAAATGTCGACCATTTCCTTCATTGGTATTTTTAAGAAATCCACCCAAACCAATGCTGCTGACAACATCACTGGCTCTCCGTGGACTTTCCAGCCCACTGGGTTTCATTAGAAAGATATGACCCACCCAAAACAAATACACTCACGGTCACTACTACCAACACTGGTCAGCATGGGGAAATAAATCCTCTCTTCCTGTTGGGAGGGCACTTCCTCAACACCAATCTGGCAGGACGAGAACTGAGAGAATAGAATTACAGTGATACAACTGATGAAATGATATTTATTTCCCTACCTGCACCTCTGTCTGGGTTTTTGAATGTGTCTCACATCCTGTGCAGGATTCGCTCTGTGTTTTTCAACCACAAAACCGCTGTCAGTTTCCCATGTTGAATCATTTCAAGCACTTCCTCTCAGCTTCCTCTCTCACTGTCCCTCCTCCATCCTCCTTTCCTTTTCGTGAGAAACTTTGGGCAAAATGCCTCCACAGCAAAACACCTCACCACTTTCACTTTTGGGTTTTGACCATTTTTTGCATTTGACATAAAATACATCTAATTTGTTGAGGAATTATTACTGATAACTGTGAGGATTACCATCTCTACATTACAGCTCAAATAAAGAGTATGATGATTATATCTGTATCTTTGATTGTTCTACCTTTGGGAAGATTCACTTTATTGGCCTTTTCATTGCAACAGATAAAACCAGGGGCTAAGCCTGGGCTGATATTTAATAATATCAAATATTTCCCACCATATGCAATATTTTTCATTTATATTTATGCAGTTCTGCTCAGTCTCCCCTGCTGCAGAGTCCGACCCTCATTTCACTGCTTTGCATAGAGGAGGCTGGGAACACTTGCAACACTTTTTACATTTCTCTCGGTTACTCAGAGACTATTTGTGCCGGAACAACCAGATTTTAATATATCAAGTTTACATCTGTCTGCTAATTGCCCATACCATTTAGAGATAATTACATATGACAGATCAGTTTTGTGTAGAACATAGAACTTACTTTGAGTCAAAATAGGCAAAAATGATCTACTTTATTGCTGATGATGAACAGAACAGGCAAATATATGATAAGACCATGAGAGGCTATAACAAAATAATTCCCAAAATAACAAAATAAATTGTATTCTCTTATGTATTAAAACAAACAAATTATTGTTTCATCTGTTTTACTATGGGACAAAATCAGCTGCATATTTTGTCTATTTTGAACTAAATGATGAAACACACTGTTGTGTGGTCTGTTGTGATTTGGCTGCTCAGCTTGGAGACAGTTACAACAACTTGTTCCAATCGTCTCCACCCAGTCAGCCATGACAGAACATCATGTGCTAGACACGCTGACACATGCTAATCATGTCATTAGAAGTCAACACAATAATGATTCAAATGTAAGTGGTAGGTTTTGACTCATTCAAACAAAAGCTCAGGACAGTTTGACCAAAATACAACTCATGAAAAAAAAACACTTTAATTCCTCCAGAACAGGTTTTTTCAATAAATGCAGCAGATGTGTTTTTGAGGATCATAGGAACTAAGGAACTAAGGGCCATCAAGAAACTTGTTTTATCTGCGGTTTAAAAGTTTTATGTGTTAGCATTATGAGGAAACTATTACTGTCCCCTCCCACCCACTACCCCTGAAGGCTCCACTCCCGTGTTTCACAATGGTTTTAATTGTAACAATTGACTTCAATTCCCATTAATTAACATTCATAAGAAGTATATATTTAATAAATGGTAATGCTATAATGTAATTGTGATCAGCTAAAAGTGTTTTCAATGTATTTATCAAAAGCTATGATGCTTCCTTTGTATAACCATGAGTGGAGGCTGTTGTAGTGAAATGCATCTGAAACAATGTGAAATGTCTTCAGACGTGAATCATGAAGAGCTGGATGCGAGACAGTTGTCTCAATCAGCTGGACCAGACATTAATCAGACTTCACCCACTGATCAGCAGAAAAAACAGAGAGAGGGCTCATTTTCATCTGTCCCCAGATGTTCAAAAGTCCTTAAATAGAGGCCCAAAAATATTTCTCGACCCACAAACATTATCTTGTGATCTTTCTACAAACATGATTCATCAGCTTCTCTTTTGTGATATGAACATGTGATCATGACATAGGATCATATGAGCAGAGGTCATTTAAAGCCTCTATTATATATATATGTATATATATATATATACATATATATATGTTTGTCTTAATTCAACTGTAAGAGCTTTCTTTTCACGTGTGGTCAGTACAAAGGTATACCTACCCATACTTCCTCTTCCCAGTAGCTCACAGCTGATTAATTCAAGCCTCCTCTAACATTGTAAATTGTGTATTATTTGTCACTCCTGCTTTACACCAAACGTGTTTCATATTCAGTATTATATAATAATGATAATATTAATGTAAGGCGAATGTAGTTTCAGGCCATTTGACCATATAAATAGATAGATAGATAGATAGATAGATAGATAGATAGATAGATAGATAGATAGATACTTTATTTATTTACTAGGGGAAATTCATGTCCTGTATATGTATATGAATGTGGACGTATGTTCTCAGCTTTGACTAATGTGCAGCAGGTTGTGTGAACTGAGCAGAGCTGCAGCTTTTCACTTGTATTTATTACAGCCAGCAACAGCAGGTGGAAGAGACAAAAATGAATATGGAACAAATGAAAAAATGTGCAGGCCCCATGAGGTCAAGATGTTGGCAATACAACAAGCTCCACGTCCACATACGAACAATACAACACATCATTTCACTGTAATATGTTCATTAGAAGACAGTTACTCATCTAGTCATTTTCAGCTACCAAGGGGCATTACCAGTGGTCACAGACCAACCTATCAGAGCGGCCGAACGTGTGACATAGCATTCATTTAATAGCAGTTTCAACAGACCTCCTCACATCAGCGGCAGCCATCTTGGTCGTTACGGTAAATGCTTCATTCGGGCCTCATCAGAGACTAAAGCTGTGGCACATAAACTGTTCCAGAGAGAAACTGAGCTCCATATGTTCTCTGCATCTACAAAGACTTGTTACTCATCTGTTTCTTATGAGTGCACTGTTTGAACGCTTGTGAACATTATGATTGAGCATCATGTTGTATATTAGACCAGTCTGCTTGTGTACTTGTTGTGTAGTGATGGTTTACTGTCTCTTTTGCCGACTTCCAGTGAAACCTCAGGGTTTCTGTTTACTGTGTTTGCTGAAAGCCCTCCAAGGAAACTGATATTGAAAATAGAAACTGTAATAACTCTGTGTTCTTTTCCCACCCCAAATATTACTCTGTAGCTTCACTGTCATCCAGAATCTATTAAAACACATGAGTGAGCCACGATGTTGTACTTTGTGACATGTTCTTTCATTACCATGAACACACGCTGTAGTTTGTTTTGACTCAGTCCTGACCCAATGTGTATTCATCCACAGATGAAAATAAGCCCCAACAAATGCACTATTTCCTCCAGTTCAAGCCACATTTGCTAAAAACTACTAAAAACTGTCCAGCTGCTAAAGAGAACTACTGATTTTTAGAAGATAAAACTGTATAGTCATGATAGATTTTTGTTACTTTAGGGCTGACAGCCACAGACAACATAGAGACCACCAGACAGAATGATGAGTTGCTGGTTTTCGTCTTTTCATGCAGTATGTTCATGTAAAGGATAGCTGGGGGGTCGGGTGGTGGATGAACATTGTTATGTAGGAGACTGCTGGATCACAACAGCAGGGGCAGCCCTATAATCACGAATGAACTTGACTGACTGACTGACTGACTGATGAAATTCCCACCACTGGTGGGAGTCTACTGAGCCGCTCTGGTTTCCCAGATGCTCGGGAACTGCAGGGAAGTGGAGGAGCGCTTCCAATACACTGAGCCTCACCTCAATTACTGTACAGCACAAACACAGCTGAGATCACAGCTCAGTCTTTGTCTTTAATTTAAGTGTTTGGTGATTTTGTCAGACGACGTTGCAGTTATAGAATCAGGATTTGACCATAGGCAGTCTAGACATACACTAGGTTCAGTCTTGTTGTTAGTTTGGGGCTAACAGCCACAGACAGGGTAGAAAACAGACGGAGTAATGCATTGTTGGTTTTCGTCTTTTAATGCAGCCCAGTATCTTATTATGTTCATAAAGGACAGTTGTGGGGCCGGGCGGGTGAATGGACATTGTTACGCAGGAGACTGGAGTTTGTCTCCATCACTGTGTGTCCATTAATGTTATTTTTCTTAACCACAACATTTACCTTCACCAGAGAGGAGTTCCCTTGTGCAGATGTTGTTGGAAGAAAGAATTTTAAAAATGTGCTCACAGGACATAGGCTATGCTAATCTGGGGTTTTACAGAAATGTCTAATACAAGAGCAAAAAGGTTTGGTCTCAACAAAGAGGACTTTTTAATGCTGTCAACTGAAAGGTTTTTTAACATACAAGATCTGTATTTACATTTAGATAAAAACTGTACACAGTAAAAGATCAAAGGCTAAAAGTTTAGTAAAATACTTCAAAAATGACCAGTGCTGCAGTTTTACCCTTGACACACTAGCTCCACCTTCACCAGCTACAACAGTAAAATGCTGCTAATCCAGTGCTGCATCAACAATCTGTGAGGCTGGTGATGTTAGCTTGTTAGAAGGTTTTCTTTATAAATCACTGTGGCTGCTGGATAATTAGTTTACTACCTATTACTGATGCTGTGATGGTGAAAAAGCTCCTGATGTCTGTTTTTTGGTGGTATGATATCTACAAAGCACAAAACGTGTTTGTATGGACAACATGAAGTTGTGTGTGCTGCAGTTCAGGCAACAGAGGAAAGGTTTTCACTCGCGTTTGAGGTATCTGACACTGATAACTTACCTCTGACAGCACATTCTTCTCCTCCATGTCTGGCAGTAAGTGCGATATTTGCACATGACGTGAGCCTCCATGTCTAAATCGGTCGTCTTGGAGACGTAGCCTCAGGGAGGGTACATTGGAATTATCATATCGAAGTGACTTCACTAAACACATTGTGAATGAGTTCAGTCAAATATTGGTAGGGACATGTCCCTACTATCCATATGCAAACCTAAGCCAACATCTATGTTCTTGCCGGGTTTTAATTGGTAAATGGACTTCACCCTTTTCTAGCCACTCAAAGCCCTTTACAGTGGAAGCCACATTCACCCATTAACACGCACATTCATTCTACACCTATTCCACATTTTCTACCACACATGCACATTCACTCAACGATGGTACATCGGGTGGGGTTCAGGATCTTTGACACTTTGAAAACCTATTCCTTCTCATTAGTTTATTGGAATTTGTTGACAATCTGAAATATAGAGTGACTTCAGCTGTGTCTGAAATATGTGGTTTATTTGTAAGAGCAAGATTGGTATTTTTTATCTTCAAGAAACAGGAAAGGTCCAAGGCAAGGCATACACCTTTTACATTATAGTGGATACAGCAAACAACATAACTAAAACACCATAAAAAAGAAAACGCGGAAAAACACACAAAAAAGACATTGATGAACCTGAAAATTATATATGACAACAAAATGACTTGATGAATTCTAGTTTTGAACAAACTAAACACTAAACCTCATTCAGAACTACCTCTAAAATCCAATGTATCTGCCCAAGTTCAGGAGGGAACAGAGCTGTGTGTTGACCCATGTGGCTGAGCACAAATGATCTGTTACAGGGTCTGTTGTCTCATCTATGGCACCAATATCATTACATTTACAAAACAATAATTTGAAAGAACATTATATAAAAAGAGTTATAACAATAAAATTCTACAAAACTTAAGGAAGCGTGAGAACCTTCTGCCTTCCCCCCTCTCCCTCTCCCCCCTCCCCCTTTCCTCCCCTCTCAGGGGTTTTGTTCTGGCTGCAGAAGTAGAACTGTAGAGGTTATAGGAAATAGATTAACAGCGGCAGCGAGGAAATCACAGGGCGGCACCTCGCACAGATCATGTTCTGCTGACTGATGAGACCCTGCCTCTCTGCAGCTCCACCAGTCTCTGTGCAACATGCAGCAGTCACAGACACTCCACATCTGGTCTGTGTGTCTCCATACGACGTGCTGCTCTGTCTTTTTGTTATAGCAGAACCTTCCATTTGGGTCTTTACTCTTAACCTCTTCCTAATCTTTCCTTCTTCAGTTCCTCATTTGAAGTTTCTGGTTTTCTTTCTTTCCCTCTCCAGTTGTATTTTTTTTCTCTCAGATCAAAACATCTCTTGATTTTCACTTACCACCATGACAGGTGAGTGTTTGAGCAGATGTGTGTGTGCGTGTGTGTGTGCGTGTGCGTGTGTGTGTGTGTGTGTGTGTGTGTGTGTGTG
>NW_019174271.1:239236-272591 GCF_002260705.1 Seriola dumerili | reverse complement strand
GTGTGTGTGTGTGTGTGTGTGTGTGTGTGTGTGTGTGTGTGTGTGTGTGTGTGTGTGTGAGCACAGAGCGCTTCTGTCCTGCCAGTTGGAGAAATGAGAGGAAGCATTTTACAAGTCATGTGGTTGGACTTCTATAACCTGACTCATGCTACACAACTGAATGCAACAACTGTGGGACATTAAAAAACTAGAATCACTGCCTCACAGTGTATATGTGTCCACCACTCAGAGTAGTTTCAAATTACATCCCTGTTTATCTACAATCATATAAAACATTATATATATATGTATTAACTTGAATCTTGACTTTATTCTAAAAGAGTTATTATCATTGTAAACAAGCGTAGCCACCCTTTAAGTTGAACTAAAAAAGCCTGGTACAAAAAACAGTCTCCTCCTTCATGACAACTGTTTATATAACTCACCTTTTTACATTTTATTAAGACTTAAAGTTCTTTATAATTAAGGGTGTGGCCTCTCTGAGTGACAGGTGGGTGAGTGTTTCCACACACGCCCCTCCTCTTTGTCCATTTTTGGATTAGCTGGGAGTTAGTGGCGGAGTCGACAGTCGAGCAGCTCACACTGAGCTTCAAAACTCTGCTCTTCAGAAGCCTGTGGATGACGTCACAGAGGCAACGTCCATCTTCATTCACAGTCTATGGTTGAATCCTTTGTTGCCCAGGAAAAGAAGGGGCTCATTTGAAGGAGCCTTTGAAACAGGACAGTTTAGTTGGGCCAGTGTGACGCAGTTGATCTTCAAAAGTAGCCTCTGAAGGATGTGGCCCCTGAACTGGGACACAGCTAAAGTGCCTGTCTATTTGAAAGACACCTGATAATCATAATTAGCTCTTGTTTATGGTCTCATGGTTACTACTGACATGCTAAAGTCTATTCAGGGAAAACATCAGAGACATTATCGTCATCATCAGCCACCACAATCACTTCCTTAACACATTCACACACTCTGTAAAGCAACAAGAGATCACACTAAGAGAGTCTTATCGTCAACCACCGTGGTAAATTTACAGCGCACAGCAGTGCTTACAGCTACACATCGGCCTGTTTGATTCCCCCATAACGTCCGTCAGCTGTCAGGTCTCTCCTCTCCCTGTGTGGAACCAGAGGCAGCTGGGACTGTGAGTGGAGCCATGGCCAGGTTTGTCACACATTTTAAGGTCTGCGACAGTGTGTGCACGCACTTTCATGTGTGTGTAACCTATATTATATCCTCTGGGGTCCATGAATCAAGTCTGAAAGCAGACCAGTATCGGTCTTGTGCTTCCCTCCCATCAGGAATCACAGTCTGGGGATTCGGAGCAGCAGGGGTGAAAGGCCAAACCTCTAAAGTAAAGTTGAGCCGTGACATCTGATGTCTGAGGTACACCACAGACACACAGTCACACAGCCTGCAGCCAGGGCGGAGGAGGAGGAGGAGGTAACAGGCAGTCAGACAGCACACAGAGGAGAGACAGGAGGAGTCCAGGCTCCAACACTTCATTAATCAAACCAGTACAGCAACAAATGTGATCTTACAGTAATCTCATGATCAGTGTCAGTGTTCATTATTATCATATTGATTATATCCTGATGATGAAACACGCATCTGGTCAGAGATACATTGATGAATAAGCCAAAGCAAAAGTAATAACCACAGTCATAATAATAACATAAACATTTCACACAACACAGATAACAGATGTTTCATAATTCACTTTAATTATATTCAATATAACATAACTGACTGCGAGGAAAACATTTATGCACATGTTTAAGTTACATGTTAAAAAGACACAATATTAAAGACTCCACTAAGAGACTAAAAATAATAACTGTCACAGTTGGTGTTGAGCAGGACCATGGGGGCAGCAGGTTGGTTGAATGAACATATTTGTCAAATTGCTAAAAGTTGATACTGACTGTATCTGGAAATAATTCAGTGACAACATGTTATATTTGTTTTCTAACAATACATGCCCTTATAATGCCAGCATAGCATAGCAAGAGCATGATTAATGTTTTTATAGTTATGTTTGGGCACAGAAAGAAGTTGGTGGAGGTTCAGGAGGCATCTTTTAAATATTTTTAAATATTTAAGTCAACAGTTACTTCAAGCATGAAACACAATGTGTTTATTTAAAGACCAGCTCTGATGAAAATCAAATGTTTAACCTTGACATGTTCATATAATGTTTTTTTTATATAATACAGACATATGATGAATGAAATAATCATCAGCACCATGACTGAGTGTTTCCACTTTGAACTGCAGTGAACCAATGACAGTCTCATAAAAACAGATTCAGGGTTTCATACGTCACAAACCTCAGGAACCAATCCTGTCAACCTGTGAGGACAGGGGGCGGGGCTAAATAAACCTGAAACCTTGTCAGTACAGAGAGAGAGAGTTAGCATTAGCACAACCACTGACACTGTGTCAGCCACTGCCAGTTACAAGCTAACAAACAACATAAACAAATAAAGATGCTAACTCCGCTAACTGCTCTGATCCCTCTGCTAGTCTCTGGTTCTGGTCTCAGACTCCTCCTCTGAGTCTGGGTCTGACTGAGGCTCAAACATGAGGCTGAGTCTCTCTGATGTTTCCTCCTCTAACCATCTTGATGCTCTCTGCTCTTTCACCTGTCCACCTGGAGCCAGCAGGTGGTGGGCAGGGCATAAGGCCTGTCCAGGTTTCTCAGTCAAGAAGTGAGTAGATGAGCTTCAGACCCAGTTTTCCATTTTTCACTTTTTATGTGTTAAAACCATGTTAAACAAAACATGAGGATTTTTACAGAGTTGAAAACATGTCTGGAGACCTCATGAACTTTAACAGGTCAGTCGGCTAAATTATCTTCTCAACAACAGATATTTTGGGCAGTGGAAGAAACACTTCCACTGATCAGGACATGCAGTATAGTGTGTGCTTCTACAGATGCGTTCAGGTTGTTGAATAAGACTTTGCATTAAAACATGTCCATGGGTTTTCATGGTTTAGTTTTTATTCATTAATGAGAAATGTAATACATTTAGTAGTTTTTGTTTTGTTGTGAAAAATATGTCAACAAATATTTCATATAGGCAATAATTAATTGTTTTTCTTAACAAAATGAACACTAATCCTGTCTCAAAAAAAAATTGTCAATGATATTGTGAGTTAGAAGCTGAATTATTGCAGTTCCTTATTATCAGGCTGCTCCAACACAACCAAGACTCCAGTACTGACAGAAACTAGGAAAAGAGATCATATCTCTCCTGTGAGCTTCATTAGCTCCCTATAAAACCCTCCCCCTCACCTACAAAGCCACTAATGGTCAGACTTTAGTAGTTCTGAAGTGGAGGTACTGCTGCAGGAAGTGAGCCGCAAACGAGCGGTTAAGTGTTAATGTGGTTTTCATTTATTTTAAAAGACCATAATGCTTTGTAAAATAACAAAAGGTTTTTTTTTTTAATATTGAAAATGACAAAAATATTATTGTAATTTAAATAACATAATATTATATGACTGTAGAACAGAAGAAAACGCAATGACCACCAACCACCAGAGTTCGTCTGGGACCGGACCAAGACCACCTCCTCAGAAGGGTCTCTGTGCGATTGGTCCGCACCCGAGCGCGATCACTGTTTTCACACCTGCCCAAACGAATCATACCAAGGGGGAAAACGGACCAGGGTTTGGTTTAACCAGGTTAAAAAGGGCAGGTGTGAAAACACCCTAAGAGTAGAATGGCAGGTAGAGCCCCCAGCTATCACGCTCCTCTCCTGTGGAGCCAGATCTCAGTCTGGTGCAGGAGGCTGACTCTTCCCTGTCTACATTTAAGAGTAGCCCTTTAGAGCTGGCTCAGGCCTGTCTGAACCATCTCCAGCAGCATGATGTTGCTGTAGGCCTAGACTGCTGGAAGACTTCCCATGATGCACTGAGCTCCTCTCTCCTCCTGTCGTCCTCTGCGGGTCTTTCTGCCTCTGGAGCTGTAGAGTCCTGATCTGTGACTGTGGACCTCCACACCTGCTGCTACAGTTACTATTACTGCGCTATGTTCTCTTTCCTCCTGCTCCCTCTCTCTCTCTCTCTCTCTCTCTCTCGCACACCCTGAGGCCAACCGGCTCTCCTCGAGGTGTCATCCTGTTACAGGAAAAATAAAATGGACTTTTTTTACCGACAGGAGATGATACAGAACCTGAGCCAACAGATGTCCAGTCCAAATGTGAAAACTTTAAAATGCTTTTATAAGCAGTCTCTGGAGCTGCTGAAGCATCCCCAAACTTTTACTGCTACAAGAGAATCTTCACTATGCAGTTTACAACACTTCAATCTGACCTCTGTTCTAGCTTTTCTCTCCTTCTCTCTCCTAACTCTCCTCTTCCTTGAAATGAAGGAAAACTGTTTTGACAAGTGTTCAGTTTCTCAGCAATCTTAATCCATTAAACATGATGATGATATCCCTTCGCTTTGCATCCAAACTCTAGTTCCTCTCATTTGTTATGAGTGATGTGTTGTTTGGCACTGAGTCTTCTAATCTGTCTCCATCCTAGAAGGCCCTGCCCTCCCCGCTGCCTTTCCCAACAATGCTGCTGACATTCGTCTTTCCTGCGTCCGTGCCAGGAAAACTCAGATAAGTGATGAAGTAGAAGAGGAAACGCAGGAAGAGCTGAAAAGAGATTATGTCGAGACGCTTTTCTCCTCACTGACGGGGCAGCACTGTGTTGTGAATGGTTTAAAAAAAAAACACAGATAAGGAAAATTGTATTTACATTAGAGGTTCTGTGTTACTGTCAAACATGATTCACTTCTGTCATCATTTCCTCCTTTGTGTTGCTCTAATGTGTTTTATTGACGACACTGCTCGTAACCCTTTGTATGAAAATATATATTTGCATTGTTCATGCACTATGTGGGAGAGAGGGTGTGTGTGTGTGTGTGTGTGTGTGTGTGTGTGTTAGTGTAGAAGGCGAGCATTTGTTCTTGCGGGAATCACGCGGCCCACGCAAGAATGGAATGTGCCTCTATGTACTGCACATAGCATCACACACACACACACACACACACACACACACCAATCCACATGCTCCTCCGCCCACTCTTATCAGCTGTTATTTGTTCCCATACTCAGATGAATTTTGGCCTCCTGCATATGTTGGAGAGATAAGAGCTGCCTGACACAAGCTTAATCATTAGGGCTAATATCCACGGTAAATGGGTCGACTGTAGGATGACAACACTGAGTCACAGCACTGAGGAGATATGAGCGAAATACACACAAATGAGAACTGATGTGTGGAAGTTATTTTAAAAACAATAATATAGTCTGAGAGTCTCGTCAGTCTTCCTTCTTTGTCATAATGACAAGTGTTTCTGAAGCTGATCTGTCACTTAAAGGTCAGATTGCAGGATTAGAGAGGTTGGTAGTAATGGGAGAAATGCAGGATTTGCAGTGTAGTGTTTCAGGGAGTGATGCTGTGTGAAGACACTGACATCACAGTGGTGGCAGGGCCTTGATACTGACACTATGAAACTGTAATGTAAGCTTTAAATGATTTGTTGCTGTTTGGTTAAAGGAAAACTACAGTCAGTTGCAGCCTGGGCATCAGGTTTTTGTGTTATTAAAAACACTGTGTTCACCAAACTAATGTCTGAGATCTTGGAATGTGAGTTAAAAATAGGTTTGAAGGGGAGGAAAAAGAAGAAGTTACACAATCAGACAGGTTTGTAAACAAGTTCATAGATCAGCCAAACTCATTTAGAGTGGAAAAAATAAGACAAACATCAAAATTATTACCCAGACTGTTTGTTGTAAACAAGTTTGCTGTCTGACTTCCTGGTTCTGTGTTGTGCAGACTCATAGTTCCCTCTGGAACGAAGGATTGTGAGCAACAATTTTGTCTGATCACCGAGCTGTCTGAGCTATTTATAGCGATGTCACCATGTTCTGTGACTCTTGTCAGGTTGACATTGAAGGACACTCACTTGCTCATTTTCTAGCAGTGACTTAGTTGAGACAGTCAGTGCCACTCTTCATGTTCTCTATATACAATGCTGGAGCCCAGAGAAGGTTAGCTTAGCTTAGAATAAAGACTGGAAACAGAAAAAATAGGAATGTTGTTGTCACTGTGAAGTCACAAGCGTAGACACAGGAAATTACTGCAGCCTCAACAACACTGAAGTGATAACTTGTGATTTGCATATACACTGACAAACACTGTATAACATGTTTGTTGGTGCTGTAGAGGTGTTAGTGCGTGTCAGTTCTTTGCTGCAGCATCATATTTACCATAAAGACACGAGAGTGGTTTCAAACTTCTCACCTAACTGTCAGCAAGAAAGCAAATAAAAAAATTTCCGAAAATGTACAGTGCTAATTTAACTGATGACCTAAGATACAATAATGAAGCCAAACTAATAATAATAAGTAATAAACAGAAATTTTCTATTATGGTATATTACATTTTCAATTTTTTAAATTAATTTATCACTGTAGAAAAGGCTATAAAGTATTTAACAGAAAAACTATCTATTCTGAGAATTATGGCTGATGAATTATGGCATTGTAGTGGGGGAGAAGTGGGGCTGACCCCCCAGGGCCCTAATGGGGGAGGGCCCTCAAAAAGCCTGGAATGAAGAGTCTAGTTTTTTTTTGTTTTTTTTTCTATGTAATTACAGTCTTACTAAATACAATTTACTTAGTTAATTAAAATTGACTGCAAAGCCGAACATCATGAACCACATCAGATTTCACACGGGATAGAAATATCATAGATTATTTATTACTTTTTGTGGCCTGACAGTTCATTATAACCACTACATATTCATGTGTAGAGTTTGAGAGACATGGATGGAACGGGGCCCACAGAGACGGAATATGTACAGGGCTCCACCCCTGGTTAGACCATATGTGCAGTTTATTACCACTTGTATAAGTTATGATAAAACCTGGCCTCATTCAAGAACCACACAGAACAGATTTGAGTAACATGTTTGGCAGCCTGTGATTTAAAGGGTAAATATGTTGTACGAAAAAGTTACAAATGAAATAGTGGTTCCAGCTGAGTACAGAGGAAAAGAGTAACAACTGGACACTTTGGAAAGGAGAAATAAATCAAAGTCAAAGTATTTTTGTAAATAAATGTTACAGTACTGGGAAACGAACCTGAAATTTGGGATAAACGGTGGTGAAAACCTCATTCTTGCTGTGTAATTAAAGAGGAGAAAGGAGGAGAATTTGGTCAATCTAACACTTGTACAAGTGAAGTTAAAGGCAAAGAGCCAGAGGAGTTTAAGGGTTGCATCAGATCGTCAGCACTGAACTCTGGGAACTCAGCTGCAAACAAGCCAGCGGTTTGTTCAGATCATCTGAACGCCTTTACATAATATTGTTGAACTGTGTGCACAGCTACAGTAGATACAGTAGGTCACATTTGAACCAGGGAGTCAGTGTGTTACTGTGATGGATGTGGTGCGGGTAAATATTTTACTTCTTTATTCTGTGTTCCTACGTCTCATCCCATCATCTGGTAAACTATGTATTGATCACAGACAGGGGTGATGACTAATTAACCAGGGTTATCTTTAACAAGCGATTTTTTCTCTGGAAGAACTATCCAGCAAAAAAACACCTCCTCACCCATCAACATGTTATTCTGTAACTACTGAAAACTCTGCTCACAAAAAAATACCATAAAATCTACTGACGATGACGCTATGATCCCTGAATTACTTTGCAGACATCTGCTGCAGACTTGTTAGCAGACTTGTTCCCCGAATGGCACAGAAAGGCCTCTCAAACTGGATTTTTATTGTCACTTAGCCAAGTCTGCAGGTTTCATTTCTACCAAACAACAAATTTCAAAAACGTTTCAAAATCTCTGTCTCTGGGTGTTGCGTGGGAGGGAGAGGGTGCTCTCTGTCATAGCGCTGAACCTGATACACACCGTGTTTTCACTTCCTCCTCGGCTCCAGACGATGCATCATTCCTGCCACTGACACTCAGCTCTATATACAGTTTTCTCTTTGGGACCTTTCTGCCTTTTCCTGTCAGTAACTGAATGTTAAGACACAACGGCATAGGTTTGCATATGGATGGTAGGGACATGTCTTTTGGAAGGACAGAATTGTCCCTCCCAATATTTGAGTGAACATGTTTGCATGTTCGGCGTGAAGTCATTCGGATGTGGGACCGGCTCTAGGCATGGGCATGCTATTGTTAGTTTTTTTAACTGATAATATAAATTAATTTAAAAATGCGATACTTTGGCTCTGATGCAGCCGCCTGTCTCTGCTCTGTAATTACCACTCTGGTGTCTGGAGCAATGTCCTGCTACTTTTAGACGGTTGTTGATTCAACTGTATGATCATCATGGAGGAATTATTTTGTATGCTGGAACAGCAGCACACCACAGAAGTAGAGGAGGCTGATAAGGAAACAGGTGCATCTTCACACAACAGAGCAGGTCTAACACAGAAACCCCACTTCAACCCTGTAGATAGATCTGTTTAATGGTATGCTTTGTTCCCTTTTCCCTCTAGACACACTGCTCATCACATATCAGGCCTCAATACCCTTGTGAACATCAGCAATATTCACAATTACAACACGCATGAGGCTGATGCTGTTTGTCACTCTGATGTGGAGAAGCTAACAAAGTAGTTTGAGGCTGGGAACTCGTCATCCTGTGATGGATCAGTTAGTTAGAGATGTGCTCGTGTCCTGTGGGGAGTTAAGGTGCACCATGTAGGCACCGAGCTGGTATGATGAAGCTGTTCCCTGCATGGTGACCTCCAGGGCATGACTGCTGCAGATTACCTCAGAAAGTAATTAAGTGAAAAATATATATCATATACACAATGCTTTCCATTCTGGATGACCTCAGCCATGACGGTTTTCTGAAGCCACTTTCGTATATTGAACACTCTGTGGACATATCTGCTGGGTCTCAGCTCCCCCCAGAGCTGAACAACCATCGTCCAGAGGTAACCATGGCAGCCACTCAGGGGCTTGAGGGTGCTGAAGCACCAATGGGTCAGTTTAACACCATGCCGGTGTACAGCCTCTATTCTTTTATATGCCTCCGTGTGTCCCACTCATGTGGGCGCAGTATCTCAATAACACTTAACAGAACTTCTTCAAATTTGGCACAAGCATTCACTAGGACTCAAGGATGAACTGATTAGATTTTGGTGGTCCAAGGTCAAAGGTCGAAGTCATGATGACCTCACAAAACGCTGTTTTGGCCTTATGAATGTCTCCATTATGCCTTGAAGGAATCCCTTTACATTTGGTACAAATCTCCACTGGGACTCAAGGATGAACTGATTAGAAGTTGGTGGTCAAAGGTCAAAGGTCAAAGGTCAAAGTAACAGTGATCTCACAAAACACTATTTAGCCATTACTCGAGACGTGACACAACAATTATGACAAAATGTTACACAAATACTTCATATTTTCTATGACTCTGGATAAACAGGGTGTAACCTGAAACTAGTCTAAATGATGGAGGCAGACAACCATGAGGAGGTGATTCTAGTTATTTTTGGGGGCATTTCTGCCTTTAATGCAATAGGAACAGTGAGAGAGAGACAGGAAAGCTGGAGGAGAGAGAGACCGGATGACATGGAGCAAACGGGCTCAGGTTAGATTCAAGCCCAGACTGCTGCGGTACAGACTGAGCCTAAATGGTACGTGCTCTACCAGGTGAACGGCCAGGGTTCCCCCATACTGCCTCTATTCTGACACTTAGCCTTGTTTGGCCTGCTAATCATACATGCTACATACTTACATACCTCTCAAATACTTCAGCACAAGATCAAGTTTATGAGCACATTCATGCTCCCCAGAGGATAAACCTTTTTCATTTTGGGTATGAGACAAAATGGCAGCTACTCACACAGGATATATATCAATTTACACTAATAAGCATGAGCATGAACTTTGCTGAGCAGCTTAATGCTCCCATGAGGATAAACCCCTTGGTTTGGAATGACTTCATGAGCAGGAATGCTGGAAATGGAATTGAAAAGGGTGATGAATTAGGGGTGGGGGTGAAGGGTACTTCCCGAAGCATTTAAGAACTGCTGAGTGAGGATATAATGAAAGAGTCTTGAGTTTCCACTGTGAAATGAATGACCCCCACATTCTTCGGGAGAATGGTTTCTTTCTGGACTCAAAGCAGCGCCATGAACAATGGACAGGGACGCAAAAAACATGGGACGAAAAGACAGAGGAAGCGAGCAGCATCAGCAAATGTCAGCTGAAAGTAATAAGAGTCCATTGTTGGATGGTAATGACCGTCTGTTGTTGTGCTGTCTTACATAAAATTATCACAGATGCTTTTTCCACTTAGACATAAATCTGCATGTGGACGAGCTGCTGTCAACAATATATCACCAATAATTAATCATTTCCTCCTCTTTGTCATGTGTTCTGATTATTTAATGAACATTTCAGCCCAAAGCCAAACGGCCTGCTGTAACATTAGCCTGCCCTCAATCCACAACACAACAGGTGGACAGCCACACACTGGACACATTTCAACACGCTGCAAACTGCTGCTTTCAATTAGTGCTGTGTGTGTGTGTGTGTGTGTGTGTGTGTGTGTGTGTGTGTGTGATAGAGAGAGAGAGTGGGGTTTATGTACATGACCATTTCCGTAACCCCATGTGTCGTACTAATCACCTCGGGATGTGTAAATTAAAGAGTGACACAATTATGTGTGTGTGTGTGTGTGTGTGTGTGTGTGTGTGTGTGTGTGTGTGTGTGTGTGTGTGTGTGTGTGTGTGTGTGTGTGTGTGCGTGTGTGTGTGTGCATGTGTGGATAACTGGAGACACTGTAGGAAATGCTGGTGGAGCTGTAGAGTCTTATTACCAGATCCCCCTGAGTTAGAATAACAACACAGAGACATGAAGCTGAACCTGTTGACTTCTCTGTTTCTCTTAGCATCAAGCTAATTTCCTTCAAACTCTCCTGCTTCCTGCTCTGCTCAGAAACTCTGTGACAATCTGACATGTCTGAAAAACAGGTTGTACTCTAAGTATAAGATATATGCTCATTTCTGATTATTTAGCTATTTAGCTATTACTAGCTATTCACATGAAATATATGTTCATAGTGTAAGAGAGCCGTAAGTTAGCACTGGTAATAAATTAAACTACAACATTCATATCAATAAAAGCTTATTTGATTTGAGAAAGCTTTTTTTAAACAATTTGTTTGTAATAAGTGTTGATTTTTTCTGTCAAAGTTGAAAATTTTTAATGACTAATAATCACACTCAAGCAGCAAAACATGTATTGAAACTCACATTCATCATGAGTTAATGTGGCGCAAGTGAAAACTGAACAAACAATTATTTGACACAAGGTTTGACGCAATAGATCGTGTCAGAATATGGTTTTGACTGGGGTGTTTGCTGAATTAGCAACACCTGGTTTTCCTTTTCTTTTTCTTTTTTCCTTTCTTTTTTTTTTTTTTTTTTTACCATAGACGCATTAAGCTAATGTCCTGCTGCAACACACAGTAAGCTAGTTGAGCTAGCTGTAAATTAGTTAACTCTGCTGGCAACTGCACCAGAGGTTGTCTTTTTTTAATCCAACATCCATGGTGAATGTTGTGGTGTCACGTCACATGACCTGCCAGCTTTGACAAAGTTAAGAGACAAAGCTGTAAATGTAACTGGACTGCATGAGGTCATGTTATAATAAAGTGAATTTCTTTAGCTTCTGGACTGTTGGCAATTTTAAGACATCACTTTGGGCTCTGTTAATGTTGCTACTATTATTTTTCTCCATCTTGTTACATTTATAAAATTAAATAATTTATCAATCAATTTCAAAATAAATGTTAAATAATAATTCAAATACCCATTGCATACCTTTTTGCAATTATTTGTTTTATGCTCCTCTTAGTATACTATGTAGTTATGCAAAAACATAATCACTGTGGGGAAAGGAGGGTCACCAGCAGTATTTGAAACATTTTTTTTTACCAGTCATCAAACAAAGTTAATTTTCTCCTCTTTATATCCATCGACTGCGACTCAGTGACTGGAAAATAGACGAATGAAAGAATGTCTACTCCCTTTAGATATTTATCCAGGCTCTAGTGTTATCAGGCTGTGTGTATGATGTATGTGTGTGTGTGTGTGTGTGTGTGGTTGTGTGTGGTTGTGTGTATGGTTGGGTTAGGTTAGGTTTCTGTGTAAATTCTTTCAGTCATGTCCACAGCTGTTGTCAACATTCCATACTGGAGTCACACACACACACACACACACACACACACACACACACACACACACACACTTCTGCATCTTGCCACCGTGCACAAAGGTCAGTGTGTGCTTTGGCAGCCTCAGTAAGTGCTGTGATATTTACCATTGGTGTTTGTTTCCTTATCAACTGTGAAGCTCAGGTTGTGTCCATGTTTTGTAACGACTGCTTCATCTGTGTCTTTGCATTACCTGCTAACATATGTGTACTAAAACGAGGGTCAATAAGCCACTGCTTACGAGCAGGTTGTCATGGTGACAAGTGATTACAGCCTATAGGAATGCAAGTGTGTTGATAATGAAAGAAAGTGGGCAGATCTGACTCACTCAGTTGTTTCAGTGATGCATGGCAAGTGTGTGTGTGTGTGTGTGTGTGTGTGTGCGTGTGTGTGCGTGTCTGTTGGCAGCGGATGCGTGGGTTAATGTGTATTTTGTATAATGAGAACAGTAAATAGGGACTTTACATGCGTGACACATGCCTCACACTTCACACCACACAGTCACCAAATCAAGATTGACACTTCACGTTTTCACACATTTCTTGCAGCACACACACTCATAATTCACACACACACACTCATAACACACACACACACACACACACACACACACACACACACACACACAAACTCATAGCGCACCCACACACACAGACGTCAAACTCTGCCTGCTGCTGTGGGTGTGTCTTTAGCTGTCACTCAAACTAACTACCCAGTACTCAGTCCTTGAAGCATTTCCTCCCTCTCTTCTCTTCTCTGTAAAGAACTGCTACCCCAGGTGTTGAATGGAGGCGGAGTTGTGGTTGGTTGACTGTAACTTGGCCTTGATGCTGTGATACCTCCACCAAGGGACCTGGTATACCAGTGGCAGAAGTAGTTTCTGAACATGTTTTGGGCTGGACTGGATCAGGGCACCTGTGCAGTTGTGTGTTGTTGCTCAGCTGTCAAATGAACACTGGTGTGGACCAAACAAGCACGCCTCAGTCCGCTTCCAGTGTGGTTTGTTTGAGGTGATGTTAGTTAAGTTAAACTACCATTAAATTAATTTGCTGATCATGAACTGTTCAGAAAGTGATCCCTCTAAATGACATGGTAACCATGATAACATGTATGTGTCAGCATGTGAGGGTCGGGCAGGATCGTCAATCAGACAAAAGCAGCTTTAACAATGAACTCTCTGTACTTTGACAATTGATTTAAGTCCAACTGAAATCACATTTAGTGTTTGTTGAACTTATTGCAGTTTTGTATTACAGCATTAGTAATAGTAACAGTATTTCCTCTCAGCTGGCTGGAAGGGTGTGTCGGTGTCTGTGTTTGATTGACAGCAGCTGGAGGGGCGTTGTGTTGTTGTATAGATGAGTAAGAACCACACCAGCATCTAACTGGACCCTGGTGACATTAGAAGCTAAATTTACATGCTGGTTAATGTGCTGCAGCTGAGCAGCTAATTAGCATTCTAGCCTGGGACCTGGCGTTAGCGGTGCACTTTTCCCTGGTGAGTTTTTATTTGTTTGGTCGCTGGTTCATCAAGCTAAAGTGCAGGATGAGACGTGGTGTTCATATTTGTTTATTAGATATTAAGGAGATTTTAGCTGTAAAGCTAATGTGGGTTGTTGCTCAGAGTCTCTTCTGTGTTGTGCGTCTGTCTGGTTCAGTGTGACTGTCTGACCTGCAACATTTGATTGACTGTGTTTAAATAAGGTCTGCGTTTAGACACCTACCAGTATTCTGTCACATTAATGCAGACCCAGGAAGTGCCATCATGAAAAATAAATAAAATGAAAAATATTAAATATAAATCCCCCACAATGCACCATGATTGTGGTCAGAAACAAAACTCTCACGAACAGAAGAGGAAAGTGCAGTTTCATGTCTGTAGTGAGATGTTTCTTGTATACCCTGTAATACGGAGCTGCATGTGGCCTGAAAACAAAGAACATGAAGGAACCAGACACTAATAACAATATGTGTAATTTATTATCAATCTTTAATCTGTCAGATCAACTAGAACATACACTTCTCAGCCCTTACTGGGAAATCCCTTTGGCCATTGACTTCACCTCAGTCAGCAGTTTAGAAAACAGAATCCTCTCATGATGTCACCCTTAAAACACTCTGAACACACAAACATGAGCGCACACTATAACTGGAGTGATGTATTGACTGGCAGGATTTCAGTCCAGTGTGCTGATAACTGTTCTGAATGCTCTTTGAGAACCTGGAGAGGGAGAGCCCAGACTTTGGTGAAAGCCGGTTTAATAACTGTGGCAAGCATATGCTGCTGTTAGCATCGTTAGCACAGCTGGCTGTCTTGCTCAAAGGCTAACCCAAGACTAATTAATTTGCTGGCTAATTGGCTAGTTAATGAGCTAAGCTAACAAGCCAGGTATTGTGAGCGCAGACATCTATGCAGTGCTAACATAGAAATAAAATAATAGAATTTCAGTCACCTCGCAAAACAGGAGCAAAGACTTCCTCATGTCCTGTTAATCAGTTAACCAACAACAAGTGAAATTATCTGTCTGACATTTACATGAAAAATCCTCCAAAAGGCTCCAACACCACAAACACAGAGAGGTCAAGTTGACTGCACTGGCTGATCTGACGCCGGACGGACAGCTAGCAGCTGGTCAACAGATATAAAGCATAAAGAAATACATCAGCCACAATATTTTAGCTACCTACACATGATTATAGAAAACATATGCATATATATAAAGTTTCAAAGCAGGGCTGCACAATTAATCAAAATATAATTAAAATTGCAATATGGCTAAGTACAATATCCAAATTGCAGGAGCAATATTTTAGATAAAGGTAAAATGTGTAACAACATATTTGTGTATTGTTAGCACCATAAGCATTGTGGTGATACAGAGGTGGCCCGGCCTACAAATCATATTCTGCAGATGTAAAGAACGTAATTTTTTGGTGCAAGACCAACATAAAACAAATCATCATTTTTAAAATTTTTCAGGGAAAATAAAATGCAAAACCAATATGATTTTCTTTTTTTGTTTTGCATAGCGTGCAGCCCTATTTCAGCAAGTAATTATGCATGAAGTAGGCGTGGAAATAGAAGGAATAAAGAGACCACTTTCAATTCAAGTCAAATTTTTTGCCATAGAGTGGCTTCAGGGATGGCAATGTCAGTCGGTCAGTCAGTCAGTTAGTCAGTCAGTCAGTCTGTCAGTCCACCTCTTTGGTCCAGGCTCAAATATCTTAACAACTATTTCATGGATTACCATGAAATTTGATAGAGGGCTTCATGGTTCTTAGAAAATGAATCCTAATGACATTGGTGATCCCTGATTTGAAATGAGGTCGACATTTTTGTCTTTTGTCTCAACAGCTATCATCTGGTGGACAGCTGCTCAATTTGTGGACTGCGGGTCACATTTGGAGTTTGACAAGCTTATGTTTATTCTCCTTTTATTTGGAAAGTGCTGTAAAATCCTAACTGAAATGACTATGAAACATAGATTTTGTTCAGCCAAAAAGTGTAGTTTTAGTTTTAAAAATAGAGTTTTAAGGCAAAGTACACTGTGCTGTACTTTGCCTTAAAACTATACCTTAAAACTTAATACTGTTAAGATAACGCCTTACCTACGAAAGAATTACAGTATTCACTCCCCTCTGTTTTCCAGTATTTAGTTTACATATAATTTTCACACAACATGACAGAGTGATAATCTTAAAATATTGCTCATCTGAAGCAGCAAGGGTATTTTAATATTGTTCATAAAGAAAGTTGTTGTTTTTCCCCTCTCAGCTTTTGCTTGCTTGTATTTTTTATGCCCAGAATCTTACACAGTTCTTCTCTTTTTCTCTCATCTCCACGTTCAGGAAGGTGGGTGTGATGGAAGAGAATGTACCCAGGAACATGCACATTCTCAGAAATCCTGTGCTGGAGTTTGACAGGTACTCTGGAGATTTAGAGACAATGCAACAGTCTTTGAGTTGTTTGTTCAGCCCTTTTCTGTTAATGTGGACACATTCTGAGATCTCAGCAAATTCTTTGTTGAGTACATTATCACCAACCACCACAAATTATTGGCAAAAACTACAAAAATAGGACCCCAATTGAAATATACTAAAATGATCCAAGCATGTCACTATAGATTACTGCAGGAATGACTCCTGAAACCCAGAGATCGTTAGAATTATATCCTTTTTAAATTTATCCTCTATCCTGAAGTCTCTGGGTTTTTCAAATGGGGTTTTTTTGCTAATGATTGAAATAAGATCCAGACATTTTCACGTTTTATTCTACAACATAAAATACGTCAGTAAATACCCCAGTTCTGAGTTCAGTCCTGGTTTCTTTAAGCTTTTACGTCTCTTAAAAAAGACCGGTTGCTAATGAGTGGAAATGAGACTGCAGAGGTTGTCGGGGACGTTAAACGTCATCACAGTGAACATGAAAACTGATCTACTCACCAGTCCACCTTCTCAGCCTCGTTGTGTTTATACAAACTGTTACTGACTTTGTAAGAGGAAAGGCTTTTGTAGAAGGTGAGAGCTAAAAGTTTAGTGGTGGTGATGTTGAAGTCATGTGACCGTGGTGTAGTTGGTTTATGGTCTAACAATAGCTTTTTACTTCTGCTGATTGTAATTAGGCTTCAAACACCATGAAGTGGTGTTCATTAGTGAAGATGATCCTGCTGAACTAAACCTGTCAGTGTCATAAACTCTTGTTTATTTCCTGTAATATTCCCCAAAAGACAATGGAAAAATCCCACTGGATTTACTTTATGGAGGGAACCAGTGTGATGATAACTTCAGGGTTGATATACAATATATATATATATATATACATATATACAGTATATATATATTATATATATATATATAATATATATATAAAAAATATAATATAACTCATCTGAATAGAAAACAACAGCAGTGGAGCAAATGAACTACAGTGTACTACATGGATGATTTTTAGCTGCAGAGCCAGGCCCCCATCAGAACATGGTGTATCTGTTTATACGTCTCCGGGGGCCAAAGAAGCAAAACAGATACCACATGAATCAAAATAAAATATTCTTTTAATAGCTCACTGAGCCAAGATGACAGCAAAGTCGATCCCATCTGTTTCCAAGTTTCCATTATTGTGCAACTCCCCTGGCAAAGACCACCTCAGACAATGGTCCAGAGAACTTGAGGATGTTAACCATCACACATAGCAAGAACATGACTAACACCAACAACTTGTTATGATGGAGAATACTGTTGAGATTTAATGAAGTCAGCTTCTAGGTTTTTTTTCTGGAATATTAACAATATATCGAGCTCACTGGGCTTGTTACAACTGCAAGTGTTGATAGTTGGAATTAGAAAGAGAAATCACACACACACACACACACACACACACTCTGACACATCCTACACATGACTCTAGCTCTTGGGAATCAATTTAGGACTAACAGGCACTTAATCTAGATCCTGAACACTTCCCGTAACACCTATGATCTCAGTTAGACAGTTATGATACACAGACAAAAAATGTCCGATTGTTTCAGATTCACTGATTCACCACAGAGTACTGATGTAATGTTGGACCACTCCTTCCCATCCACCAGCTGTTACCGTAAATTACATCAGTCAGTAGTCAGTAACATTTAATAGTCTGTGAAATACTAATTTATGCATATTAAGTGTGGCTGTAAGTGATAGTACTTGGATTTTTTGTTGAATTTTGTTCCTGCTGCTATGGATTGTGTATTTCTTCATCCTCATGGCGTAGATGTAAGCCGTAAGTCTGTGAGACTGGAATATATATAGGATGTATTTAATGGCTTTTGTGCACAGAAACTGAATTAAAGAAGAGAGTTCACTGTTTGTATTTAGGAGGGCAGAGAGAGTTCAAATGAGACTTGGGTAAAATAATGAGGTAGTAAAAATTCCATGTTTTGTATTGTCTGTGTATCCACAGCTTAAAGGTCCCATACTTTATTCACATCTCCTCTCTCAGGCTTCTCTCTTGAGCTCTAGTAACGACAGGTCAGTTGAGCCAATCAGAAGAGAGGAGGCTCTGAGCTTCTTTCTTCTGATTGGCTCACTGTTTTTTGAGTGATACAATAAAAATATAGTAGATGTCAGGTAAACACATCAGTGAACCAAATCCTGCAAGGTTGGATGGTGGGTCCAGGTGTGCAGGGCTTGGGGCATGGGGGATGCCTGAGAGCGACGCTTTGTTGTGACATCACAAAGTTACAGAAGTCCTGACGGCTCATTTTAAGGCTAGGTTTCTGAATCCAGGCTGTGTGCATTTCTCTGTGGACTGAGCGCTTTGATACTTTCACAGTATTAATATAGAACCTAGACCTGCTTTATAATCAAAGAACACATGGACATCTACCTTTAGACTATATGGGACCTTTAATATATCACGCTGTTCTGAGCCATAGGGCTCCATTGTTTCCAAAAATTAAAAACACACCAGTGAGACACATTCTTGTACTGAGTAACATGTTCCTTCATCACCATGAACACACACTGTAGTTTAGACTCAGTCCCACACACACTGTCCTGATGCCACAAACACTCACACCAGCACCAAATGTGGAATGAGCCACAGAATTTTAAAAAAAAGTCCCCCAAAAAGTACAATTTCCTCCTTGTTTTTTAGATGTTTTTAAACCCTTAAAAAAAGTAACTATGTACAGTATTTGTGAGCTGTTTTAAAGAAACCAAAACTATTTGAACGATGGACTAATGCAATGTTAGTTTGGGTCGTTTGGCTTTGTCAACAATAAGAAAAATTTAGATGTGAAAATTATTGTTGTTGGTCCCAAAACTGTCCATTGTAACTGTCCATCAGATTTTGAGTTAAATTCAGCCACAAGTTTCTGATTTTTATGTATCACACTTACTGCAGTTAGTCACACAAACTGGATCTGGATCCAGGATCAACATGATGGCTGTTACTGCCAAGGAATTGAAGGAAGTGTTTAAGATAATGGAGGTTACTCTGGATTTCTTTAGAAACCAGAATTACGTGCCGGTGGGTCATTTTGTATATTATTCAAACTCATTTTGCATTCTGTGGAGCAGAAAATGTTAAACCCACACAACTTTATTTTAAATTTCAGTGGCCATCCCAATATTCAGAAATGACAACAAATTTGACTAAAATTATGGGAAATGTGTCTAAAATGATGCACAAGACAACTAAAACATTTCTATTTGATGGAATGAGGTTTGGATTATTCACTGCAATGATCATATAGCTTCAAGAGAAGAGCTTTAATGAGCTGCTAATGCTGCCAGTGTGTGATAATTACAGCTATTGAAGACAAAAATTAAAGGGGAAAACTGGATGTTAAGGATTTAATCTGTCTGATGATGTTTTGTTGCCGATGCCCTGTGGGAAGTGTTGTAAAGCTAAAGTTCTTACGACCTCAGATAGCAATAAGTGTGGTGGGTCTCATAACCAATGCATGGTCCTAGCTACACAAGGTAACACTTTCCAAAAAGGTGCACTTCAGATTGCATAAGACACAAATGAGGAACTAACTGCAAATTCATGAACTGGTAGTAGTTAGTGAAAATGTCACACAGAAGAATCACATAGAAGAATTTCACTGTAGATAACAATAATGTACTTGGGAACCCACAGTTGGACACTATTTTAATGCAAAAATTAGACCCAGGTTGTGAACCCCAGAAAATCCCTTTAAATTCCTACTTATTAAAAAAGGATTCATATTTTAGACATGAAGCCAAAATCTGTTTATTTGTAGTTCCAGGCTGTAAAATATATTCTACTACGGCTGTCATGTGGGACCCAAAAACAAACAGAGCTCTGATGCACTGGGCCCTGACCTTTGGCTGAAAGAGCTGGACTCCAGAGGACTTGTGAGGAAAGGGGTCGACAGAGACTGTGAGACTCTAGAGAGTGTGTGGCTCAGTTCCAGTGTTGGTAGGGAGCAGCATGTCCAGACCTGCTGCTGCGTCATATGAGCGGACAGACAGGCTCAAGCCTTATCATCTCTCTGTCACTGGGCTCTGTTTCTGTGCTGCCATTAAAACACAGCTGAGCACATGCTTTGAGATAAATAAGTAAAGGTTTCATTACATTAATGTCCACTAGCATCATAAACTAGCAAAACCAGTGAAGCAGTGGAGACTCTCTAGAAGTCCTATTGTCTGTCCATTCCTCCATTATTTATATCCCTTTAAGGGTCCACAGATCACAAAAATCAAAGGGTTTTTTCATAAAAGAAGTTATGAATATGGTCATGAGAATTCTATTGCAGACCATAGAGCGACTTCGTTTGCTGCACATCTCTCCATATTTCATCTATTTCTCACCTTCCAGCTGCTTGTCAGCAGGTTTGCTTCTTTTCCTTACCTTAGTGGCTATAAAATGGCGGTCTCCCTGCAAAGATCCATTCAGATTTCACTTGAGGAGGCCTGCGTAAAGACATGAACTAAAGTACTTTAGTTTGGGTTTCAGTCCCATGCTAAAGAAGCACATTTTCAGACACTAGAAGATGTGACCTTTCAAAAGATGTCTCATAAATGCATTTTTACTGTTCTTCTCTTATACACTTTTTAATTTGATTACGCAAATTTATTTTAATTATATTACAAGTATCTTTTTTAAACAAGCATTTAGCTCAATGCACCAGCTGTGCCTCACAGAGCTGTAGCTTGTAAGCAGCAGCTTGGCAGAAGCTCCCTCTAGCTTGATGAAACCCATACACAAATGTTATATATGTACATATACTGGATTTCCATATATGAAATACATGTACATTTAAAATAAAAACATATGTGTAAAAGATTATATAAAACCTATTACAAATTGGAACAATTTCATATATTGACATATACAGTATGTCTATCCCATACAAATGTGTATGCTTATATTGTAGATGTATGTAAATATATATCCATCTAAAACCTGTCAAAATATGTCAATGTCAATATATACAATATGCCTAGGTAACAAATGAATGAGAAAAAAATATATAAGCATATAAAATGTGTATACTTATGTTGTTATAATAAACGTCATATATAAATATATATTCTAAATTTTGTCATTTTTATATATTTCGAATGAGATTATTCTCACATGTTTTCTTAAACTGCCTGACTCTGTTACAGTAAGTTTATACCTCCAGTGAAAATCAGTGGAGGTGCTGGAAGCCGCCTGGCAACATTTCATGGCCCTGAGTTTATGTAACTGTATACAGAGCTGTTTACTGTTCCGATTTCCACTATTTGGATAGGTAATTACACACACACACACACACACACGCACGCACGCACGCACGCAGGCAGGCACGCACGCACGCACACACGCACACAGGGGAGGGAAAGAGAGAGAGAGAGTCCTCCCTCCCCTCCCTCCCTCCTCCAGTTTCCTGTCATACACAGTGTGTGTGTATGGATGGTTCAGCAGTCAGTCTCCAGCTGCTGAGCGGAGTGGAGCGGCACAGAGGACACACCAGACCCGTTCCTCCTCTGGACTCTCTTTAACTTTACCTTTAATGTGAATGACAGTGTTCGGACACAGGAACATGGAGGAACAGCGCTGGTCTTTAACTTTACGGGGAGCTCTATCTGTCTTCTTCTTCACTCTGCTGCTGGAGACCGGGAATGCCGGTGAGTTGCGCATATCCTAAACTTTATCAGCGCCGTCTTCACTGCCACGACCTCACTACTGTCCTCACTAATGTCAGTGCATTAGAACCAGACTCAGACTCTGTAGTTTTACTGGACTTAGGGAGCATTACCTCCAGCGCGTTACGCAGGGGTCTCCGGAGAGAGAGAGGACAGCCGGGCGCAACAGGTGACTCATACTGCGGACTGATACACGGCTCAGCGTCGCTCCTCACTGCTGGCTGCTCTGACATCTGCGCACTGTAGCGCCTGGTTCGAACAGCACATGTGTGTTTCCACGTAGAGATTAGAAAGATTTTTCCACTATGAGATAAACTTTCACTGCAGAAAAAAGACTTTCCGCAGTCATGGACTTATTAAACTACTGCCAAGGTATTTAGTCTGACGGTAACAGTGAGTTTGTCTAACTTTCACATCCTCACATTTGGGTTTCATGTGTTCTCCTGCAGCTCCTGTCTCTTAACCTCTGAGCTGGTGATGTCATCAGGGGTTCTTAACAGAAAACCGGTGTGATTATGTACTAGGGGCAAGGATGATGAAAGATCTGGGCATTTATCTGACTGGGTTTATAATGAAAAATACTCTTGAGTTGCATGATGGGACTTGTAGGATGTGATGTAAACTAAAAGTCAAAGTATGTCAGCTTTTCTTAAGATATCTCTTTTGAGTTTTCTAACTTCATCAAAGTGCAGGAATAAGTCTCAGTATCATACAGTGCTGTTTATATTTGGCTTGTCCCAGGTATCGAACCTACATGAGGTTTCCACTGAGTGAAAGACTTTTTTATGGCGGTGTTGCATCTCTTTCACACACTTCCCAAATATTCAGCCACACATATCTGGTATCTCTGGAAACACTTAGATCTCCACTAGAGTTTAAAATGCAGCTCAGCAGGTTTAAACAGTGTACTGATTAGTTCCTACGTGATCGTAGTGTTTTAGGGATGATGTGTCTGAGCCTTTCCCTCCATGTGTGAACAGTGGCAGTATAACAGACTTGGCCACTTTCCATGTGACAAACTGTGACACCAGTAAACCACAGAAACCTCCCCACGCTTGCTGACAGGTGGTAAGATTGAGCACAGCATTCAGATGAAAACAAGAAGTAAACTTTTTTGTTGTCCCTTCATCTCCTTTCCTTCTCCTTCTTCTTCTTCTGCCCCTCTCCCTGCTGTTTGTTCCTGCCCTCCTCCCACGGTGGGGCCTATTTTGAACCTGGAAGTCCCACATACCAGAAAGACTGTGTGGTCGTGCTGCATTGTATGTGTCACAAATAGACACACACACACACACACACCGACACTCATGTAAGCACAAAAAGACATATAAGCTTCCACCCACATGACACCCCCCCCCCCCCCCCAACCAGTGCACATTAACACACACACACACACACACACAAACTTCTTGCAGTTGACTGGAGGAAGCAGCTCACCACTCTCCCAGTGCCAGAGCAGCTTGATATGTCGGTTACACAAACAGCAGAGCTGGACTCTTGTTTTTATCTATTCTGTCTCTGTTTGCTTTGAATTGATGTCGGCACCATCCGCTGGTCGGCCCGTCACAGGAAGGTTCCTTCATCCTTCCTTTTTTTCCAGGGAATCTTCATCGTGTCAGGGCAGAGGCCGCCGCGAGCTCGTGCACTTCCTGATCCTCGTGCCGAGCCAAGAGTGTGTCGAAACAAAAACTATTTTAAAGATGACAAACAGAAGTCAGGGGTCAGAGGGAGAACAGTAGGACGACTTTATCACTGACACAGAGACTTTGTCATATTTCTCTGTGTTGATGGGCCCTTCTTAAGGAGTAGTGTGTGTGTGTGTGTGTGTGTGTGTGTGTGTGTGTATGTGTGTGTGTGTGTGTGTGTGTGTGTGTGTGTCCTGCAAAGTCCTGATTCCTACTGTGTTTACACTTACTTTAGTGGGCTGCAGAGAAGAGAAGGGGGTCACTCACTTTAACCCCTCTACAGTGTTCCCCTTTGATTTTTCACCATATTAGTCGACTTCCCCTCCTCTCAGATCGCTTCGCTGAGTCTCCGGATCAGAGAGAAGAAGGAGGGATGGAGGTGGTGGCAGAGAGAGGGAACCTGAGAAAGGCTAAAGGAGGGAGATAAAGACGAGAGGCATGAGAGGATTACGGTCAAGATGGTGGATTAAGACGGAGTTAGAGAAGTGGGAGGATAACTTTCAGGAGCAGAGAGCGAGCCGAGCCTCCTGCTGGGCCAGTTATGTGGCCCTGTGCTGCCTCTCGCCAGTTGTCTCCCCTCATTTTAATGAGCAGAGAGAAGCATCATTCCAGAAACGTGTCATCTATCTGTTTGGGAGGTTTAATGCTTTTTAAACCATCCTACTTTAAACATGCAGACACACCTGGAAAGACAGTTTAAGATCCTTTGGAAAACTTGGTATCAGATCTATAGTTTTTTTTTCATGTGTACCTGGGGTGTAGATTTTTCATTTTTTCCATCCACATCTGAGCAGTTTGGAGCAGTCCTTCCTGTATGTTGGTGATAAATTGGAGTCAGGTTTCCTGTTTGTCCCCCCCCCCCCTGTCCACTGTGAGCTCACATCCTCAGAGGTTTGGAAAGAAGAGGGAAAGGAAAAGAGAGGAGGAGCTCCAGAAAAATAAGTATGCATTGGAATTAGCATTATTTGTAAGCAGATTTATTGTTATTTCGATCAGGTTAGAGGACGCCATGATGGATCATTTTCAAATATTTAAAATGCTTAAGCGCCTGAGGCTGAGATCCACCAATATCCAAAGAATAGTTTGACATTTTGAGAAAATAAACTGCGTTAGATAAGAGCTTTGATTCCACTCTCATGTCTGTACATTCAGTAAATGGTAATCTTACCTTATGTTGGCTTTGTCATTTCAGAAAACAGCTTTGTTTTGTTATTTAGAGGATTTGATTGGAGCATGATTTATCTTAATCTGAGTGTGATCCACTGGTCTGCGTGTCAGACGGGAGCAGGTCACAGTAGCATGATTTCCCTCCTGCTGTAACAGGAGGAGAAGGAGAAATCTCACATTTCAGTTATGGCCCCTTCAGGAGCCGTCAGGAGAACGGTTAATGACAGTCCACACGTTCCTCCTCCACCTTCCTGTGACGCACTCAGGTCACTTGTGTTTTCACAGTGTAATTCCTGCACACGGACCAGGGTCAGGAAACAGTGCAGCAGCAATAAAAGAGCAAGTCAAAGTGCTTTAGCAGCTGGTACAATGGCCCACATACTGTACCACCATAGACCTTCATGCACAGTTTGACTTTCTGCACTGGACCTTCAGACTAACGCTGCAACCTCTGACTAAGACAGCTATCTTATTTTATCATGAGGGTATTTGCAGTGTTTCTCTTTTCTCCTCTTTCTTCCCTTTTGTAAAACATGTTCTGAAACACATACAGAACAGCTGACGTGCTAATTACTGTCATTCATATGGAGCCTGAAAAGTCTGAATTCTGGCTCTGAAAACAGTAAATATATTAAAGGAATGTCTTTATGAATGTAAACTTTCAAGAGAAAAAAGAATAGTTTGAGGAATATAACATCAACCAATAAAAAGACAGACAGTTTATCTGTCTGAGAATAGACTCAATTTCTTCACAATCTTTTCAATGTCCTGATGGTGATGATGATGATGATGATGATGATGATGATGATGATGATGATGATGATGATGATGATGATGATGATACCAAAAGATGAAGTATCTCTGTATTTCTCACAGGATGCTCCACGTTCCTTCCATCCTCATTTCTGAAACTACAGTGAAAGGTGTCAGTTTATGAAATGTTCCTGGTATGATGTCAATACGACTATCAACAGACGTTGTAACTGTCAGTTTTTGCTGAGAGCGGTGCATCACAGGTGTGAACACCCTGCGGGTCTCAGTGAGGCTGTGTGGCTGCTCTAACCTGTTAACATGGGCACAGGTTTTATTAGTGGTTGTGTGGTTGTTTTAGTGCTTTGCTAATTCACACTCTTATGAAAGTGTGTTACAGTAGCTGTGCTTTGTGTTAAATGAATAAGCCAGCACACACACACACACACACACACACACACACACACACACTCATATAAACACACCCCACAGGAGGGAGTTCTTCATATATAGGGAGGATAATGAGACTTCATGTGTGTTAAAGCTGAAGTCCTCCTCTAGTCGGGGTCTACAGTTCAGGTCTGCAGACATGCTGCCCTGTCAGCTGATTTAACGATAGCACAGACTGCACTGCATGCAGTTATTTTGTCTACATCTTGGATTTCAGACATGTGAAGGCTGTTGTTGTTGTTGTTGTTTGCAAGAGAGCGACTCCTTTGATCACGGTGAAGTTGGTATCTGTCACATCAGACATCCTTAGTGCGGACGCTACCTCCATCTCTGAGCCAGATGTTTATCCGAACTGTTTATAATGAAGAGTTCGACAGAGGATAATAAGTAAAGGGGTCATCTGAGATGCTTCAGTCAGTGGAAGTCATCAGCTGCTTCATTTATGCTTCACAAGTTGTGTTCAGCAGGGATCAGTCCGTCGTTAATTCTTTTTTTTTTTTAACAAATCAAGTGATTGAAATTATAATGATGTCTAATTCCATTGATCACAGTGCCGCTCATGTTAGCATAAGTTCCTAACTACAATACTAGAAACTGTATTATAGAAACATTTCACTTACTGTCAGGCTCCAGTTGTCATAGAAACAGTGAAGATATTGAGATCAGATGAAGCAGTCTAAATACAAACCACCCTGACATTCTTGATAAAATCCAGCCCTACAACATATCACGTTACAAACACCATGTCCCACAAGGCCAGTGGCACCAGCTGGAAGGAGCAGCGGTGTCCTGGTAAAACTAAATGGACCTGTCATTTTTTAAAGCTCTCCTCCTGTGTTTAATTCAACCGTTAATCCATAAGAAGATATATTTGTGGTTTTAAGAACCAAAAACCATCTCAGTGTAGTTTTACATCAGGTCAGTGAGCCAATCAGAAGAGAGGAGGCTCTGAGCTTCTCTTCTGATTGGCCAACTGTTTTTTCAGTGACCCAATAAAAATATAGCAGATTTCAGGTAAACACTCAGAGAAACCAAATTCTGCAAGGTCCAAGTGGGCGGGCCTTGGGGCATGGCTGAGGGCGGTGACTGCTTTGTTGTGACATCACAAAGTTACAGAAGTCCTCACGGCTGGTTTTAAGGCTCAGTTTCTGGATGCAGGCTGTGTGCATTTCTCTGTGGACTGAACGCTTTGATACTTTCACAGTATTAATATAGAACCTAGACCTGCTTTATAATCAAACTACACATGGACAGAGACCTTTAGACTATATGGACCTTTAAAGCTAACCAGGTTAATTACCATGAGCCAATGACAAAGAGTTAAAATGATAGTAACTGCTGCTGTGGTAACTGCTCTACTTTATGTAAACCTTAAGAACACATTTGACTTCTTCAGAAAGAATGAAGACAGAAACTCTCAGTGAATTATTGCACTGAGCTAAAGAAGCTAACAGCTGCTAGCCCGGGTGCTGTCAGGACTTGATCCAGAACCTGTCCATGACATCCAGCCCCACCAGGGGCAGACGCTTGGCGACATGGAGGCTTAAACTCAGACCTCCCAGCAGAAGCCACCCTGCTGCACCACAACACCTGAACAGTGTACAAAGAGCACACATCCCACCCAGCCAGTCAGGATTATTTGGACACAAAGGCCATATGGAGAAACCTTCACTCCCTTTCTAGATTCAGAGAAATGTGGTGTAAAAAGTAATTGTTAAGCCCTGTAAACTTCAGACTTACACAGGCTAACATGGTTAACTGGGTTTTTTCTTTTTTTTCACACAGCCTCTCCTAAGCTTGCAAGCAGTGGGCTTGGAGCACAAGAGGCAGGTCTGAACAGGTCACAGTGCAGAGGGAGATCAGAGAGGTTTAGGCAGCTCGAGTCATGCAAAGGAGAAAGACAAGGATAAGATTTTACTGATTATGCAGCTAGCCCAGGCAGCACGCGACAGACTGTACTGCATGCTATACCCTCCAGCCTGCTAGAGTGATGATAACAAACAATGTAAGTGTATACCAAGGCTGATTACTCCTTTATTATAAAGCAGAAGTGAAGACAGAAATGGGTGTAAACAGCTGTTTCTCAAGCAGGATAATGAATTTTTATTTCAACTATAACCTGTCATCGCCTTATAATGTTCATAATGAGCCACATTAGTCATGTTACTCGTGTTTTTAGATTTGATTTCACATTTCACCGATTTGTCCATTCATCTCTTACTTCCAGGATATCTCCAGCATTCACATCAGGTCAGATCTTTCAGGAAATCCTTGTTGCAGTCATTTCAGAGACTCCATGAGGTTTTGGTTTATGTGTCTAAAGTGGTTTGATCTAAGAAATGGTTGTAGCTTGGCACAAGCTGCCTATTGATTCAGCTGCGGCTGCCTGTCTCAGTGGTTTAGTGTGGTCTTGGACTATTTTTGTATGACTTGATGGTTTCCTCAGGTCCCATCCAGCACATATGAGGTGGCTGATCCAGGCACATGCTGCGAAGCCTGGTGGAGGTGATGCCCAGGTTGTGGTTGTCTGTGTTGACGGCCGTTTATGGTCCCGACCTGGAAGCTGATTCTTTTCGTGCGGTTCCAAGCTGCTGTGTGTTGTACAGTGTGTAGTTTACACGGTCATACATGCCTGCTCTAATGTGTCACTTCAGTTATTTGCAAGAAGAATTCACTGATTTGTTGAACAAGTTGCACGTAGCTGCAAACCAGTTAGGAGCTACAGCTTGGATCCCATTGCAAAAACTTAGATTTGACTCTTGATTTGGACTCGTTTCAAAGACTCAATCCATTAAGACTTAAGACACTCTCTAAGAACTCAAAACAGCCTCCTAAAACCTGAGGGTTTTCTGAAAAACTTCACTACTTCACTAAAACCTTTATCACTCAGTCTGTGAAGCAGATAGAGACATTAAATAAAAAACATTTCAGAGCTTAAACCTTTGACTTTTATTGTGAATCACTGGCTTTGCCTTAGAAACTGTATATGGCTGGAAAAAGAAGCGCATTTATTAGAATTCTCAGTTCAAACAACATGTTTGAAACATTTAAGGTCTCAAATGGTTTTCATTTCATGCCGCTATCTGCTCCAGAGGCTGAGAAATAAAGGTTTTAGTGACAGCGCTGCATCAGGTGAATCTTTACCTTTGCTTAGCATAGATACTGGCTCACTGATCTTCCTCCTCCTCCTCCTCCTCCTCCTCCTCCTTCTCCTCCTCCGACATGCCTCTCGCCCTGAGCCTTGACTAGCTGGTTAGCAGATTAGCAGGTTGAAGTCAGTGTCTGAATCTTCTAAATCATGTTTTTATCCAGGTAACTGCTGTAATCTGCTTCAACATCACTCCCCTTGCTCAGGTCATCAGCCATTCACCGAACTGCAACTTTAAAAACTTTTCTGTGGCTATTTCCCATGATGTATTTCACCTTCCTGACACGAATTTCAGCGAATCAAAATGGATATTATCAGTCACATGTCTTAAAATTGACATAAACATATACTATGCTTAAACGTCTCATCTGGTCTTCAAGGGATACAGCTGCACAAAGCAATTTAACAGTGGGTGAAATAGTAGTAGTATAATTACAGACAGATTGTGCTGCGGACCAGTGACCAATACTGGAATTTTTGTACTGTGACACACTGTTGATGTCTCAGCTCTCAATTCAGTCAGTGAATGTATTTCTGTTCCATTTTTTCTTCCTCAGGTCAGACTGAAGATTTCAGTACTTGAAACATGAAACCGACCTGATGGATATGCGCGTGTGTGTGTGTGTGTGTGTGTGTGTGTGTGTGTGTGTGTGTGTGTGTATGTGTGTGCACTCTGCAGGTATGCCAAACTTTTACCCTTTGAGGCAGCTGTGTAAGTTCTGTGATGTGGAGCTGTCCTCGTGCAGCGGCACAGGCACCTGCATGACCAACTGCTCCATCACATCCATCTGCATGGAGAGCAGTGAGGTCTGTGTCGCTATCTGGTAGGTACATACAAGCAGCTTCATCTCGTCAATGTGATTTACAAGACAACAGCTGCTCAGGCTACATTAATGATTACGTCTCTGTCTGTCTGTCGCAGGAGGAGGAACGAAACGGGCTTCTCTATAGAAACCCTCTGCCACAACCCATCCAAGCCGCTGTATGGTGTAATGCTAGATGACTACAACAGCTCCACCTGTGTGATGAAGGAGAAGAACACAACGAGTGGGATGGCTCACTTCTGCTCCTGCACCGACGAGGACGAGTGTAACAACAAGCTGTTATTCTCCCCCAGTGAGTTCACAAAACCAACTTCCTGTATGAGTTTAAAGCTGCACTATACAACCCGTTATTTTATTTAGGTAATTTTGAATGGATAAAATAGCTATTTTTGCCCATGAATACACACTCAATAACTCATACTGGCACAGTGAAAACATCCATACCATACCATTAGCCATAGCACTCATCCCTGAGGGCCGCGGGAGCCAATCCCAGCCGACATCGGGGCGAGAGACGGGATACATCCTGGACAGGTCGCTCGCCACAGGGCTGACACATAGACACGTAGAGATTTACACCAATCACACTCACTTTTATACCAATGACTGTCACCCATCAACCTGCACAAGGCAGCCAGAGTGTTCAGAGGAAACCCACACAGGGAGAACATGAAAAGGTTTGAATGTTCGAACCCGATCCTTCTTGCTGTGAGGCGACCGTGCTGACCACTGCACCACCGTGCAAGGGGAAATAGATACAATTGATAATCTTATACATTTTTATAAATTTCATAACAATCTAAACTTGAAATCTCTCTATTACAAAAGTGAAAACAGCAGACAGCCAAATTCAGAGAGCAGCTGGTGAACATAGTGGAGCACTGAGCAGCTAAAGAGCCAGATGTTTCTCTCAGGAGCCGGTGGAGACCAAAGCTGTGTCCCAATTCAGAGGCCGCATCCTTCAGAGGGAGGTTGCATTTAAAGACTGACTGTGTCACGGCGGCGCGACTAGACCGTCCCATTTACAAGGTTCCTTCAAATGCAGCTGAGAAATGCATTGTAACCTATCCCAAGATTCAATGCAAGCTGGTAATGAAAATAATATGGCAGCAAACAAAACGCCAACAGAGAGCCTGAGCATTACATTGTTAAATGTAAGTACTGGGTTTCAGCTCAGCTAATGGTACAACCGTTAACACCAAGAGCCTTAAAAAAAAAAAGTTGTCGTGTCTTGTCAAGGTTGCTAGGAGATAGGAGCCGTGCTTTGCAACGCAACAGTAAGGGTGGATACAGTTGGTGAAGCAAAGTGAGAGTGCTCTGTAGACCAGAACGCTTCATTTCAGTTCCACCTTCGCAGTCTACCACTTTTACGAAGGGCCACGCTTTCGTCCCTGAATTGGGACACAGCTGAAAACAGAGCTAAAAGAGAGGGAATACTGGACACAAACACCACTCCACATGAATACTAATGTTGCTCCATGTCTGCTTAATTTGTCGGTAGGTAAGTCTAAAAAAATCCATTAATACGGCTTTAAAGGATAACTTGATCACTTCATATTTATCTTTTTGTCAGTAAATCCCATGAAAAAATAAGAACACTGTGTTAGTCCATCCTCAATAGATTCCTGACCCATCTGCGGCCCCAAGACCTTTTGTTGGTTTTCATGGAATTTAACAACCATATGAATCATACAGAATTAATCTGATCTGCCTACACAGGTTAAACCCACATGCATGAAAACAACAGCACACTGGCATGTAAAAGCTGTTCTGACGTCTTTTTACACAGCTGGTTTTTCACATCTGGTCGACCAGTCATGAAATCATTATGTTATCTGCTCACTCAGCTGTACAATCTCTAATATTTGCAAAGAAGGACAATACAGCTGCTCTGCTTCCTCATATTTCAGCTGTAAATGAGTAATCATCAACTATCCACCGACTTGTTGGCTGCTGCTACTACTTTCTTTCACTTATCAATAAATTGTCACTCCTCTTTGTTATCGTTTTCTCGCTTCCTCCTCTGACTTTCTCTCTCCACACTTGCATGTAAAAGCTGTTCACATGCATTTGAGAAGTTGTGGGTGTTTCTTTTTTTTGTTGGGGGGGGGGTTTAGCTACTGTCTTGTGTAATGACTAAAGAATGCACATTCACATCACAAACAGGAAGTGGAAAGTCAGTGTTTGCGTCATGCGTAAACAGCGTTTGGGGGAATCCTCGGTTTGGTTAAAGACACTCAGCTGGTGTGCGTTTGGCTGCTGCCTCTCACAACGCTGAGAAGAAAAATTGGCTGTGTGTCTCAGCCTGTAAATGTGTATGAATGTGTGTGTATGTGCATGTGTGTGTGTGTGTGTGTGTGTGTGTGTGTGTGTGTGTGTGTGTGGCTGTGTAGGCCTGCCACGCTGGAGAGCTCAGACATATGGTTTCCTGTCTGTGTTTTACTCAAATCAGAAACATCTCCAGCACATGGTGAACAGGCCCCGAAGACACAGAACACCACAGTAGAGAGTGACAGTGAGGTAGAGTCAGTCTGCTGTTATGAGGTAGCTCTTTTATTCTCCTCCTTTGTTACAGTATCATTAAGGCAGAGCTGAGTCCTCCTCCTCCTCCTGCCCCACTAAACTGTGAGATTGTATCTGCTGTAGTGAAAATGATGTGGGAGGCCAAGTGTTGAAACAGACCATCCTTCTGCTGGATGAACCGTCAGGTGGTCATGTCTGCACAGTGACACCTCCCAGTTTGCATCAGAGTTCAAAGAGCAGATGACACATGCAAGCTTCATTATAAACTGAAGAGACAAAAAACAACTAGGAATCCTGGACCCTGAATCACCACCTACATGTTTGTTCAGTGATTCAAACAGGTCTGGACTTCAGCCCATTGATGGCTGTTTCAGAGAATTAGTCAACCAATCAGAGCTTTTGAGGGAGCTGCCTCACTAAACATGGATGAGATTACCACAGCCGCACTAACAGAAATAACAAACTCTTAGTGTGAAGTTAACGGCTCTTAGTAACCGCTGCCTCAGACTTTGTGTCCGTGAACAAGTTGGATTTTGACTGCTGGTCAGCAGGTGATACTGATGCACTCTGTTCTTCCACTTATTGATCTTTATAAGTATTAATTAGCATGAGACAACACCACTGCATAATAACAGTATAAAGTTATACTGTAGCAGGGAAGCCTTGGAACTAAAACCAAGTCCTAGGCCTGAAATAGCCATTTAAACACACACGTACACACGTACACACACACACACGTACACACACACACACACACACACATATATGTACATACACACACACGTACACACACACACACACACACACACACACATACATATGTATATACACACACACGTACACACACACACACACACACATATGTACACACACACACGTACACACATACACTCACACACACACACACACACGTACACACA
>NW_019174271.1:195857-239211 GCF_002260705.1 Seriola dumerili | reverse complement strand
ACACACACACACACACACACACACACACACACACACACACACACACACACACACACACACACACACACACACACACACACACACACACACACGTACACATACACACACACCCACACGCACACACACACACACACACATGTACACACATGTACACACACACACACACACATTAAGAGCCCTGAGGACAAGGGCCGTGATTCCTTCCTCCCATTGAGGACACATGCAGCAGGAAGTTCTCGTTTGTTTATTGGACCACTGCCACGGCTTATTCCTCTACGAATGCCCCACATTGTTGTTCCCCAGCATTACATTCTTATGACGTGCCTGTAATAGTGATTGTGTGAGGTTTATTGCATGACTCTGGTGTGTGTGTCTCTGTGAATCCTAATGTGTTGAAAATGTCGCTGTGAGGGAGTTAACGTTGTGTTCCCGGATTCTGATGGACAGCTCAGGGAGAAGTCCGTTACAAAATCAGTATTTAGGGAAATATGTGCTGTGTCCTCTCTGTCTCTGTATCGGAGCTGCTCAAAGTGAGAGACAGCTGTGTCCTAATGTACCTAATGAAGAGAGCACAGTTTTTAAGCTCTGTCGACCTTAACCTTAGCTGGTAACAAAATGAAGCTTTAAAGCTGCATATTTTCCTCTTCTCCTGTGTTTTATTTGAAGTGTTGATCCATTAGAAGATATATTTGTGGTTTTAAGAACCAAAAACCATCTCTGTGTAGTTTTACATCTCCTCTCATTTTCTCTCATCTTCTCTCTGAAGCTCTAGCAACAACAGTTCGGTGAGCCAATCAGAAGAGAGGAGGCTCTGAGTCTCTCTTCTGATTGACTGACAGTTTTCTGATTAAAGAAAAAAAATATATATAGAGCAGATTTCAGGTAAATACTCAGAGAAACAAAATCCTGCAATGGATAGTGGTTCCAGGTGGGTGTGGCACGGGGCATGACTTTGTTGTGACATCACCAGATGTTCTGGCGTAGTCGAGAGCTGAAAGGAGAGTGAATATTTGACTAACACTAGTCAGGTGAACAGAAACATGACGGCTAATTGAAGGTTAATGTTAGTCTGTATGTGCTGGATGTGTAAATAAAATAAAGTGTTTACAGCTTGTTGCAGTGCCTCCAAGTGGCTAACAAAGAAATGAATGCAGCTATCAATCAAAAATGTTGCTTCAGCATAGACAGCACATTTTAAAGTTCAAATATCATATTGGACAAAATCCATTTGACACATTTCATATCTAACATTTTACTTCTCTTGAATCCTCACTCTGACGTCCTACACTTGTCATTGTGTCGACACCAGAAACCTAATCAGAGATGACCCCTCTCTGGACCTGGACCTCTGTGACACAGCAGACGTTCCTGATCCAGATCCTGTAAAGATGATTTGCAGCAGACTAACGCGGCCTCTCAGACAGTGTCAGTTACACATGTGTTTTGGAGCTTGTGAACCAGTTTCAGTGGGAAGGGAGGCACTGATAGTAAATACTGCCTTGTCGCAGTAACATGCTGTTTGCCTCAGTGCTGTATTTACAGCTGTGCTATGGTGAGAGTCGGTTTTACGTGCTTGGAGGCATGCTATGTGAGGAATGAGACAAAGGTAGAACTAATTCATGTCTGACATGGATTCCTTTCCTCACACAGTCTGTTTCTGCACAGATGTCGCCTGAGCTCCTCCAAGTCTTTTCATGGCTTATTTTGGCATCCCTCATGATGAATGAAGTGTTCCTCATGACCTGAGGTAGGGATTTTTGGTGCCAAGGGGGTGTTTCTATTTTGATGATTATGAAGAAAAAGAAGAGAAGAGAAATATATGGACAGGGAAAAAAGGATTAGAATGACTGTCTCCAAAAGAGAAAGAGGAGGGAGGCAGACAGTGTCAGCATGTGACCACTTGGCATGTAACTCAAATGGCTTTGAGGTACAGAGTCAAAAATCTGTTTTTCCTGGAAATCTTGGTGTAAATCTCCTTAAACCCATGTCCACAATGTTGATTGTCCACAATGTTGATTGTGGACATGGGTGGAAGAGGAGAGGAAGACGGATGTGGAGCAGTAAAGGAAAAAGTGGCTCTGTCCATCTTCCAAGATCTGTTTTTTATTCTTATATTTTACAGTTCCTCCTTAACTGTGGAATCTTGGCCCTTCGTCAGTGAGTGTATCAGTCGTTCCGTCACACAGTAGGCTGCTTTATAGAGAAGTGACTTGAGCAGGCTCATTTTAATCTCCAGAAAGAGGAGGAAAAGAAGAAGAGGAGTGTAAGGTTAAAAGACAGGAGTCACTGCGATGGGATGAGGAAGTAGAGATAGACACAGAGCAGCAGAGAGATGTTAGAGGGAGGGAGTTGGGACCTAGAGAGAGGTGAGCCTTGTTTATGAAGCAGTCTGGGTTGTAAAGGCAGGACTGTTACCATGGCAAGTAAATAGTGAGTATGAGATTCAGTTTTAGTCAGTGTTACCAGCCTTCCTGTGGCTGGCTACACCATAATATGATACCAGTCTGGATAAAGGCAGGGCGTTTATAAACGTTCAGGAAAGATGGCAAACAACTTTATTCATGTCACACTTTTTAAATATGTTGTTTATGTAGTGTAATAGAATTATGTATAATGCAAACATAACCTCAAGAAAGTTCGGGCCATTTTTTCCTTTCCAGCTTAATAAGATGAAGGTACATCTAACATACTGTGACTTTGTGAGGTTGATATAGACTATTTAATGCATTAGTCAACAATATACACATGCAGCAGACATAGAGCAATATAAGCATTTATTTGGTGTCAGCTTTCTTACCCTTTCGCCTTTTAACTTTGCTTTGGTCCACAGAGAGAAAACAAAACAAAACAAAATCAGTAACGCTTTAAATTAAGGTTTTTGAAATTAATTATTAGATTAGAAATAGTTTACGTGATAAGAACAATCGTGTATGAAACCAAAACGCAAAACAGGTTCATGCAAACAGGCGATGGCTTAACACACATGTTAATGACGCACATCGTGTGACAAACATATGCTTCTGCATTCAAAATGTCAGCATCCCTTCCCCCCAAGTCGAGTGCAAACCCGATCTGGGTCTGGAAAAAAAAACAGCTGAGAGAGAAAGAGAAAGCGTTGTGAGACGGACAATGACTCTTCTGGTAAGTAACCTGTAACGCTATAGTAAAATAAGCTGGCACTAGTAAGCTAGCTAGGTGTTTGCTAAATAACTTTAGTTAGCGAACACCTAGCTAGATAAGTGGGTGTTTACTAACTTACTTTAGTTAGTAGACAAACACCTAGCTAGCTAGCTTGAATATTAAAAATTATTCATTGAAATTGTTGTTGTTTTCTTATCCATAAAAACTGCAACTCCCCCTTTTACAGATATTTGTTTACAGGCCAGTCTTTCATTGACATATCTCTGCAACAGGCCAATGCAGCATCTATATATATATGTCTATATGCAGAACTATAGCGATGCAAAGTTAGCTTAGTATTGTTGCCTACGTCACCAATTGTCTGTGACTAAGTTTGTGTTGTTTTAGAATCATCTGTATATTGGACCCCTGGAAGGCATCATAAATGAGAGATTAATATTAACCCTGAATTGATATGTCTGTGCTAAACACAGGTGGTGCCAAAATGCTCTCCACTACCAAACCCAGTTTGCAAAAGCTGAAACATGAGCTGGAGCTGGCCAAACAAAAGATAGCATGTCAGGAAGAGATGATCAAAGAGCTAACCAAGGACAGAGATTTCTTAAGAGAGCAACTGTCTCGATGTAAGTCAATAATTACTGTTTTTCAGTATGCAATCATACTTTGTTAGTGACCTGCATCCCCTTTTGCACAGTCCATCTGCACTGCCTATCTTGACCTGTCTCCTAACTGTCTATTGTGTTGCCTTTATACAGTATCAAGAAACATCAGTGTAAGAAATGATTAATCATCCCCTACAGCCTCTGTCGAGTCAGCTTCTGATGTGTGTGGGTCCCCCGAGTTAAGTAACTCATCCTCTACTGACTCCTCCTCAGATTCCTCACCCTGCTCACCCTCAGATGATGGCAGGAAGAAGAGGAAGAGGGAGAAGTCAAACAAGAGAGATAGGAAACAAAACAAACATTCAAAGCTGTGTTTCAATAGATAGTTTATGTTCACCATTTGAAACTACGAATTGAATGTTAATGGCGATTTCAATTACAAATGGAGCAATACAATTCCTTTTTTTGGTTTGCAAATCATTCCAGACGATATATACCACTGACAAACCCATGCAACCAAGCTGGAACACTATTGCGGCTGTGTTAGGGCTGCTGAATGCTGTTAGTTAGCATTGCATAGTTAGTAGTTAGTACCTCAGGAAAATTTTAAGGTGATGAGAAAGAAAAAATCTATGGCTGCTGCTTGCAAAACAGTGGGAGTGGATCGCAACACAAACTTGCTATTGCTGCCCCTGAGAAGTAAGTTCAAAGATCAGCAAACAAGTGAGCACAAGCTCAGCGATTTCACTGGAAAATGTCTAGATGTCTAGATTTGTGGCAGCATAGATATTGATAATGCAGGTCCTTAAGAAATCAGGGAAACTGTTGCATGCTGGGAAGGGGAATTTTGTTTTAGAAAAGCAAAAATAAGGTTTTATATCAGGTTTTTCAAAAAGTGAAATTTCAAAGTGATAAAAGTAAAGAAAGTGTTTTTTAAAACACCTGTCTTAAAGTGTGTTTTTATGTTTCACAGCTGAAATATCGCATGTCTTTATGTTACTATTGCACTGTTTTTTGTGAATGTAATTAATGAGGTTTTGTATCATGTCTTCAGAATGAAATGTGAAAGTGAAAAAAGTAAAAGATCTGTCTGAAAGTGTGTTTTTGTGTTTCACAGCTGAAATATTGTGTTCATATTGTATTTTTATTCACATTTATCAACCATAACCACATGTATCGCTCATCCCAGATGGGGGAGCTGAAGACAGCATTGTTAACTTCATTAGAACAATCCGATATCAATTCACAAAACCAGAGATCGATCTTTTAATATACTTCCTTTACACTCTTTTAGACCTAGGATTAAATGGAGGAATCCTCTATTTCAACTGTAATTTCATCAAATACATCAAGGCTATGAAAAATGTTGACAGCCCTGGGTTTGTTAAATGCTGTGAATTTGAACAAGTTACTAAATGTGTAGTACCCTGTAGTGCTCCCTTCTGACAGATGTCTGTAGGACACTGCCTGTGTTGATTCACATCAGTGTTGGCATTTACAGTAAATCTATGTTAGGTAATCAATACATACATCATTTTAAGTTATCAGATCATAGTGATAAAATACCCTGAGGTCTAGAAAGGTAGAAAACAGCTTATGTCACTGGATCTGTAGTTGTATGCCGCCACGAAACGGTGAAAAGTAGTGGAGGAAAAGTAGTAAGCCGTTATGAAATGGCTTATGCCGCTGGATCTATAGTTGCTTGTGCAGGTGGATCAGTGTAAAATGGCACAATTGGGGCCCTATGAAACATAAATGCAAGGATTAAGTGGAGGAATACATTATTCCAACACTTTCTTCATCAAATACATCAGGCTATGAAAAATGTTGACAGCTCTGGGATTGTGAATGTGAACTACAGTGGCTAGGCTAACCAAGGCTATTTTCACTCAAAGTCAGCATCAACGTGAGAATACATTGTCATTTCAATAGCATCGCACATATGCCAACAATGGAATAGACGAGAGGAGCTTAAACATTATCTATAGCGTTATTTTGTCAATAAAGGCAGAGATATGCATTTATGGCAGGACTTGTCTAAAAGCAGCCCGTGGGCATCAAATATGCATCAGGGGGCAGTGACGGTCTGGCAGTGAAACGAGCTGCAACTCAACCGTACGTAGACAAACAACAGACACGTGACAGCCAACATGACAGAGGAGGTCCAAATGAAGCAGCAAGTCTAAAGACAGATGAATGGCTGCATTTCAGATTTAAACTATGAAGACAGTAACGAGCTGGACAAAAGCAAAACTATATGCAACATGTGAAGAAGAGGCCATGTGTAGCTGTTCATACACAGTTTGGCCGGGGCACTGGGGTACATTAACAACACACATTACTTCTATTATTTCTTGAGATGTGTGTCTAAACTGTTGGTCATGTTAAATATGAAGTGCATTAATGTAACTGCTTTGTGTCCATTCGTAATGTAAGCATTAATGATTTTAATAACGCACCAGGTTAGAGGAACACTTAACAGTATAAATAATGTGACTCATATCCAAGAAAATTATGTTGTAAATGAAATATGAACATGAAAAATAAATGTAAAATTCTTGTTCAGACAGTTCAGAGATTTTAGCAGTGCACCAACTTCTGGGAAAAGAAAATATGTTACTGCCTCGTCAGCTCTACAGAGTTCACCAGCTTTGTCTGTCTGCCTGTTTACTGTCGGTCTCTGAGCAGGTAGCATACTGTTGGTTTATCACAGCATTTAGTAGAGTTGTTAGTACTACAGGTTTTATTCATTTCATGTTTGACGATACTAGATTAATGGACAACCTTCATTCCTCCATGATGTGACTGAATAATTAATTAAATATCACACCTTAAAATACTTACTGGTTTGAATGGAAATGTTCAGTTCAGTCAACATGAATAATGATATGTAAAGTCTCATTAGAAGGGTTTTGCTGGCACACTAAACAAACTGGCTCAGTGTTGGCCTTTCTGGACATGTACTTCAGCCTTCTCTGTATTTATAATGGCATACATCTATCCACCCATCACCTGTTTCAAACATGAACTCACGTCTGGCTGTGTCATTTTCCGAGGAAAATAGTTCCTCTTTCGTACCCAATACAACTTTGTTATACAGAAAACACTGTGAGGATCCAAGTAATTAGCAACTGGTTAGAGCATTTAGGGAGTGAGTCAGAGATGGCAGCGTTCGAAATCCCACCATTCATATCCTGAAATGCACACACACACACACACACACAAACAGACAGACACACACACACACACACACACACACACACACTGATGACGTGAGTGACTGTAAGCCAGAGGCGAGGATCTCTTTATTAGTCCAAATGATGTGTCAAACCTCATTGAACGCTGCATGAGAACACTCTGGCATCCTGATTGGAAAAGGCAACATGAGTCCCATTACCAGTTTGTCTTGGCAACGTCTCATTGGCTGTGTTTTACGTTGACTACATACACACACTTATGCACTCCAATCATAGCAGAAAGACAGCAAGGAAATAAACCTAAAACCTCTAAAACCTCTAAAACCTCCAGGCAAATTTAAAACCCTTAAAGCGCACACACATGTACAGACATGTGGAATGAGAGAACTGTGTTTGTCTCAAAGTCTTATTATTTCACAATCCACTTTACAAAAAATCTGTGCATGTGTTTGTGTTCAGTCCTTTCTGATTAATTCCATCCGCAGCTCTGCCCAAAGCAATTTCAGTAAGATTTACTGCTTAACAATCACAAAACCAACCACAAAATGAAGATATTATTCATCCCATTGCATGATCACACAGCACCCAAGCAGGCTACATGATGGATTCCAAGACATTCACTTTTTTAAAGAGACAGAGTTTAAAGCATATGAATCAGACATACTTTACAGTTAATGAGGCTGCGTAATCATATGACAGCTGTTATTTTAGGCCGGGGCTCGGCAATCTGCAGCTCTCGAGCCGCATGTGGCTCTTCAGCCGTTCTGCAGTGGCTCCCTGTCGCTTTGAAAAAAATAAAATAATATGAAAATATGTAACAGCTATTTTTTATTTTATTTTTATTTTTTCTTTTCGAGGCGATACTGATAATATTTCGTCGACTAGAATATATGTCAAATCTTACAACGTCTCCATAGCAACAGCCTGCCGCCTCTTCTTGCTGCCAAAGGCGGCTCATTTTGAGTTTTCGGACCCCCGGTGAGCTAACCATGGATAAATCCAAAAAAAGAAAAGTCTGCAGCTATATGTTTTATTTCAAAGTGGGTTACTTTTTATTTTTTTAATCCTTCACAAATAAGAGAAGGACTCAAATAGGCCTGCATAGTTCTGTGCTTTATTTAAAAGTAGGCATTCACATACCAGTGTCTCCTGTTCATAAGAGTTTAGTGTTTCCCTTTGTTATAACGGGTAAAAACAGCAATAAAATGTCAACAGTTTTTTGTAGTTCTAGAATTTCATAAATGCAATAAACCATAGTTCTTTTATATATACTGTAGTATAACTTTAAATAAAACTTTAACGCTGTGTTATCTTCATTTTAAGGGTCGAATAGGTTTTGCGGCTTCAGATCATTTTTATTTGTGGGAGAGGGGCCAAAAATGGCAGTTTTAACAGTAAAGGCTGCAGACTTCTGCTTTAGGCAAAGATGTTCAAAATAGCTCCAAATATCACTGCACACATTATAAGAAAGCTTACAAGCATGTATTGGCATGCCAAAGGTTGTCTATATGTTAAGTTAATGCAGTAGTTCAGTCTTTGCTGCTTCATGGTGTCAGCAGCCTCTGACTGTGTTGTTGCATACACAAATCTATCAAGACACAAATAAAGTTGTTAGAGATGTTTGTTTTTTTATTTTTAGCTGTATTCAGTCATAGTTTTGACTTGTCTGATAACCTTTTATACATCTTCAGGGTTCTATAGCACTCAGTCATGAGCACTCTGTATGTGAAAATCTGGAAGCTAAATAGATGCAGGGTGGTGTGACTTCTTCAGCGGTCAGTTCTTGGTGTGAGCGCCTCCAGCCTGTCGATGTGGCAGCTTTGCTCAGAAGGGTATCCCTCTCTCCCCTGAGAGACTGCAGTGAAACACTCTTTGAAAGGTGCCCCATCAGAGCAGACCATGACGTGCTGAGCAGAGCCAAGGCAGACAGGCCCTTGACTGTTTTCTCCCTGCCTCCGGAGCTCTGAGGGTTGGCCGCCGCTCTGTCCTGGCTGCCAGTCAGAGTCAGAGGAGGTAGTTAATGCTATAGCTCGTAAAGCTATAAAGACTGCTCACGCTATTGGGAGTGACCACCGTAGGCCAACTGACTGAGTTCAGAGTCAGCTCTCTACTGAGATCACAAACAGATACAGATCCACATTTATAAATATATTTCAAAGTCATTGTTATGATGGAAAGGACAAGATTTACAGCTCTCTGTGGAGCAGGGAACAGCATGTTGTTTTCATAGCACAGGCTTCAAGAGTGACTTCCCTGTGGTGGGCTCATTTGTGTTGGACTATTACTGTATGAGTAGTGGGAGGAAATTGCAGTGTGCTGCTCCTGCATGCAGCACCCAAAACACACACATTAGCCTATATGTCTTCCAAAGACTTTACTTCCATCCCTTTTCCGTGGAAATGTTAGGGTGCTTCTTCTGTCCAAAGAGGAGGGATGTATCCAAAGAATTTTTATGGATGTTGGATGAAACAGGCAAAAATGGAATCCAGACATTGTTTGAATAACAATATAGTAGTTTTCATTGTTAGTGGTGTGGTCCACCTTATCCGTACTGGATTCAAATTGCCTTCACATGTAAGCAGAGGGATTCAGAGGAAGGGATGAGGCAACCATTGTTGGTGTTTTATCTCTCTGATGTCAGCCTCACTTTACTTTCACTCTCCTTAATCTGTATCTGAACCATATTAAGTTACAGCTAACACAAACCAAGCATTCCCTTGTGTACACCTCCAACATCTCAATTACCCACGTGTGCAGCATGAAATCAGATGGCAGTTGTTCATGACATGATGGAAAAGGGTCAGTTGTTGACTGACTTCTTTAATAGAATAGCCCAAGTTTGATTGGCTATGCTGGAAACAGAAACACCAGCTGCTCTTCTGTTTTATTTCTGACAAAGTAGCTGCTCACTTGGCGTTGCCGTAGTATTAAAGGTCCTATACTTTACACTTTTCCTGTGTTTTATTTGAAGTGTCGATCCATAAGAAGATATATTTGTGGTTTTAACCAACCAATCAGTGTAGTTTTACATCTCCTTCTCAGGCTTCTCTCTGGAGCTCTACTAACAACAGGTAGTGAGCCAATCAGAAGAGAGGAGGCTCTGAGCCTCTCTTCTGATTGGCTGATAGTTTTCTGAGTGATGAAATAAAAATGTAGCAGATTTCAGATAAAAACCAAATCCTGCATGGTTGGACATTGGGTCCAGGTGGGCGGGGCTTGGGGCATGGCTGAGGGCAATGACTGCTTTGTTGTGACATCACAAACCTGCTTTATAATCAAACAACACATGGACATCTACCTTTAGACTATATGGGACCGTTAAACCAAACTTGCTGGTGCTACCAGTTTAATCAAGTGTTACCAAATCAATTATAAGTATTATAGGAACAGAGTTCTTGTGTTGAAGTTCTCTCTGCCTACTATTTGACCAGCAACATGTAGATTTAGGCCAACTTGTCACTTCTCTGGTAAATTCAAACCAACCTAGGCTAATCTACTGGATCAACACTATCTACGGTTTTCTACGTTGAAGGCTACATGACAGCTACCATTCTGAAAGCTGAGTTTGAATGACTAGCCTCCTGACAGTCCCAAAATGACTGCTGCTGCTGTTCTTCAACACTGCTTTGTCTCTATGTTGGCGTTTACAAAAACCACTGCATCTGCCCACATTAGCGTCAGCCTCAGCCTCAGATAGGCTTGGAAAATCCCACCTATTCAGACATTTAGCACTGCTAGCTACAGAAACAGCATGGCAGCAAACAATCATGACTCATGTTTTCAGCCTTCACCACAATCATCACACGCCATATCATGAACTTCTTCATAGCAAATTTTCATGATTCAGTTCACAGGCAGTCTGAATGTCATCAAGAACCTCAAGCTGTTTAGCTCATAGATGGAGGAATTTCATAATCTGCTAGTAGCTAATACAGTTCTGGGCTGCTGTAAATGTTGTGTTGGTATGTGTTGATCTAGTTTATTCTGAACCTTGAATCCAACGTCATTTGTGTTCTTTTCAGTGTTTCAGTGTTGCTGCTTGTGAGGCTCCGGGTCATGTAGGCCACTTGCTCTACACCTTTTATTTATTTCCTCCTGCGTCTTCTTTTCCAGTTGTGGATCCAACTCCGGACGATCAGTTGGTGTCTGTGATCCTGGTGAGCCTGCTGCCCCTGTTGGCGATGGGGGTCATGGTTGCAGGAATGTTCTACTGGTACCGAGCCCACCAGAGACGCATGCTCAACCAAGAGTGGGAGAGCAGCATCAAGAAGCGCAAGCCAAGGGCCGGCGGGCTGGACTGCAGCGATGCCTGTGCTATCATGATGGATGACGACAGGTCAGACAGCAGCTCGACGCACGCCAACAACCTGAACCACAACACAGAGCCGCTGCCCATAGAGCTGGATCTGCTGGTACATACAGACACAATAGTATTTTAGACTTGTTTGATGGCCCTGTTCTGTGCTTTGCCTTTCCAACTGAAATGATAACTGTTGATCCTCTCCCAGGTGGGCAAAGGCCGTTTTGCTCAGGTATACAAGGCTAAGCTGAAGCAGACCACATCAGATCAGTTTGAGACTGTGGCTGTGAAGATTTTCCCGTACGAGGAGTACGCTTCCTGGAAGAACGAGAAGGACATCTTCTCCAACACAGACCTCCGGCATGAGAACGTCCTGCACTTCCTGACAGCTGAGGAGAGGAAGGTGGAGAAGCAGTACTGGCTCATCACTGCCTTCCACCCTAGGGGAAACCTACAGGTGAGACCTCCACTGTCAGGTGGGACAGTATGACTCCATGTTGTAAACTGCAGCCCCCTGAGTCAAGCCTTTTTTTTTCAGTCAATAGTTTCAGTATTAATCTACTGGAAATTCCCCCCTCTCATTATGCTACTAATAATCCAATAATCAATGCCCTGCAGGAGCACCTCACACGTCATGTGATCAGCTGGGAGGAGCTGGAGGTGCTGGGCAGCTCTCTGGCTCGAGGAGTCGCCCACCTCCACAGTGACCGTCTCCCCTGTGGACGCCCTAAGGTAGGACATTGGGTCTCTGTGTGTACTGAATGTCTGTCCATGGACCTGCCACTGAATTATGTTATACCACTGATTTATCTTTAGAGCTTCATTCCTTCCTTCATTTTTAATGATTTTATTAACATTACCAAAATGTTTTTCATTTATGTTTCTGTGGTTTATTTGATCATTTTAATTCTTTTTATCTTATTGTATTGTTGAGTATTCTATTGCATGTTATTCTATAAACTTTTAATTTAACTGCTTAATTTAATTTACATTGCAATATTGTCAAAATATGTACGTTATTGCTGCCATTTTTTTCAGTTCTTTGAGCTTTAACAACAGTTGGGCTGAAAGTAGAAAGATTGTCTTAAACTTGTCACCGTGGGAGCATGAATGTATTCAGCAGATCTCATTGCATTCTAGATGTTGAACTTTGAAATGTCTTGTGCACACAGCTGATATTTTTGCCTGAGGGTGGTGCTATGTGAAAGGTCAAGGAGACACCAAAAAAAGAGTAGAGGTTACATAAATATCTCCAGCAAATTAAATGGAAAAACACAGCCATTAGTTCTCAGTAACTTGTATAATAAGTTCACAATTTAGTTTTGAGGGATGTACTCAAGGAAACCTTTTGCATTATAAAATGTGTTTATATGTTATTTGTTTGCAGGGTTGCAAATTGTTTCATGTTTATTCTTTAACTGTCCACTTCAATGCTTTTATTTTGAAATTGACAACCGTACCTACGTTGTGCCTGCAGGTGCCGATAGTCCACCGTGACCTAAAGAGCTCCAACATCCTGGTGAAGAACGACCTGACGTGCTGCCTGTGTGACTTTGGCCTGGGACTGTGTCTGGACAGCAGCCTGTCAGTGGACGACCTCGCCAACAGTGGACAGGTCAGAGGTCAACCTCTGAATCATTTTTAGTTTAGTTTTCCTTTTTTATCAGAAGATTTGCTCTTTTCTGTTTTAGCATTTAATTTCTGCCTGTGGATAAATGTAGAGCAGTAAAAATATTTCACAATGTGCACAATTGTACTTGAGCACTTACTTACTTTCCATCACTGAATGTGACTTTAGCTCCTCTAAAGCTCTGCCCTGGGCTTCCTGTCAGTCTTGGCTAACAGTGGTTACAAACCTCAGCGCACACTGCCAGGTGTTTCATATGCTGCTACAAGTGGAGGGTTTGTTATCTTTTGCCATGGTAACGCTCTGTTTACCGTCAAATCCCTGCATTACAGCAACTTTGGTTTTGGTTTTTGGTGAGATATATCTGGCCACGTTTGTTTTGCCTCCTTCAGTATAAGTCCCTGAGTGTGTTAGTGTGTTGTGACGGTGCACACCTCTGTGCTGACAGAACCAATCTGACAGAGACAGACACACAATCAGGGGGATGAAGGGAGAAATAAAGGCTTTGTTGTGACATGCAAGCTCTCGGCTCACTCTCACGCTGTCAGTGAGACCTGGTGACTTCTTGTTTATGATTCACTGGTTAGAAATGCAGCAGCTACAGGTGAAAGCTAACAGCACACACCTACGCACACAAACCAAGCAAAATGCAGAGGGTTAGGGTTAGGATCACAGGATTTGTTCGTTTACAAATGGAGGCTGGAAATCTCCAGCTGGTTGTAATTATAACTCCTGTGCGTGTTCACGTGGTCCAGCTCGGAAAAATCTGAAGAAACACGGACATCCACACAACTTTCTGTGCCATGCATACAAAATGTGTTCCATGTGGAGCATTAGATATTATGTCAGCAAGCTTGTTTGGCTTTGTGTGATTAACTAGTTACCAGTATTTTGATAGATTTGAAGTTATGCAATACTAAAAACCCAATGTCTTATTAAAGTATATGTGTTGGAGGGATGTGGTAAACCTGTCAGGTCTTGGTACTGGTTGGTTTTCACTTGGGACTTGACTTGGGACTTATTATATTTGAGGCATATTGGCCTTGAGTTGAGACATGACGTTGGACTAAGTCTTAATGGTACACACTCTACCAGTTGAACCACTGAGGTGCCCCAGCGATGGACTCCTTGACTTGGAAGTTTGTGGTCTTGAGTTGAGACATGACTTTGGACTTGTTGATGCTGACTTGGAATTTATTGGTCTCATGTCTGGGACTTTTTTCTGGGACCTGATGATCTTGAACCTTGTCTTGATTTTGACCTGATTGGTCATGAATTGGGATCCAGTGATCTTAACTTGGGGACTTATTAGTCTTGACTTGGGACAACCAGACTGCAACAGCAACAGCAACATGGAAACTTTAGATGTCGTAGCTCAGCTGTAATTTGATTCCACATGTCAGACAGTTGAATAACAGAAAAGGAAACATGTCACAGGTGTAGTCTTGTATCTGGTCCAGTATTTCATCCACTACTGAACTAATCCAGCAGGTGAGTCAGGTGTGTGTTTTTACTGATTGTTGAAACAGCATAATCCAGACAATGAGAGAAAGTGAACAACACACTCATGGAGACTGATGTAATGTTTACTGTGGTGGTAATTTGTGCTGCAGTGACCCTGTGTTAACCCTGTCTCCTGTCTCCTGTCTCCTGTCTCCTGTCCCCTGTCTCCTGTCCCCTGTCTCCTGTCTCCTGTCCCCTGTCTCCTGTCTCCTGTCTCCTGTCTCTGCAGGTGGGTACAGCACGTTACATGGCTCCGGAGGTGCTGGAGGCCCGACTCAACCTGGAGAACATCGAGTCCTTCAAACAGACCGACATTTATTCCATGGCCCTGGTGCTGTGGGAGATGACATCGAGGTGTGAAGCTATAGGAGGTCAGCGCACCCACACACACACACACACACATACACACACACATACCACAAACACACGTATTCAGTAATTACATGTTTCAGGCTGTGGGAAGTGAGACGTCATGTAACACATGAGCACACACTCACATTGATAACAAAGCATATCCGGCTGAGGTGATGTGTCAACCACTACAATGACTCAACAGAGACAACACACACCATGAGTGATCACATGAAGCCCCGCAGATAAACTAATGTCATCTTGGAGCTCCGCGCAGTGTGTAGGATTTTTTTGTCACAGTGAAAGTGTGTGTTGCAATAGCAGTGGAGGCAGCATGTGAAAGTATAACATCTGCAGTCTGATGTGATAAACATAAACATGACATCAGTTCATTTGGGTAATTAACTCCCTTCATTTCAGTGCATGAAACATCTTAAGGAAATATTTCCCGGAGCCTTCTTTTACACAGAGCCCTCAAACTTCCTTAAGACATTATTTACATTGTACTTACAAGGAAAAACAGTATAATATTTTTGGGGCTATGCTTTTAGAAAAAAATAATCAGGATACATTTAATAGCATAAGTTTTTGTTTGTGGAAAAATGAGACAAGCCCTGTGACAAATGGAGGAAGTCTCTGCAGTGTCCTCACTTCCTGCCACTAGAGGGCACCAAAGTTAAAAAAAAATTAAAAGTTTACAGTTGCTATAACTAATATAATTTTTCATTCATCAATTTTAGTTTTTATTCTTAAACCTACATTAATTAATTTTTGGCCTCCTGCGGGAAACTTCAACGAGATACATAAGATATTATGTTATGTTATGGGATAATTATAAGGAAAAGAAATATAAGGAAACGATTGCCTAATAATGGGTCTCAGGGAGTCCTGAGGGATCTACTGTGTGTGCTCCACTATGTTCACCAGCTAAAACAGTAGCTGCTGCTGCTGAAAACAGAATGACTTGTGCAGGATGTGACCAAAACTGTAACGTTACACGACGTAAAACCAAAACAATGAACTGAAAGGAGCTAAAACAGTGTGTAGAGCTAACAGTAATCCTCTGATGGTTCGTCAATAGGAGCAATATCTTTCACGACACAGTGATTTGACACACTGTTAACAAGTATTTGTTAAAGCAGCTTTAAATCAATATTCTGAAATGCACTTCAATTCTTCAAGGGATTTTTGTTGTAGTGTTTTTGGTTACACAGATGGAACAAAAATAAACACTTAATTTACCTTCATTAGTAACTTATGTCAGTTTTATCTTTGTTTTTTCTTTGTTTTTATTAACAAGACTAATGTAAAATAACTGACGTCATCTTGTCTGTTGTTTGTTCTTTAGTCCTTGCTTCAGACTGGATGATACTTTTAGATCAGATTTACAGTGATCAATCAATAGATAAATGTAGAAAGTAGAATATTAAGATGAATCTTAAAGAGAAAACATGCCGATGTTTTAGATTTAGTTACAACAAACATGATGAATATAAATATAGGCAGAGAGAAATGCATAACAGACAGATATAGAAAGAGATAATGTGGGTCACATCAGTTTGTCAGGATCTTGTCTGTATTCATGAAAATGTTTTCTCTTCCACTAATGTGGAAGATCTCAGATTCAAAGTTTAGTTTACTCTCTGCTCTAATGCTCAAACATGTATCCGATTGTGCATGTTCATACACAACCACTGCCTACATGCACTAACAGTGTGTATCTGCTGTATGTGGGTGTGTGCTCGTGGCCTACATGGTGCAGACAGGTTCAGGCCACCGTCTCTTGTTGTGCAGTGAGGGAGGGTTGTGTGTCAGCAGGGAGGCTGATGGTCTTGTCTGTCGGACTGAACCTCGACCTCAGCTCCAGGTCTGCAGCAGGAATCTCAGGAATGTCTCATACGTGAGGGAGGCAATCTGGACTCTGCTGTTGCCCTTCTTTGGGCAGGAAATCAGTGAGAGATCTGGGGTGGACACTGTACCTGTGTCAGCTGGCTGTGCATGTGTGTGCGAGTGTGTATGAGTGTCTATGCTCAGGAGCCTGAAAGGAGCCATATGTAAGTTTGCTATTGCTACATAGCCAACGTAAGTCTAAGCTAACTGATAGGATCCGTTCCTCCACACAGTGGATGCTAGTCGTGCACAGATGTTTTTTTAACTTAACCAAACTCATTAACCTTGATAGGCAGCTGGATTTCTCACAAGCCAGGATCCATGTTTCCAGGTTCCAAGTTATTCACTTGTGGCCAAACCACAGTTACCAATCAGCGTCCTTTGAGGGAGGGGCTACTGGCAGTTAGAGGCGTGTCTTGGTGTGACGACTGCAATAAGCAACTGTTAGTTAACAACAATGGCTCTTAAGGTTCACCAGACCTATGATGAGAGTATTTCTTCATTGAAAGAAGAGCAGGGAACGACACTGAAGACTTTTCTATATGGAAAAGATGTTTTGCTGGTAGTGAAAAAAAAAGGGAAGGATGCAGAATCTGATTGGTTGAAGTTAGTCTGTGATCATCCAGTCTTTTTTTTTTTTTTTGAGAGCACCTTCAGTTTCCAGTGAAGCCTTCCCACATGGGTCTGTGTCAGGTTACAAACTAATGTCATTACTTGTTGTTGTACTATTTGACCCCACAGTTTCCACTGCATAGCAGACTAAGCTAGTTAGCCAGACATGCTAATGACTGCATCTTCCACGTCCACCTGAAATTAAATGTCACAGCATACACATGTGCTCTTTATAAATCACTTGTCCTGTGTTCTCCTTTCAGAACAAACAAGAGGGAGTAATTTATGTTTTGCTTTCATGATGGTGCCCACTGTCACTTTAATGAAATACGTCTATGTCAATGTCGATTAATACAGTCAATGAAATCTGGCATAAAACACTCTATCTATGGTTAGTTCGATCATATGATTAAAAAAAATCCAAACCTCTTTTTCAACTCAAAAACCAGGTTGTAACCATCAAACAACCGACTGGACTAAACAAAACAATTTCACTTTCCAAAAATGTCCTCATTCTTTAAAAACTCAAAGATAGAGTCGCACCCCCCAGACGCCTCCTCTTCTCCTCTGCTGAGAGCAGGTAGTCGCTCTGATCCACCTCCTTCTCTTTTCTAGACAGTCTGAGACATTTAGAACGAGACAGTCACATTCCAGCATGTGTGTTTGTCTTTGTGTTTATTTCAGAGAGGTAGAGACAGACACACACATACAGCTCTGTTTCTGTGTCTCACTTTGGGACTGTGTGTGTTTCCTCTGTCTCCACTCCACCATCAGGAGACAGAAATACCACCCTATGCTGGTGTTGTTGTTGTGGTCAATTATAGTACACGCTCTGTGTGTCTCTGAGCATTTTATGTACATGTCCTGAATTAGCCCGCAGGGCGCGGCAGGTCCTGCATGTTCTGTCTGAACTGAGGGCGACGCAGGGTCACGGAGTGGGGTGAAGGGTTTGAACTGTGCTGTGCAGAAGCTTCGTAGTCCACGAAGGGAGACAGCCGCTGGGGATGGTGATGGTTTTACCCTTCTGGGGCAAAGGTTGAGAGACAGAGGGCAAAAAGAATAGTTCAACATTTTCTAGAAATGCATTTATTTGCTGCTAAACCCCTCTTATGACAGTGTTGAAGTTAGCTGGTGCTGGAAGATGATTAGTTTAACTCGTCTTAGAATGGAAATAACCTTGCCTTGTAAAAAGATCATAAAATTCCAACCAGCATTTGTAAAATATAATAAAACTCCACATTTTCCTCCACTTCTGTGTTTTATTAGAAGTGTTGATCCATAAGAAGATATATTTGTCGTTTTAAGAACCAAAAACCATCTCAGTGTAGTTTTACATCTCCTCTCTCAGGAGCTGTAGTAACAACAGGTCAGTGAAAAACCAAATCCAGCAAGGCTGGATGATGGGTCCAAGTGGGCGGTGCTTGGGGCATGGCTGAGGGCGGTGACTGCTTTGTTGTGACATCACAAAGTTACAGAAGTCCTGACGGCTGGTTTTAAGGCTCAGTTTCTGAATACAGGCTGTGTGCATTTCTCTGTGGACTGAGGCTTTGATACTTTCACAGTATTAATATAGAACCTAGACCTGATCTATAATCACACTACACATGGACATCTGCCTTTAGACTGTATGGGACCTTTAAATCTTTTCTTAAGATTCACTTATATATTGTCTGGCTTGTGTTTAACTGTTGGTAGCCTTCTTGTTGTAACTATTTAAAATTATTTTATACTGTTAAAGTTTTGGATGTTATTTACTTGCATTATTATTATTGTATTGTAAAGCAGATGATTTTGGTGACCGGCTGTTTATCAGGTGTCTTTGCAGATAAAGGAGAGTGGAGTCATTGATGCAGCAACTGTAGTGGGTAATGTTCAGGCCCAGACATGCATGGATCTAGATCAACCCGCTTGCAGCGGAGGTGTCTCCCTCTCTTATTTTAGCCTCTTTAAGCTCCGTCAAAACGCCACCTGTGGTCCTGACGTTTAATTTTCACAGCTCCCTAATGTGCTCACCACAAAACCTGCTGCAGGAATTCAGCCCACAACTTTCTCTGGAGATGGGCGGATGCTTCGGATGGAGAGAGGGTTTTGTTTTGATAAGCCTGTGGTGTATCAGAGACCACGCAGGTTTATTTCTTGTGATGCAGTTTGCTCTGCGTTGTGGGATCAGGCTCATGTTATACGCCTGTTGAGAGTCTCTCGAGCGCCAAACATGGAGCTGTGTTTCTCCTAAGATAGTAAATCCCAGACAGGGCAGCCAGCCACAGAGGCCTGTGCTAACCTCCAGGCCACAAAGGTTTCAGACAGATAATCTGAAAAGGAAACTGTCGTAAACCGCTTTCCCCCCCCTTAGATTGGATATACCAGGGTTTTAACTATGGGCCCCAGACAGCGAGGGAAAAGTGAGACTGAGACTCTGGTTGCAGTCTCTAGTGAAATCTGTTCTCAAACCACAGATGAAATTCTTTTCATAGCTTTCAAATGTCAAGAGAAGGAGAGCAGGCCGCACCTCTCATACAGACTGCAGTGGTAGTATTTGTCTGTCTCACATATAATCCTTATGAAGATAATATAAGAGTCAAATCCATATCAGACCTGTTCCTCTCAGTCTTTTTTATTTCTGTTTTCAGCCTGCTCTCTGCTGCTCTGCGCCTCTGCTGAGTCCAGGGGAGTGTGTGGTATTTACACCAGCTCCGCTGCTCCAGGTCTAAACAGCAGAGAGCTGAGCACATTACCAGGCCTGGCATAAATAAGCTCCAGGGGAATGGGCCAGGCCTGGCTGGGTCCTGTTTTAAAACACTAAAAAGGGGGGAAGTTCCACATGTCAAAAACAGGAAATGTGGCCCTGTAGAGTCAGCTTCTCCGCAAACAGTCTCAATCCCAGCCCTCCAACTTCCTGTCCGGGGGTTCCACTCCAACCTTCCCACTTCCTGTGTTTGAGGACACAGTGGCAGAGACCACAGGGACCTGGTTCATAAGAAACTACCGCAGCTTTTCCTAGAGTTCATCATACTGTCCTGCTAATTAGCACAAACAGTGACAAGTATTTAAGCTAATCAGAGGCAGGTTATGGAGAAGACTGTTGAAATCAGAAACTTCAGTCAGTACACTCGCATGCTTACGCTGTGTACACAGCAAACCCACTGACACAGTGTGTGAAGTTCAACAGGGTAGTGTCTTAAATCAAACACTGTTGTTATGCACTCACCGGAAATGACACTCGTAATAGGTGACCACGATTGTTGCCCACTTGTCGACATGGAAATTAGGTCAGCATCTGCAGGTGGAGTTTGTCCGCTTGCCTCGGGATTGTATATTGAAACACAAACATCCTTAAAGTGCTCAGAGAACACTTGCTAACTTGGCCTTAGAAGTAAAAACTTTAGACATTAAACTCTACAACAGCTACTACTTCCAAACATCAGTTTGAAGACTACTTGTTGAAATTTGATTTAATTGGAGGAAAACTCAGTTTGTTTATCAGATCACATGTTAGTGAAACTGTTCAGTCACATGTTGAGAGCACAGGTGGAAGGACTGGACCACTTGTTGCTGTCAGAGGAGTCTTCTAGTGCTGCAGCGATCATTTGTCTTGAAAGTGGATATTAAACATTTCATTTCGGTGAGCAAGTCCAGAGAAAAACTTGGATGCTGCCAAATATAAAATATAATAAAAAAACAAAAAACTGTGCACACAGTGAATGACACTGACAGGTTGTAAAATAAGGTGCAGAAGTTGTTAAATGTAAGAACAAGATCAGGTGCATCACACTTCATTTTTGTTAAACATTTGCGGATGATTTCCTTGCTAAATGAAGATGACTCTGCAGCAGCGAGTGTCTCGTTTCACAGCAACTGTGAGATCCTGAGAGAGAGAGAGAGAGAGAGAGAGAGAGAGAGAGAGAGAGAGAGAGAGAGACCGACTGCAGCTGTTGTGAGTTCGGTTTCATGAGGTCTGGACCCAGTCCCAGAACTTTGTTTTTCATTTCTCATGGTTTTGACGTTGCGCTCTCTCTTTTTCTCTGCTGGTTCTTCAACATGAAATCGTTATAAGAAAAAAAAAAAAGAAAAAGACAGATTGTGCTTGGTGTTGTGCACAGTCTGAGGTCGTGAGTAATTGCTTGTTAGCGGAAGCTGATCTGTTGTTTTTAGAAATGATCATCATCCAAGCGCCAAAGCGAGCTTTTCCTTTCCCGTGGAGAAAACATTTTATTTCACTGTCGGCATCAGCGGTGCCAGTTTACAAAGCTGACAGCTCAGTGGTCTGGGTGGATGACATCATACAAGAAAGCTTTTACACTTTCTAATCACATTAACTCCACAGGCCACCTGTCTCACTCTGTCTTCCTCTTTCATGTGTTTTGTTCTTAAAATTTTCACAGTCATAAACCCTGAAACTAAACTGAACTCCTCTATATGTTGTTGTTTCTATGTACCCGCCACAGACAACATGACAGCAAGGAAAGACTCAGGTGATGACTTGTGTTTGGTTGTGTTTGTGTTTGTGTTTGCAGAGGTGAAGGACTACGAACCGGCGTATGGCTCTAAAGTGCGAGAGCACCCCTGTGTGGAGAGCATGAAGGACAACGTGCTGAGAGACCGAGGCAGACCTGAGATCCCTGACTCCTGGCTCAGGCACCAGGTCAGACACACACCCGAACATACTGAAGGAACACACGCACACATATCCATGGTTACTGATAATTCTGTGTGAAAAAACTGAACTAAACTAAGAGCAGAGAGCATCAAGATGGTTAGAGGAGGAAACATCAGTGAGACTCAGCCTCATGTTTGAGCCTCAGTCAGACCCAGACTCAGAGGAGGAGTCTGAGACCAGAACCAGAGACTAGCAGACGGGTCAGAGCGGTTAGCGTAGTTAGCATCTTTTATTTGTTTATGTTGCTTGTTAGCTTGTAACAGTACGGCACTGGCTGACACAGTGTTAGTGGTTGTGCTAATGCAAACTCTCACAAGGTTTCAGGTTTATTTAGCCCCGCCCCCCGTCCCCACAAGTTTACAGGATTGGTTCCTGAGGTTTGTGACGTATGAAACCCTGAATCTGTTTTTATGAGACTGTCATTGGTTCACTACAGTTCAAGGTGGAAATACTGATTATTTCACTCATCATACGTCTTACATTATATAAAAAACATCATATGGATGTTAACACTGGAGCTGGTTAATGGCCAAAACAAAGCTACAAGAGGCTAAAACATAATTTTATCTATTGTTTATACTAGAAAATATTGAATGATAAGAAATCATGAATATGCACACAGTTATTTTATTTTCATTATTTTTTTAAAGGCTTCATTAAAGATGGAGGACAGATGCTGCTGCCATTGATCAGGCATCTGCCTTCATGTTCACTCCCTGTTAAAATTGGTCCTGCGATGTCAGAGTCTCATATTGCTTCTCTCCTCCTGTCATCACAGGGAGTGGCGGTGATCTGTGCCACCATAAAGGAATGCTGGGACCACGACCCCGAGGCCCGACTCACAGCCCACTGCGTCGCCGAGCGCATCTCGGAGATGGAAGACGAGATGGACAAACTCTCCAGCCGCAGCTCGTCAGCAGAGAAGATCCCAGAGGAGCTGAAGATCCCGGTGGAGGTGGAGATCCCGGAGAAGGAGGTGAAAATCACAGAAATCCAGGAGATCATCGCTGTGGACTGCTCTGTGAGCGACGAGAAGTGAGATTAGGCTCCACGCTGTCATGGAGACCTTTCAACACGGGCACTTATTCTACTCAAACGTGATATTCAGGAGCTGAGCTCTTGCAGGACTTTGAGCCACGGTGTCACATCTAATTCAAACCCAGCAAAGATAAACTCTGTGTGACGCTTCTGGACTTCACCTCGAAAATAATAACAACTCGCCTTAATCAGCTGAGAAGACTCAAGAGCCAAACAGCCAGAGTTAACTGGAAGCTTCCAAAGATGAACTGAGCATGGAGACATTACTATTAAACCAAAGACATTTAATGTGCACTTTACCATTTGTTACTTAAGCATTACAGGTGTGTGTCATTGTGATGCCTTCATGTGTTCTGATGTGTTGGAGTTATGAAAGCTTTTGCCTTAAAGTGCCTTTGTGTATCCGACTTTGAGCCAAAGTTTGAACAGACGTTGCCTTAACACTAATGATGCTGTGGCCTCCACCCTCACCAGCAGGAAACTAAAGGTGTGTATGTGTGTGTGTGTGTGTGTGTGTGTGTATGTATGTGTGTCTGTGTCTATGTTTGTGTGTGTGCATGCGTGCGTGCGTGTGTGTGTGCGTGTGTGTGAGGAGAACGTGTGTGCGAGGAGAACGTGTGTGCTTGTGTCATTTTTAATCAGCTATTCTTAAACCTTGTTTGCCAGATAAACAAGCACAGTGTACATAGTGACAGTCACTGTACATACGTGACAAAAAGGGAACGTGAATCCTTCTACTTATCTTTGAGATTGAAGACGTAACAGAGATGTATTTTTTTAAAACAGTTTCTATGTTTTCTGTCTGTAGCTACAGAAAACTGAGGAAGGCGCAAAAGGTCTTTTACCCTGCTTTACATACAGTTTGTCATATGTAAGATATTGTAAATCCTTTATGAATTAAAGATGTTTCTGTTTACTGAAGTTCTGCTGAGTCTCTTTTTAGTCCGTCCAATGATACGAGAACCTGTAAACTGTGTTGTGTCTGCAGTGGATTTTATTTCTCACGTGAGAATAAACTCAAAATGATATTTTAGCAGGCCTGCTAAGTGATTAAGATTCAACTACATTTCTGTATTATTTAATTTGTATTATGTTTGTGTGATATTGCGAACAAATATCAGCTAGCTTAACTGTAACTCAAGGCTAAAGTTAAAAAAAAAACAGCTAACATAATCATTGACGTATTGTCACTATCAGCTAGCTAACATCAGTTAGCGAAACTGTAACTTAAAGGTGTAATGTGTAAGATGGTGCTACTTGCTCCACCTCCATAGGGGGCAGCATTTCACCTTTTCGCCCCTGTCCAGTTAATCATGTTGTTGTTTTCCCCATGTTCCTTATAATTCATTATTTATATGTGCATTCACTGTTGATAGTTAAATTTGTTGTTAGCACTGAAACAAATTATGATTATTTGTAGAACAAACAGTATGTTTTTATTTACCTATAAAAATATGAAGGCAAGGGGATACTGCATGACACATGGATGTCAGGCTACAGCAGCATGACATCATCACTGTGGCTCCTTCACATACTATTGATACTGTTATCAATCTATATATAAACTATAATCTTACACGTCGCACCTTTAAGGCAAAAATTTGAAATTGGCTCACATTAGTTAGCTAAAATGTAACTGTAAGGCTAATCTCAGGAACACTTTGAGGGAATTTCTTCAAATTTGGTACAAACATTCACATGGACTCAAAGATGAATTTATTTGATTTGATGGTCAAAGGTCAAGATTGCAGTGACCTCACAAAACACATTTTTGTCAAGCATCAACCTCCAAGGATGAAAAATGAAGCCAACACTGAAGTGCTAAAAACTGCAGCTCCTCTAATGACGGCATAAATACCGTTGAAATAAATATTTACAGCCTTGTACATAAAATATTTTTAGTCTCTTTAGCTCCTAACCGCTCTTCAGAAACCTGTGGTTGACGTCGCAGAGGCTACGACCATATTTATTCACAGTTGATAGTTTTCTGCCTTAAATCAAGAATTCACATGTTGATTAACCCCTGAGTGGTTGGTGGAGGCGACGGTTCTACTGCAACATATTACTAGTCTGAGCTGACACAGAGGAGACGTGTAACTTGTATCAGGATCTAAAAGAAAAATTCAAACGTTAGAATACACACTAGAGATGATAAATGAATCAGTCAGTGATAAGACAAGTTTTTTGAAACCCTGTGAGGTCAGGCAGAAGGAGAAACACAACACAGCTGTCTAATAAAAACCTCTCACCTCCAGTTGCTGTGGTTTTCCTGATCACATGATCCTGAGGCTGTGATGTGTGTCCAGACCCTCTAGAGTTATTATATGGTCTCGTAGCTAAAATCAGAACAGTTTCATGGAACCAAAATAGAAATACTTTGAGATTTGGGGTTTTCATAGAGACACCACATGTACAACAACTGGAGTAAAGTCATATGTACAAATGTTACTAAAATACATTTAAAGCTGCAGGTTCACACAAAAGCAGAAAGAGGTGAAGTGATAAATCTTAACTTCAGTTTATAAAAATCTTGTTAGATGAAAGGTAAAGAAATAGCCTCAGATACTACACACAGACTACACAACCCATACAGACATCTACCTTCAGGCTGCAGATACAAGTCACTCATATTCAGGACTTGACCTCACTGACTCAACTCACCGAAGACTATTTAGCCACGGACTATTTTAACCACACTTAACATCTTTAACTGTTTTACACTAGCTAAGCTGAACTTCATCTACTCTGTGTTTTTCCTTTTTCCAACTATGTGCTGTGTTTGTACGGAAGCTGAGAAAGGCCATACTCATAAATATTTCTTCATCCCGTTATCTCAAGATAACAAAGCTCATTATGTCGAGATAATGACATATTATCCAGAGAAAACTATTTTTTGTTATCCTGATTTAACGAGATAATTGTCCCGTTATCTGGAGATAACACATTCCTCATTTTTTCTCATTATATGATTTTGTTAGTCAGAGCTCAGATGTGCCAAGCCAGTATGCAGACGGAAACTTAGTATTAGTAGTAGAGCTGTAAACTGAAAATGTCAAGACTACAGATTGACCAATGCATCAGAGAATGATTCAATTAAAGGCAGAAATCACGCTGTGTCATACAAGATCATTTTCAAATCAGTCCTCGTCAGCTAACGAGTCTCAAAGATTGTTGCTAAGGAGGAGTGTTACTGCCAGTGTTGTGCATGATCGTTCATTGAACACATTCATATTTTTTGTGAACACTGAACTGAACAAATCAGTTTACAAATGATGAACGTGAACGCGAGCTCACGTTTTACGACAGTTTTACAGCACGCCGCATGACGTCTCCATAGACACGGCCAAGCTTGGCTGGTGGTAGAGGTACAGACAGTACAGACGATGCAGACGGTACAGACGGTACAGACGGTGCAGACGGTACAGACGGTACAGACAGTACAGACGGTACAGACCGTACAGACGGTACAGACGGTGCAGACGGTGCAGACGGCACAGACGGTGCAGACAGTACAGATAGTACAGACGGTGCAGACGGCACAGACAGTACAGACGGTACAGACAGTGCAGACGGTACAGACGGTGCAGACGGTGCGCACGGTCTACTACTGCTGAAGCCAGTTGAGCATTTGCAGCAGCCTTAGGAGCAAACAAGTGAAGACTCAGATGGATTATATTCATATACAGGTTTTAAATCTAACTAATATCTGTGATTCTTCAGTGGTGTACAATAATTGATTTAGTTTGGGAGTGGCAGTGATTTGGGGCTGCTGGTGGACAGGTAGAAGGAGGTTCTATTGAAAAAGAATATCGATCGGCCTATTTATTTTTAAAAAACAGAACAAATGAACGTGAACTAGTTCCTTTTTGGAAGTGTGAAGTTAGTTCAAAACTTAAAAAAATGAACTATGAACATGAACTAGTTCATTTTCATCTGTATGAACTGAACTTTGAGGTAATTCTTTTTAATTGTGAACTGGCACAGCACTGGTTACTGCGACTTAGTGTAAGAGGTTCAGCCCAAATTGTTTTCTGCGGATAATATCTCATCATGTCTGGATAACGAGCTTTGTTATCTTGAGATAACGGGATAAAGAAATATTTGTGAATATATATTTATATCGTTTCTCGGCTTCCGTATGTTTGCATTGACACTTTTACACTATTGAAGTTCCTGACGGATAAATAAACTAATTTAGATTTCTAGTTGAGTTGAGGTTATTTTGATACTGAAGCTTAATAATAATTAAGGTGGTGTAATCTTTGTCATCAGTCAAAAATGGTGACCCTAGACCACATTGTTAAGACACGCAGTGGGCAAACTGACTGACACAGCATTTCATAAGAATAGTTTTGTCATGGAGACTCAATTAAAAAGATGTTCGCTGTCCCTGTCCTCCTCCTGTTTTCAGTGTTTTAATGCATAGTTGTGTCAGCATGGCCACAGTTTATTGCTTTGCTGCATTTTCAAACAGAAGTTGAAGTCATATATTCATCACATTGTCTACAAGTTTTTGTTAGCCGCCTCTCGCACAGTGTGATACTCACCTAACCTGTTGTGGCACAGTGTGACTTCAGTAAGTCAATCAATCAATCAAACTTTATTTGTATAGCACTTTTCATGCAGGTTAGTGCAGTTCAAAGTACTTCCCAGAGAAATGATAAGCTAAAAAGAAATGGACAAATCCAGTAAAAGAAACCTGACAATGACATACAAAAACTGATTTTTAAAAGACTTAATAATTAAAGAACAGATAAAATAGAATAAAATACAATACATTAGAACATAATTACAATAAAATAAGTAAATAAAATAGTGACATAAAAATGAAAATAAATAGTGAAATAAAAGTGACTAATGACTAAAATCCAGTCACCTGTAGGGATCTTCCTCAGTTTCATTCTGCATATGGACAAAGTTGTATCTTATTCATTTTGATCATTTTCAAACTGAACAGATTTCACATCCCCACCTCTTACAGTCCTGTTCCCCAAGTAAAGTACATGTGTGTGTGTGTTTTACCACGTGCGTCTTTAGTAACATCAGCAAAGATGAATTCTGTGGTTTCTTGTTTGTACTTGTTGATGATGATGAGCAATCTCAGTGGCCTAACCCCCCCCCCACCACCACACCCTTTAGGAGACCAGAAGCAGGTCTCAGTCTGTTCGCTCCAATGGGAGAAATGAACAAGATCACAGATTATGACGGATTCTTTCGCTCCATAGTCACCAAAATAAATATTGGTCCCATTTTTTACAAGCCACATGTCTTCAGAACATTCTGATATCAAAATGACATTTTTCAGATCAACAGATCAGGAGAAAATTTACTTTGTTCAAGACCTTCCTCTGTCTCAGTGCGACAATCTCACGAGATCTGGTTTATACATCAAACCATAAATTAAACTTTGAAACTTAAACAAAATGTGTTTCATTGCTTAACGATTGCTGTTGTTGTATGTTGTCATTATTTAAGTATTTTGGAGGAGAAAACAGAGAGTATTAGCCTATTAAACTGAAATGAGACTTGCCCGAGCTTTATGCAGCAACAGGCTGTAATAACAAGAAAAAACAGATCTGTCTTTTCTTTCCCAAAGGATGCAGAGAGGTGAGTCTAGACAGGGATAGATTTTGATATTAACTACTGTCACATTTCATGCCAGTTGGCTTCGCTTGAGGGAGGGGTTGAGGGACAACACCCACTTAGGAGACCGGAACTGTGTCCCATTCCATACCATTGGTGCTGCCTGTAATGCAGCATCTTCTGTATAGAGGATCTTTGATCAGGATCTGAGCAGTGAGTCAAACACAGTGTGTGTGGTTGTGGTGTGGTGTGTGTGTGTGTGTGTGTGTGTGTGTGTGTGTGTGTGTGTGTGTGTGTGTGTGTGTGTGTGTGTGTGTGAGGTGCAGACATTCCTCTGCAGACCAGAATTTGTACCAGAGAACTGTAATGACAGGCTGGACCCACAGAGCGGCTCTGGTAGGAGAACAGGGAACAGACGGTACCACATCACACACGCACACACACACAGACACACACACACACACACACTGTTCCCTCCTTCTCTCTGGCTCTCTCTTCTTCTTCCATCTTACCATCTTAGAGATCAATCCTCCTTCTGCCAATCTCTGGTCTTTGGTCTCTGGTCTCTGGTCTCTGGTCTCTGGTTTCTGGTTTCTGGTTTCTGGTTTCTGGTTTCTGGTCTCCGGTCTCAGGTCTCAGGTCTCAGGTCTCCGGTCTCCGGTGTTTGGTCTCAGATCTCAGGTCTCTGGTCTCAGGTCTCAGGTCTCTGGTCTCTGGTCTCTGGTCTCTGGTCTCTGGTCTCTGGTGTTTGGTCTCCGGTCTCCAGTCTTTGCTTTCTGGTCTCTGGTCTCTGGTCTCTGGTCTCTGGTCTCTGGTCTCTGGTGTTTGGTCTCCGGTCTCCAGTCTTTGCTTTCTGGTCTCTGGTCTCTGGTCTCTGGTCTCTGGTCTCTGGTCTAGGACAGGGACAAGGCGAACATCTTTTTGAATGGTCTCCATGACAAAGATTCCTTATGAAAATGCTGTGTGAGTCAGTTTGCACTGCGTGTCTTACAATGTGGTCTAGGGTCACCATTTTTGACTGACGACAAAGAATTACACCACCTTAAATTATTATTAAGCTTGTTAAATAACCTCAACTCAACTAGAATCTAAAGTTAGTTTATTTAGCCGTCAGGAACTTCAATAGTGTAAAAGTGTCAATCAAACATACGGAAGCACGAGATAAACGAATATAAATATCTATATTCACATATTTCTTTATCCGTTATCTCAAGTATTAGCTTGTTTATGACATGATGAAGTATTATTATCCCGGAGAATGTTTTGGTTGACTTTTTTATGCAGTAACAAGTGTGTGATATTTTTTTTAAATAAAGTATTTTTTACCCTTATCAAGTTCAGTTCACGTGAATTGTTGTTATGGTTCATGAGTTTCATCTTTTTTTTGTTTTTGATAACTTCTTACAAAGGGGTTGATTACGTTTCTATTTGTTCTGTTTTTTTTAAAAAATATAGGTTTTCCGATTCTTGTTTATCTTTTCTGACTTTTTACACTGGTGTCAGCAGCCTTGGGGCACTCCAAACCTAAATCAATTATTGTACACCACTGGAGAATCACAGATATTAGTGTTCACAGATTTAAAAACCTGTACACACCGTGAATATAATCCATCTGAGTTCTTCACTTGTTCTTGCTCTCCTAAGGCCTGCTGCAAATGCTCATCTGGCTTCAGCCAGTAAAGTAGACCCGTGTGCACCGTGGTACGGGTCCTGTACCTGGTCTGTACCGTTGTAACCATGTCTGGCACCGTCTGGTGGCGCGTCTCAAACCGTCTGTACTATCTGTAGCTGTCTGCACGTCCTGTGGCCGTCTGCATCCGTCTGCACCGTCCTGTACTGTCTGGTCCGTCTGTACCGTCTGCACCGTCTGTACCGTCTTGTACGTCTGCATCGTCTGTACTTGTCTGTACCTCTACCACCAAGCCAAGCTTGGCCCGTGGGTCTATGGAGAAGTCATGCGGCGTGCCTGTAACTTGTCGTGATAAACGTGAGCTCCGCGTTCACTGTTCATCATTTTTAAACTGATTTGTTCAGTTCAGTGTTCAACAAAAAATATGAATGTGTTCAAATGAACGATCAGCACAACAACTAAGGCAGTAAACACTCTTCCTTAGCCGAACAAATGCTTTTGAGACTCGTTAGCAGTGAACGAAGGAACTGATTTGAAAATGATCTTGTATAAACACAAGCGTGAATTTCTGGCCTTTTAATTGAATCATTCTCTGATGGCATTTGGTCAATCCTGTAGTCTTGACATTTTCAGTTTAACAGCTCTACTACTAATAACTAAGTTTCCGTCTCGCATACTGGCTTGGCACATCTGAGCTCTGACTAACAAAATCATATAATGAAGAAAAAATGAGGAATGGGTTATCTCCAGATAACGGGAAACAATTAATCTCGTTAAAATCAGGATAACAAAAAAAATAGTTTTCTCTGGATAATATGTCATTATCTTCGACATAATGAGCTTTTGTTATCTTGAGATAAGCGGGATGAAGAAATATTTAATGAGTATGGCATTTCCTCAGCTTCCGTACAAACACAGCACATAGTTGGAAAAGGAAAACACAGAGTAGATGAAGTTCAGCTTAGCTAGTGAAAACAGTTTAAAGATGTTAAGTGTGGTTAAGAATAGTCCGTGGCTAAAATAGTCCTTCGGTGAGTTTGAGTCAGTTGAGGTCAGTCCTGAATATGAGTGACTTGTAATCTGCAGCCTGAAGGTAGATTGTCTGTAATGGTTGTGTTAGTCCTGGTGTAGTATCTGAGGCTATTTCTTTACCTTTCATCTAACAAGATTTTTATAAACTGAAGTTAAGATTATCTACTTCACCGTCTTTCTGCCTTTTGTTGAACACTGCAGCTTTAAATGTAATTTTAGTAAACATTTGTACATATGACTTTACTCCAGTTGTTGTACATGTGGTGTCTCTATGAAAACCCCAAAATCTCAAAGTATTTCTATTTGGTTACGCATGAAAACTGTTCATGATTTTAGCTTTTACGAGAACAATTATAACTCTAGAGGGTCCTGGACACACATCACAGCCTCAGGATCATGTGATCAGGAAAACCACAGCAAACTGGAGGTTGAGAGGTTTTTATTAGACAGCTGTGTTGTGTTTTCTCTCTTCTGCCTGACCTCACAGGGTTTTAAAAAACTTGTCTATCACTGACTGATTCATTTATTCAAATCTCTAGTTTGTGTATTCTACGTTTGAATTTTCTTTTTAGATCCTTGATACAAGTTAACACGTCTCCTCTGTGCTCAGCTCAGACTAGCAATATGTTGCAGTAGAACCGTCGGGCCTCCACCAACCAACTCAGGGGTTTAACAACATGTGAATTCTTGATTGGTAAGGCCAGATAACTATCAACTGTGAATAAATATGGTCGTAAGCCTCTGCGACGTCACCACAGGTTTCTGAAGAGCGGTTAGGAGCTAAAGAGGACTAAAAATATTTTTATGTTTTACAGCTGTTAAATATTTATTTCAAAACGGTATTTTAATGCGTCATTAGAGGAGCTGCAGTTATTTAGCACTTCAGTGTTTGCTTCATTTTTCATCCTTTGGAGGTTGATGCTTGACAAAAATGTGTTTTGTGAAGGTCACTGCAATCGTTGACCTTGGTGACCATCAAATCAAATAAATTCATCTTTGAGTCCAATGTGAATGTTTGGTAACCAAATTTGAAGAAATTTCCTCAAAGTGTTTTCCTGAGATTAGCCTTACAGTACATTTTAGCTTAACTAATGTGGAGCCAATTTCAAATTTTGCCCTTAAAGGTGGCGTGTTAAGATTATAAGTTTATAATATAGATTGATACAGTATCAAATAGTATGTGAGGAGCCACAGTGATGATGTCAGGCCTGCTGTAGCCTGACATCCATTGTGTCATTTGCAGTATCCCCTTGCCTTTCATATTTTTATATGGTAAATAAAAACATACTGTTTTGTTTCTACAAATAAATCATAATTTTGTTTCAGTGCTAACAACAAATTTAAGCTGAGCGAGAACAGTGGAATGCACATATAAATATGAATTATTAAGGAACATGGGGAAAACAACAACATGATTATACTGGACAGGGGCGAAAAGGTGAAATGCTGCCCCCTATGGAGGTGGAGCAAGTAAGCACCATCTTAACACATTAACACCTTTAAGTTACAGTTTTTCGCCCTATACTGATGTTAGTCTAGCTGATAGTGACAATAACTCAAATGATTATGTTAGCCTGTTTTTTTTTTAAACTTTAGCTTGAGTTAAAAGTTAAGCTATGATATTTTGTTCGCAATATCACACAAACATAATACAATTAAATAATACAGAAATGTAGTTGAATCTTAATCACTTAGCAGGCCTGCTAAAATACATTTTGAAGTTTTTATTCTCACGTGAGAATAAAATCCAACTGCAGACACAAACAGATCTACAGTTTCTCGATCATTGGCCGGACTAAAAAAGAGACTCAGCAGAACTTCCCAGTAAACAGAAACATCTTTAATTCATAAAGGATTTACAATATCTTGACATATGACAAATGTATGTAAAAGCAGGGTAAAAGACCTTTTGCGCCTTCCTGCAGTTTTCTGTAGCTACATGACAGAAAACATAGAACTGTTTTAAAAAAATACATCTCTGTTAACGTCTTCAATCTCAAGATAAGTAGAAGGGAATTTCCACGTTTCCCTTTTTGGTCACGTATGTACAGTTGAACTTTGTCACTATGTACACTGTGCTTGTTTATCTAGGCAAACAAGGTTTAAAGAAAGCTGATTAAAAATGACAACAAGCACAACTCGTTCCCCTCGCACACACGTTCTCTCACAAGCACACCATATCCGTAGCCGCCGCATGCCACTACCGCCCATCTACACCACTCCCACTTTCCATTTATTTCTTTTGTTGGGGTGGAGGCAAGCTATTAGTGTTAAGGCAGTCTGTTCAACTTTGGCCTCAAGTCCGGATCGGCCTTTGGGGCTTTCTCCAAACTCGCGAAGGTCACACATGACCCCTGTTTTGTAACTGGGGTGGCTTAGGTCTTTGGTTTAATAGTAATGTCTCCATGCTCAGTTCATCCTTGTGGAAAGCTTCCAAGTTACTCTGGCTGTTTGGCTCCATTGTCTTCTCCTGTAAGGCCGAGTTGTTATTATTTCGAGGTGAAAGTCCAGAAGCGTCCACAGAGTTATCTTTGCTGGGGTTTGAATTAGATGTGACACCAGTGGCTCAAAGTCCCTGCAAGAGCTTCACTCCTGAAATTCAACGTTTGAGTAGAAAAAGTGCCGTGTTGAAAGGTCTCCAATGACAGCGTGGAGCCTAATCTCACTTCTCGTCGCTCACAGAGAGTCCACAGCGATGAATTCCTGGATTTCTGTGATTTTCACACTCCTTCTCCGGATCTCCACCTCCACCGGATCTTCAGCTCCTCTGGGATCTTCTCTGCCTGACGAAGCTGCGGCTGGAAGAGTTTGTCCATCTCGTCTTCCATCTCCGAGAATCGCTCGGTGACGGCAGTGGGCTGTGAGTCGGGCCTCGGGTCGTGGTCCCAGCATTCCTTTATGGTGGCACAGATCAACCGCCACTTCCTGTGACGACAGGAAGGAGAGAACAATATGAACTTCCTGACATCGCAGGCCAATTTTAAAACAGAGTGAAAACATGAAGGCAGATGCCCTGATCAAATGGCAGCAGCAATCTTGTCCTCCTCTTAATGAAGCCTTTAAAAAAATAATGAAATAAAATAACTGTGTGCATATTCCATGATTTTATCATTCAATATTTTCTAAGTATAAACAAAGACTAAAATTATGTTTTAGCCTCTTGTAGCTTTGTTTTGGCCATTAACCAGCTCGCAGTGTTAACCAATCCATATGATGTTTTATATAATGGTAGACGTATATGAGTGAATAATAATCAGTATTTCCACCTTGAACTGTAGTGAACCAAATGACAAGTCTCATAAAAAAGATTCAGTGGTTTCATACGTCACACCTCAGGAACCATCCTGTAAACTTGTGGGGACGGGGGCGGGCTAAATAACCTGAACATTGTGACGAGTTTGCATTAGCCAACAACCACTAACACTGTGTCAGCAAGTGCCGTACTTGTTACAGAGCTAACAATGAGCAACATAAACAAATAAAAGATGCTACTAACGCTAACGCGCTCTGACCCGTCTGCTATGTCTATGGTTTCTGGTCTCAGACTCCTCCTCTTGAGTCTGGGTTGAACTGAGGACAAACATGAGGCCTGAGTCTCTTGATGTTTCCTCTAAACACTAACCATCATGATGCTCTCTGCTCTTAGTTTAGTTCAGTTTTTTCAACCAGAATTCATCAGTAACCATGATATGCTGTGCGTGTGTTCTTTCAGTATGTTCGGATGTGTTGTGTCTGACACTGGTGCCTGAGCCGGAGTAGGGCATCTTCAGGTCTGCCCTCCGTCCTCTCCTTCAGCACGTTGTTCCTTCATCTCTCACACAGGGGTGCTCTCGCACTTTAAAGCCATACGCTCGGTTCGTAGTCCTTCACCTCTGCAACACAAACACAAACACAACCAACACAGTCATCACCTGAGTCTTTCCTGCTGTTCATGTTTGTCTGTGGCGGGTTAACATAGAACAAACCAACATATAGAGGAGTTCAGTTTTAGTTTCAAGGGTTTTTTAATGACTGGTGAAAATTTAAAGAACAAAAACAGCACATGAAAAGAGGAAGACAGAGTGAGGACAAGTGGCTGTTGGAGTTTAATGTGATTAGAAAGTGTAAAAAGCTTTCTTGTATGATTGTCATCCACCCGTCCCAGAACTTGGTTTTTTCATTTCTCATGGTTTTGACGTTGCGCTCTCTCTTTTCCCTCTGCTGGTTCTTCACCATGAAATCGTTAAAAAAAAAGAACAGATTGTGCTTGTGTTGGTGCACAAGTCTGAGTACGTGAGTAATTGCTTGTTAGAGAAGCTGCATCTGTTTTGTTTTTAGAAAATGAATCATCATCCAAGCGCCAAAGCGAGCTTTTCTTTCCCGTGGAGAAAACAATTTTATTTCACTGTCCGGCATCCAGCGGTGCAGTTTACAAAGCGTGACAAGTCAGATGGTCTGGTGGAGCTGACATCAACCAAGAAAGCTTTTAACACCTCTAATCCAGATTAACTCACAAGGCCACCTGTCTCACTCTGTCTTTCCTCTTTCCATGTGGTTTTGTTTCTTAAAAATTTTCACAGTCATAAACCCTGAAAACAAACTGAACTCCTCTATAATGTGTTGTTTTCTATGTACCCGCCACAGACAACATGGACAGCAAAGGAAAGACTCAGGTGATGTATCTTGTGTTTGGTTGTGTTTGTGTTTGGGTGTGTGTGGCAGAGGTGAAGGACTAACGACCGGCGTATGGCTCTAAAAGTGCGAGAGCAACCCCTGTGTGGAGAGCATGAAAGGACAACCCGTGCTTGAGAGACCGAGGGGCCCAAGGACCTGAGAATCCCTGACTCCCTGTTCTCAGGCTACAGGTCAAGCACAACACAGGCAACGATACTGAAGGAACAACACGCACACATATCCAATGGTTTAACTGAATAATTCTTGTGTGAAAAAAACTGAACTAAACTAAGAACAAGAGAGCATCATGAATGGTTAGTGTTTAGAGGAAACATCAGAGAGACTCAAGCCTCATGTTTGAGCCCTCAGTAGACCCCAGACCCCAGAGGAGGAAGTCTGAGAACCAAAGAACCAAGAGACTAGCAGACGGGTCAGAGCGGTTTTAAGCGTAGTTAGCCAACTTTTTTTGTTATGGTTATGGCTTGTTATGCTTGTAACAGTACGGCACTGGCTGACCACAGTGTTAAGTGTTGTGCTAATGCAAACTCTCACAAGTTTCAGTTTATTTAGCCCCGCCCCCGTCCCCACAAGTTTACAGGATTGGTTCCTGAGGTTTGTGACGTATGAAACCCTGAATCTGTTTTTATGAGACTGGTCATTGGTTCACTAACAGTTTCAAGGTGGAAATACTGGATTATTTCCTCATCATCGTCTTACATTTATATAAAAACATCAATATGGGATGTTTAACATGGAGCTGGTTAATGCCCAAACAAAGCTACAAGAGGCTAAAACATATTTTATCTATTGTTATACTAGAAAATAATTGAATGATAAGAATCATGAATATGCACACAGTTATTAATTTTTCATTATTTTTTTAAAGGCTTCATTAAAGATGGAGGACAGAATGCTGCGCATGAATCAGGCACTGCCTTCATGTTCACTCCCTGTTAAATTGTCCTGCGATCGTCAAGAGTCTCATATTGCTTACTCTCCTCCTGTCGTCAACAGGGAGTGGCGGTGATCTGTGCCACCATAAAAAGGAATGCTGGGACCACGAACCCCGAGGCCCGACTCACAGCCCACTGCGTCGCCGAGCGCATCTCGGAGATGGAAGACGAAATGGACAACTCTCCGCCGCAGCTCGTCAGCAAGAGAAGATCCCAGAGAGCTGAAAGGATCCACGGTTGGAGGTGGAGATACCCGGAGAAGGAGGTGAAAATCACAGAAAATCCAGGAGATCTATCGCTGTGGACTGCTCTGTGAGCGACGAGAAGTGAGATTAGGCTCCCACGCTGGTCCATGGAGACCTTTCAACACGGGCGACTTATTCTACTCAAACGTGAATATTCAGGAGCTGAGCTCTTTGCAGGAACTTTGAGCCACGGTGTCACATCTTAATAAACCCAGAAAGATAAAACTCTGTGTGACGTCTTCTGGACTTCACCTCGAAATAATAACAACTCGCCTTAATCAAGGCTGAGAAGACTCAAGAGCCAAACAGCCAGAGTTAACTGGAAGCTTCCCAAAGATGAACTGACTGGAGAAATTACTATTAAACCAAAAGACATTTAATGTGCCACTTTACCAATTTGTTTACTTAAGCATTACAGGTGTGTGTCATTGGTGGAATGCCTTCATGTGTTCTGATGTGTTTGAGTTATGAAAAGCTTTTGCCTTAAAGTGCCCTTTGTGTATCCGACTTTGAGCCAAAGTTTGGAACAGACGTTGCCTTAACACTAATGATGCTGTGGCCCTCACCTCACCAGCAGGACACTAAAGGTGTGTATGTGTGTGTGTGTGTGTGTGTGTGTGTAATGTATGTGTGTCTGTGTCTATGTTGTTGTGTGATGCATGCGTGCGTGGCGTGTTGTGTGTGCGTGTGTGTGAGGAGAAAGTGTGGTGCGAGGAGAACGTGTGTGCTTGTGTCATTTTATCAGCTATTCTTTAAACCTTGTTTTGCCAGATAAAAACAAGCAAGTGTACATAAGTGACAGTCATGTAACATACGTGACAAAAAGGGATACGTGAATCCTTCTACTTATCTTTGAGATTGAAGTCCGTAACAGAGATGTATTTTTTAAAACAGTTTCTATGTTTTTCCTGTCTTAGCTATCGAAACTGAGGAAGGCGGCAAAAAGGTCTTTACCCTGCTTTACAATAAAAGTTTTGTTCCATAATGTAAGATATTGTAAATCCTTTATGAATTATAAGATGTTTCTGTTTTACTGAAAGTTCTTGCTGAGTCTCTTTTTTAGTCCGTCCAATGATACCGAGAACCTGTAGACTTGTGTTGTGGTCTTGCAGTGGATTTTATTTCTCACGTGAGAATAAACTTAAAAATGATAATTTTAGCAGGCATGCTAAGTGATTAAGAATTCAACTACATTTCTGTATTATTTAATTTGTATTATGTTTGTTGTGATATTGCGAACAAATATCAGCTAGCTTTACTGTAACTCAAGGGCTAAAGTTAAAAAAAAAAAAAAGCTTACATAATCATTGACGTACTTGTCATATCAGCTAGCTAAACATCAGTTAGCGACTGTAACTTAAAGGTGGTAATGTGTAGATGGTGCTACTTGCTCCACCTCCATAGGGGGCGCATTTCACCTTTTCGGCCCCTGTCCAGTTAATCATGTTGGTTGTTTCCCCAGTTCCTTATAATCATTATTTATTATGTGCATTCACTGTTGAAATAGTTAAAATTTGTTTTAGCCACTGAACAAATTATGATTATTTGTAGAACAACAGTATGTTTTATTTCAAACCTATAAAGAATATGAAAAGGCAAGGATACTGGCATGACACATGATGTAGGCTACAGCAGCATGACATCATCACTGTGGCTCCTTCACATACTATTGATACTGTTATCAATCATATATATAAACTATAATCTTACACGTCGCACCTTTAAAGGCAAAAATTTGAAATGGTCACATAGTTAGCTAAAATGTAAACTGTAAGGCTAATCTCAGGAACACTTTGAGGAATTTTTCTTCAAATTTGGTACAAACATTCACATGGACTCAAAGATGAATTTTATTTGATTTGATGGTCAAAGGTCAAGATTGCAGTGACCTCACAAAACACATTTTTGTCAAGCATCAACTCTCCAAGGATAGAAAATGAAGCCAACACTGGAAGTGCTAAAAAACTGCAGCTCCTCTAATGACGGCATGAAATACCGTTGAAATAAATATTTACAGCCTTGTAACATAAAAATATTTTTAGTCTCTTTAGCTCCTAACCGCTCTCAGAAAACCTGTGGTTGACGTCGCAGAGGGCTACGACCATATTTATTCACAGTTGATAGTTTTCTGCTTAAATCAAGAATTCACATGTTGATAACCCCTGAGTGGTTGGTGGAGGTCGACGGTTCTACTGCAACATATTGCTAGTCTGAGCTGACACAGAGGAGAGCGTGTAACTTGTATTCAGGATCTAAAAGAAAAATTCAAACGTTAGAATACACACTAGAGATGATAAATGAATCAGTCAGTGATAAGAAAGTTTTTTTGAAAACCTGTGAGGTCAGGCAGAAGGAAGAAACAACAACACAGCTGTCTAATAAAAACCTCTCACCTCCAGTTGCTGTGGTTTTCCTGATCACATGATCCTGAGGCTGTGATGTGTGTCCAGACCCTCTAGAGTTTATTATATGGTCCTCGTAGCTAAAATCAGAACAGTTTCATGGAACCAAAAATAGAAATACTTTTGAGATTTGGGGTTTTCATAGAACACCAACATGTACAAACAACTGGAGTAAAGTCATATGTACAAATTATACTAAAATACATTTAAAGCTGCAGGTTTCACACAAAAAGCAGAAAGAGGTGAAGTGATAAAATCTTAACTTCAGTTTATAAAAATCTGTTAGATGCAAAGGTAAAGAAATAGCCTTCAATGATACTACACCACAGACTACACAACCCATACAGACATCTACCTTCAGGCTGCAGATACAAGTCACTCATATTCAGGACTGAACCTCACTGACTCAACTCACGAAACTATTTTAGCCCACGGACTATTTTAACCACACTTAACATCTTTAACTGTTTTACACTAGCTAAGCTGAACTTTCATACTACCTCTGTGTTTTTCCTTTTTCCAACTATGTTGCTGTGTTTGTACGGAAGCTGAGAAAGGCCATACTCATAAATATTTTCTTCATCCCGTTATCTCAAGATAACAAAGCTCATTTACTGTCGAGATTAATTGACATATTATCCAGAGGAAAAACTTTTTGTTATCCTGATTTACGAGATAATTGTCCCGTTATCTGGAGATAACACATTCCCTCATTTTTTCCCATTATATGATTTTGTTAGTCAGAGCTCAAGATGTGCCAAGCCAGTATTGCAGACGGAAACTTAGTATTAGTAGTAGAGCTGTAAACTGAAAATGTCAAGACTACAGATTTGACCAATGCATCAGAAGATATGATTCAATTAAAGGCAGAAATCACGCTGTGTCATACAAGATCATTTCAAATCAGTCCTCGTCAGCAACGAGTCTCAAAGATTGTTGCTAAAGGAGAGTGTTACTGCCAGTGTTGTGCATGATCGTTATTGAACACATTCCATATTTTTTGTGAACACTGAACTGAACAAATCAGTTTACAAATGGATGAACGTGAACGCGAGCTCCGTTTTACGACAGTTTTTACAGTCACGCCGCATGACGTCTCCATAGACACGGCCAAGCTTGGCTGGTGGTAGAGGTACAGACAGTACAGACGATGCAGACGGTACAGACGTACAGACGGTGCAACGGTACAGACGGTACGACAGTACAGACGGTGCAGACGGTGCAGACGGCACAGACGGTGCAGACAGTACAGATAGTACAGACGGTGCAGACCGGCACAGACGGTGCAGACGTACAGACGGTTACACAGTACAGTACAGAGACGTACAGCAACGGTGACCACGGTCTAACTACTGCTGAAGCCAGTTGAGCATTTGCAGCAGCCTAGGAGCAAAACAAGTTGAAGACTCAGATGGATTATATTCATATACAGGTTTTAAATCTAACTAATATCTAGTGATTCTTCAGTGGTGTACAATAATTGATTTAGGTTTGGGAGTGGCAGTTGATTGGGCTGCTTGGTGGACAGGTAGAAGGAGGTTCTATTGAAAAAAGAATATCGATCGGCCTATTTATTTTTAAAAAACAGAACAAAATGAACGTGAACTAGTTTTCCTTTTTGGAAGTGTGAAGTTAGTTCAAAACTTAAAAAAAATGAACTATGAACATGAACTAGTTTCATTTTCATCTGTATGAACTGAACTTTGAGGTAATTCTTTTTAATTGTGAACTGCACAACACTGGTTACTGCGACTTAGTGTAAGAGGTTCAGCCCAAAATGTTTTCTCCGGATAAATATCTCATCATGTCTGGATAACGAGCTTTGTTATCTTGAGATAACGGGATAAAGAAATATTTGTGAATATATATTTAATATCGTTTTCTCGGCTTCCGTATGTTTGCATTGACACTTTTACACTATTGAAGTTCCTGACGATAAATAAACTAATTTAGATTTCTAGTTGAGTTGAGGTTATTTTGATACTGAAGCTTAGATAATAATTAAGGTGGTGTAATCTTTTGTGTCAGTCAAAATGGTGACCCTTAGACCACATTGTTAAGACACGCAGTGGGCAAACTGACTGACACAGCATTTTATAAGAATAGTTTGTCATGGAACTCAATTCAAAAAATGTTCAGCTGATCCCTGTCCTCCTGTTTTCAGTGTATTTAATGCATAAGTTGTGTCAGCATGGCCACAGTTTATTGCTTTGCTGCATTTTCAAACAAAGGTTGAAGTCATATATTCATCAACATTTTCTACAAGTTTTTGTTAGCCGCCTCTCGCACAGTGTGATACTCACCTAACCTGTTGTGGCACAAGTGTGACTTCAGTAAGTCAATCAATCAATCAAACTTATTTGTATAGCACTTTTCATGCAGGTTAGTGCAGTTCAAAGTACTTCCCAAGAGAAATGATAACTAAAAAGAAATGGACAAATCCAGTAAAGAAAACCTGACAATGACATACAAAAAACTGATTTTTAAAAGACTTAATAATTAAAGAACAGATAAAAATAGAATAAAATACATACATTAGAACATAATACAATAAAATAAGTAAAATAAAATAGTGGACATAAAAAATGAAAAAATAGTGAAATTAAAAGTGACTAATGACTAAAATCCAGTCACCTGTAGGGATCTTCCTCAGTTTCATTCTGCATATGGACAAAGTTGTATCTTATTCATTTTGATCATTTTCAACTGAACAGATTTCACATCCCACCTCTTTACAGTCCTGTCCCCCAGTAAAGTACAATGGTGTGTGTGTGTTTTACCACGTGCGTCTTTAGTAACATCAGCAAAAGATGAATTCTGTGGTTTTCTTGTTTGTACTTGTTGATGATGATGAGCAATCTCAGTGGCCTAACCCCCCCCACCCCACACCTTTAGGAGACCAGAAGCAGGTCTCAGTCTGTTCGCTCCAATGGGAGAAATGAACAAGATCACCAGATTATATGACGGATTCTTTCGCTCCATAGTCCACCAAAATAAATATTGTCCCATTTTTACAAGCCCACATGTCTTCAGAACATTCTGATATCAAAATGACATTTTTCAGATCAAACAGATCAGGAGAAAATTTACTTTGTTCAAGACCTTCCTCTGTCTCAGTGCGACAATCTCACGAAGATCTGGTTTATACATCAAACCATAATTAAACTTTGAAACTTAAAACAAAATGTGTTTCATTGCTTAACGATTGCTGTTGTTGTATGTTGTCATTATTTAAGTATTTTGGAGGAGACAAAAACAGAGAGTATTAGCCTATTAAACTGAAATGAGACTTGCCCGAGCTTTATGCAGCAACAGCTGTAAATAACAAGAAAAAACAGATCTGTCTTTTCTTTCCCAAAGGGAATGCAGAGAGGTGAGTCTAGACAGGGATAGATTTTGATATTAACTACTGTCACATTTCATGGCAGTTGGCTTCGCTTGAGGGAGGGGTTGAGGGACAAAACACCCCACTTAGGAGACCGGAACTGTGTCCCCATTCCATACCATTTGGTGCTGCCTGTAATGCAGACATCTTCTGTATAGAGGATCTTTGATCAGGATCTGAGCAGTGAGTCAAACACAGTGTGTGGTGTGTGTGTGTGTGTGTGTGTGTGTGTGTTGTGTGTGTGTGTGTTCGTGTGTGTGTGTGTGGTGGTGTGTGTGTGTGTGTGTGTGTGTGTGTGGGTGTGTGTGTGTTGTGAGGTGCAGACATTCCTCTGCAGACCAGAATTTGTACCAGAGAAACTGTAATGACAGGCTGGACCCACAGAGCGGCTCTGGTAGAAAACAGGGAAACAGACGGACACAACACACACCACGCACACACACACACAGCACAACACACACACACACACACTGTTCCCTCCTTCTCTCTGGCTCTCTCTTCTTCTTCCATCTTACCATCTTAGAGTCCATTCCCCTTCTCCAATCCTCCGGTC
>NW_019174271.1:152299-195832 GCF_002260705.1 Seriola dumerili | reverse complement strand
TTCCTCCTTCTGCCAATCTCCGGTCTCCGGTCTCTGGTCTCCGGTCTCTGGTCTCCGGTCTCTGGTCTCTGGTCTCTGGTCTCACGTCTCTGGTCTCCAGTCTCCGGTCTCTGGTGTTTGGTCTCTGGTCTCTGGTCTCCGGTCTCTGGTCTCTGGTCTCCGGTCTCTGGTCTCTGGTGTTTGTCCCTGGCATCAGTGGCTCTCCTCAGGACAAACATCCTGGGTTGTGTGCACAGAGGAGGCCTCTGTCTGCTTGGTCTGTGTCTCCAGGTCTGACTTCCAGGTGTGATGCACCTGCTCAGACAGGTTGAATTGTTCCACCTTGTGTTCACAAACTGTGACACTGTGAACCACAATAATGTCAACACATCAGAGTTAAACCATGTGTCTCTCAGGGTGTAATCACTGACACTCTTTTTACTCTGCAGGGAAACAGATGCCTCCAGCAGTTTGTGCTGTGAGATAGAACACGCCTGCCCCCTGGTGTAAAGTGCTGGCTCAGTGTTTCAGTGAGTACACACTGTTCATAAAGAACCTGCTGCTTCCAGTTTGACTTATTAAACGTATCACTGCTGCCATTTCAACCGACTTAGACTTGATGCAAGTTATTTTTTTTTATGTCTATGATGATTTCTATGAGTTGCTGTTCAGGTAAACTCATGTCTGTTGCAAAGTTGAATCATCAACATCTACAGTATGTCTGAGGTTTAGCACCCGCCTACCTCACCCCACACTCCCAGTAGTGAGTGAGCAGCTTTGTAAAGGACCGTGTTAGAATCTGTCAGCACAGAGGGGCTCAACACGTCAAACATGGAGGGAACAGAGAGGCTGGTGCTCCACAGATTTTTAATAGTAATAATCTTTATTATTACAATTAGGAGTAAAGAAATAAAACACTTCAAGGGACAGTAAAAACAGGAAAAGTGCACTCTCACACCCGATGGTTTAAATCATTTTTTTCTCTGATGTTTTTTGTAAAGTTTCATGGGGAAACCTTTTGTGTATTGATTGTTTATTTCCTTGTGCTGCTGTTATGAATATTTAAATGGCTTTTCCTTGTCCCATTGGTTGTTATGTTATTTAGATTTAAAGATGATTACATATGACATATCATTCACATTATTTATTTGAATGGAAGAATTCAGATATTAGCAACTGACCCCAAACCAGGGGACAGTAAAATTTCACTTACTTAACTTAAATAAATGTTTTGTCTCAATAAGTCTAGTATTCTGAATATGCATTGGTTAACAATAATATAATAGCATTATTTATTTATACAAAAATATTAGAGAATTATTTATCTAATAATATTTATCAAAGAACAGTTATTGGGGTTTTGCACAGAACATAGAAACTACCTTGAGACAAAGTAGGCAAAATGTATCTTTTTTTCATTGTAATAATAAACAGATCAGGCAAATATATTATAAGACCATGAGAGGCTATAACAAAATCCTTCTCAAAATAACTTCTTTGTATTTTATGTTTAAATGAACAATTATTGTTGCATTTGTTTTGCTATAGGACAAAATCAGCTGCATATTTTGTCTATTTTGAACTAAAACATTGAAACACACTGTTGTGTGGTCTGTTGTGATTTGGCTGCTCAGCTTGGAGACAGCTACAACAACTTGTTCCAACCGTCTTCATCCTGTCAGCCATGACAGAACATCATGAGCTAGACACGCTGACACATGCTAATCATGTCATTAGACGTCAACACAACAAAGATTCAAACCAAGAAAGTCTTGATTAATTCAAACTAAAAAGCTCAGGACAGTTTGACAAAAATACAGCTTGTGAAAAACATGTGCAGTGTGAGTGTCATCACTCATGCATGTTTCTGATTGGAGGAATAAGACAATCTTCCCTATCCTCCACACCAGGTAGAAAGTCAGTTTCTGGCCAGTTATCAGTCCAGGTTTCTCTTTCTTTCACACTTCCTTCGGCCTCAGTGACAAGCTCCGCCCCCCTCTGCTCCCTCCACACCCTCTTGTGCTCCTCCTTCAGCCTGGTGTAGGTGTGGTAGAAGGTGTGGTAGATCGATGTGGAAGGGTACGACAGAATGAGGATCCCTGACAAGATGCTGATCAGCGCCACTAGCTGGCCGGGGATGCTGCGCGGCACCATGTCACCGTACCCCACTGTCGTCACGGAGATGATGGACCACCAGTAAGATGCTGGGATGCTGCTGAAGCTGAACCGGGGGGATCTGGCAGCATTGGGGGCCAGCTCGCTCTCAGCAAGATGGACCAGCGGGGAGAAGAGAGTTACAGCGATGCACATGAAGAGCAGCAGCAGCCCGAAGTCCGTCATACTGCGCTGGATGGTCAGCCCCAGAGTCTGCAGACCCAGAGAGTGACGCGCCAGCCTCATCACATACAGGATGCGCAGGGCCCTCATCACACGTAGGATTAGACCCAGTTTATCCAGAGTACTCCTTCCTGCTACAGCCACGACGTCCTGCACAGACTTACCCCTGAGCTCCAGAAACAGAGAGACGTAGTAGGGCAAGATGGCAACTGCGTCGATGATGTTGAGTGGACCACAGGCAAAATCCAGCTTACTTTGTGCATGGAAAAACCGCACCAGAAACTCAAAGGAGAACCAGACCACACAAACTGACTCCACCACAAACATGTTGCGACACTTCTGGGAGCATTCACCCTGTGGAGACAACAAAAGGCTTTCAGCTTGGAGACTAGAAAGTCCACAGTCATCCTAACAAATGATGGAATGTGTTTTGTACGTACCGCCGCCTCTTCCTGTTCCTGTTCCCTCTTCCTGTGGTCTGACATGGTGCTGATGCACAGGCTGACCACAGTGACCACCACCATGATGACGGACAGGAGGGCAAACACTTTCCCTGCTAACCCAGAGTGAGGATTCTCCACCGCCTCGCCCAGCATGTGGAACAGGCCGCCCCCCGTAACAGGAGCCCTCAGCACCTTCCTCCTCTCCTGCCACTTCTCCTCTTTGCGCTGGTGCTCGGCCACCTCCTCCACAGACGACATCATGCGGTGGCGGCAGCAGCGCTCCATCTGCCCCGTGTCAATGCCCCAGTACAGCAGCTCACCATGCAGAGCCACGTTGCAGACCTCCTGCAGCAGACGCAGCTTCCCTTTTGCCAAATAGCTGAAGATGGCTCGAAAGGCTAAAGGGTCACGGTCAAAGAAGAATTCACGTCGCGTCTCATCATAGTCATCACAAACCTCTGCAATCTCCTTTAAGGTGGTGCAGAAGCACAGGCGACTCAGACGGCTCTGAGGGAAATCCTCCAGGGTGGTCCAGGGGAAGGCGTACCGGACGCCACCCACATTGATGAGAACCTGTCGGGAAGCATTGAGGGGCAGACCCACGGTGTCTGGCCCTTGGAGCTGCTGAGCCCGCTGGAAGTACACACCTTTGACTGTGGTGGTCTCTGAGTCTGTGAAGACGTGGTCATAACTGTCCTCACTACTGAAGGACTGGTCATCAAGGCTGCCACCAAGGATGGCCATGGTGGATATCTGACAGCAGGGAGGGTCTGCAGTTACATTAGTGTGTCCTGTTGGAGATTTGAAGGACAATCTGTTAATATGGAAAATACTCTCATCTCATAAAGGTTCTGGATGAGTGTTTTAAGTTCCTAATTTTTAACTTAAAGCCGCACTAATTATTCTTTATGCGTCAGCGCCGGCGGCAGCCAGAAATGGAGGCATATTGTTTTCGGGTTGGCTGTCCGTCTCATTCTCATTGACACAATATCTCAGTAACGCCTTGGTGGAAAGTTTGGCACAAACATTCATTTGGACTCAAGGACGAACTGATTAGATTTTGGTGGTCAAAGGTCAAAACTCAAGGTCGCAGTGACCTCAAAAAAACACTTTTAAGCCATTAGCAATTATGACAAAATTTCACACAAATGGTTCATATTTTCTCTGACTCTGGATAAACAGGGATGTAATCTGAAACTAGCCTGAGTGGAGGAGGCAGACAACCACAGGGAGATGATTCTAGTTATTATAAGCAATGGACCAAACCCACAGTCTTACAGAGATTTCTCAACCACAGCTTTATGGAGCTTAACAACCGACTTACATTCAATTGTTTCGATTTCCAGCAGCAAGAGGCAACTGTTTTCAGAGAGCAGCTGGTGAACATAGCGGAACGTTTGGCAGCTAAAGAGCCAGATATTTCCCTCTGGAGCTGGTGGAGCGCAAACGCAGTCTGCTGAAACTATTTGCTGCCACATAAGCCTTAACAACTTTATCAGGTCGTAATATGTGAGATGTGTTTTCAGCTCGTTTAGCGTGTACAAGTGGCCAAAAATAATAAAAACAGGTTTAAAGTTGATTTGATTTGATTTGATTTTCACTATTTGAATGTCCACAAAGTTCTTGATGAGAAAAACAATAATAATTCATATAACATTATAACATATATTATTCATGTTCACTAAAGTTGTATGACTCACCTTAAATTGAAGTTGTGGTTTACAAATCCATTCAAATACCAAATAAAATCCCGCTGCTGCAGAGAAACAACAACATATCAATCGTTTTTCTTAATAGTAGCAATCTCATTTGTTGTTACATCTGAAGAACTGTGAAGTTGAATGAAAGAGGAAGTCAGAGAGAGAGAGAACAAAACCCTCCCAGATGATCCGTGTGTTCATCCTCTGCTCCTCCTCTGTGAACTCCTGTGTCAGGGTGACTAATGGACGACCCTGCAGTCAGTCTGAACATCATCAGGACACTTTGTGTCTGAAACATCGTCCATTAACTCTGTCACACACTGAGCTTCTGGCTTTAAAGGAATCAAAAGGCTGACAGATAGTGTCAAATGACTGAGTCATCCACAGAGTGAAGGATTAATGAGATTAATATCACGAGGATAAAGAGACAAGGACAGAGAACATAACAGACATTACACTGATAGTAGACAGACCGGAAATACATTGTATTCAGTTTGGGTTTTATTTGTTTATGCTGTGAAAATATCTGTGATAATAACTTTATTTACAAATGACTTTGTACATTCATTTAGTATTTACATTTACATTTACATTGACTCATTTGTCAGATCCAAAGCGACTTACAAATGAGGGACATCAGTAAGATTCAGTGCAGTAGGAACCTTAGTGTAAATATTAAGTACTACATTGATTTAATAAGCAAGGAGAGTGTGTTAAAGAAGTGCACCAAAAGTGCATAGTAAGTGCCAGTTAGACATGTTAGGGTTTTAGGAAAGGAGGTGCTCTCTGAAGAGATGAGTTTTCAACAGATTCTCGTAGATAGAGAGGAACATCCTGCTCTGATTGCATATAGCTTGTTCCACCATCAGGGAACCACAGACCTGAACAGTCTGGACTGAGACTGTCTTGAGTGCAGGGATGTTGATGCCTGACGACATTCCTTGGAGGACAACAGTGACGAGAAGGAGCATAAGGTTTCCAGTGGATGGAGCAGACCCAGAAGTCTCTCTGAAGGCAGCTTTAGTGAGTTTTTTTTTTTTTTGGGCCTTTATTGACAGTGCAGTAGAGAGAGACAGGAAATGGGGAGGCAGAGAGACAGGGAATGACACGCAGCAAAGGGCTGTCCAATGCGGGACTCGAACCGGGGCCAACTGCAGCGAGGACTGTAGCCTCTGCACGGATGCTCAACCAACTGAGCTACTCGACAGAGAGGAGTGTCCCAGTACCGATCCTCGGAGCCTTGCTATGACACACTGAAAGACTCACCCAGTGAGATAGGATTCGAACCACGAAAGGGCTTGGCCCGAGATGCACATGTTGCACATACAACAGGGCGGTTTCAGTTGAGTGGCAGCTCTAAAAGCCCAACTGATTTGGATCAAGGAGGTTGTTCCATGATAAGAATTCTGAGACCTGCAGAATGTTTCATTCATGTCTGCCGTTATATTTTCAGGGTTGGTGTGGCCTGTGGTGGTGGGGCGCAGTGTGATATCCGCCGCCCCTGGATAAAACCAGGTTCTGTTGTCCTGTGGTCCAGATTCACGAGAACCACCTGAGAGCTAAAAAAAAGAGAAAACAACAGGAAAAGAATGAAGTTTGTATTTTTACTCTGTTCACATGTTCTGCTTCTACAACACAGCACATTCTGCTCATATCATGGGAAAGAACCATGAGACAAAATACGTTTATGACTGTGCCTCATTCTACTCACTGATTTACTGGCTGTCACTGCTTCACTTCAGCACCTGATCCTCTCTTATGCAAATAACAAAACTCCACTGATACTCTATGGTCACACTGATCATGTGATAAGTGGAGCATTTGTCTGAACTCAGATCTTTTAATTTAGTAAATGTACCAATACAAACCTGTAAAAATGATAATCTGCAAGTCAAAAAACTATGAAAGTCCTACCTACGTAAAACTACAAAATTATTATCAGTTTCATGTGTAAAGTCTGCAGTAAAATGGCCCCTGTGGATTATTGAATGGGTCCAGGGCCCAAATTGTGGCTTCAACACATACAAAACCACAACAAAGAGATTCAACACACCCATAACGAGATGCAGAACAACCACAAAGGGGAACAAAACAACCACAAACAGGTGGACCACAGTCTCAAAGAGATGCAAAAAAAACAAGAGTAGATGCAAAATGTCCACAAAGACGCACAAATCACCAGAAGGACACAAAAAATGACCACAAATAGACTCAGATCACAGCTGCATTCAGGGAGGGTGGGAAGGGATTTTACATGTCATGCTGTCAGTGCTCTGGTCAATAATTAATGTCATAAATGACTGTTTATCTTTTCAGTTGTCTCTGGAGACACCAACACCTTATCTCTTATCTTATCTGTAAAGTCTCAGTGGAGATTTCCTGGAGGCCTTTCCCACTCTCTAGGAACTTAGACCAGCAGCAGGACTGTATCCAGGATGCTGGCAGGTCAGTGTGAACCTCACAGTGCAGCAGCTGTTGTACTTTATTGCGTCAGTGTTCCATGTTGAATGGGCTCTGGACCAAGTCATGGACTTTACTGTTCTTTAATGATTTTATTTTACCAAATCGACTGTGTGATGGTGGAAGGTCAAGAGGAAAACTAAATGTAGGGCAGGTGTGTTGAAAATCTGACTTGTTACTGTTCTCATTTTCTGTTTGGGTCATTAACTGTGTCATTAATGAGAGTTATCAATGTGAAATGTTTCACTTCACTGGTTTTAATAATAAAACTGAGTGAAGCTATTTCAGCCAACCAAGGCTGAACTATCTGCAAAGACAACTGCCTCAAACACCCAGAGCCTCAGGGGCCCTGGAGGTCCCAGGTTCACTGTGCACCTATTATTTTGTGGTAAAAAAGGATAGGAAATGAAATAATGGCTGCTCCTGTATTGCTGTTAGCCATGCCAATAGCACGACTTCAGGGATGTTGGTCCGTTCACAGCTTTGGACCAAACATCTACAACTATGATCAGTGGCCCTGGCAGGTTTATATTTCACAGTACGCACAAGAGCCACCTGTCTGGTTGTAGACTACCTTTAGGTTTCGCACACACACATATATGTCTACTCATCGAACAAATGAGTGAGCAAGAGAAAGAGAGAGAGAGAGATTGATTTATGTTTTTTAGGCTAAAGTTATGACACAACGCCACCATAAAACTCTGAATAGCCTTACAACATGCATTTCAAAGACCGATCAACTGGCCTGAAAAACAACAACAGCAGCTAAATAACAGGCTACAGTATACTGTTATATACTGTATTGAATATCCCAAAGAATTATGCAATAAAAGTCGGAGTTAAGAAATGGATTCCCTCATCTAGCATCATCATCATCATAAGAACAGTTGTCTAACTACTGAAGATAATAATAACAATACGCCACAGTACAAACAATAAACAATCAAAAAGCCAAAACCAAACTCTTGCAGAACGGCCTCCACATCAATTCCAACATCATGATGGATGTTCATCAGCGCTCCACATCTGCAGTGTCAACACTGGGCATCAAAGCACCAAACTCCTCCTTTACCTCCTGCTCTCCTCTTCAATCTAGACTCATTACGTTAGTGAGTGGATGCAGCCAAAAAAATAAGACAGGATCTCCTGGTTGCACAATTTTATTTTCAAGATAGGATGTTAAAATAATAATAATAATTTTTTTCAAACGTAGTGAAGTGGGTACAGGATTACAGCTGTTGGCACCACTGACTATGACATGGATTTCTACAGAATTTGGTCCAAACGTTTTGTCTGTAGGTGACGAATCTTTATCTCTAGCGTCACCAGCTAGTCAAACTTTTCAGTTATGCTGAAATATGAATATGAAATATCATGTCATTACATTTGGTAGAAATATTCATGATGACCAGTGGATGAATCCTAATGACATTGATCATCTTCACTCTTCTAGTTTCATCATCAGTTCAAAATAATTGGTCCAGACGCAATGAAATCTCCATCAACTTCAGCTGCACGTTGTCTTTAGTGCCAATTATCAAATGTTACTATGCTAACATGCTAAAGTAAGATGGTGAGGGCGGTAAACATCATCTCAGCCATACATCAGCATGTTAGCAACATGAATATGTTACCATGTTGACGTTAACATTTAGCTCAAACCACCACTGTGTCTCATAGAGCAGCTAGCATTGAGCGGTCCAACAAATTGAAATAATAAAATCAATGTTTAAAGTACCAGATTTTAAAAGTTAAAAATGTTAAGAAGATAATTGAGATGTTTACAGCGCCACATGTGGCCTGACAGAGATCTAGGACTCGATTTTAAAAGGTTTAATCCGAGTAAACCAGCAGCAACAACAGACAACAGCAGTGTCTAAAAATCAACTATCGGCGGCTGCTTCGTCTTCAGGATACTGGTTTTCCTGGGACACGCTCCCAGCCCAGGTTGGAGTACTCAAGCCAAGCGGAGCTTGTCTCGGTGGAACTTTTGCACTTTCTTTAAAATGGCTGATTCCCCCACAAAGAAAACACCTGATAGAAAAGCAAAGACTTCTGTTGACTGTGTGATTACACATGATCCAGATCTTCATCAAAACTTAACGTTTCTCAGTGTGTAGGCTGCGGCTTGGAGGTTGTTGGTGTTTCCCACACTGAAGGGGATTTTTGGTTCCCAATGGCAGGCTTACACCCACAGCCTACATCCAGTGAGTCACACTAGGGTTCAGGGGTTTTCGGGGGCCTTACCTGCTGCCCCACCACTCACTGCAGACATAATCATCATCTCATCACGTCCCAGCATCCATCTTGCTCTAGCTTCCTCCGCATGGCTGAAGCTCTGGTCCGTCCCCACTCACTCAGTGTGAAGACCCACATCACCTGGACACACTCTTTTCTCACGTACTGTATCAATAAACGGCTCCATGTGACTGAATTGGGAGATTCTGTAACTTTCCACAGTTAGAGCAGATCCAGGAACTTTCCACTACAGGGAGAGAGGACAATGTTCAGTCGTCCAGTAGCATAGACACTTCCAGCTGACTGAAAGTGAGTTGCACAACTTTGAGTTCAGTTCAAGTCTTTGCACATGTGTTCCATATGTGTGTTTAATCTCTCCATTGCACTGGTTTCTCATTCCAGTCCTGCAACAGGAGCAGCTGCCCTGAAGACAAATCTAAAGACAGAGAGTCTGTGCAAAGAAAGACAATTTATTTAGATCTAGATTAATATTTAGATGAATGAATGAATTTAACACAGACCAGAGTATGGTTTAAACGATAAAATACAGTTCACCATAACCTTTATTTGTAAATGTTAATAAAGTGGTTTGTTTACCTTTGATATATTTGAGTTAATAAGAGTTCATAGGAAATTATCACAAACAAATAACAACACACAGACTTTTTACTTTGTTAGTTTTTAACTTTGAAGACAAATGCTGTTATAAATAATATTTGGAAATATTTCAAATGAATAGGTTTGGATGTGGAGCTGCATCTTTAAGAAAAAAAAAAGTAATAATAAAAAATAATTGTTGAATTGCATTGGATGATAATCTTTACTAAAAATAAACAGAAATCAAATCATAGAATGAAATAAACCTTTTGGCAAAGAAGAGTCAAAGAGGTCAAAGAAGAAAGATCCTGTCGGCAGATACTGCAGATGTTCCTGGTTGCTGAACATCATTGGGAATTTCCATGACATCAGGAGAGTCTGACCGTCTGTGTATAAATACACACATTACTGTAAATGCGCAGTAAACTGCAGAGACTAAACACGGCTCAGATATGGCATCAACCATAGAGAGACATTTGAATGGTAAGTGTTGTGGGAGGTGTAAAATTATACTGGATATGTAAATGTGGGCTATTTTTAAAATGTTTAAAGATACATGTATCACTGGTAGTGGAAAATTGATGCACGTTTGAGAGCTATGTCAGAGAAGTCCACAGCAGGAAGTTTATTAAAGGGGTCAAATAATCAGAAAAGATGTTTATTACATTATTATATATTCATGCATAAGAGTCTTTAGAGGAATATTGGTGATGTGAGATATGATTTATTTTATCATTCAAACATCAGCCAATATCTGTTGTACCCCATTTGAATTTTATATCAAATAGCTAAAGGTAAGATCATTTTACTTACACTGATTATTTTATTAAAAGTTAACTGATTGTGCTTTGCATTAAAATACATAACTGATTTACATATTTATGTCATAGACAACATCTGTTGTATCAGTCCCAATAAATACAGAATCACTGCTGAATGAACAGATTAAGGACTCAGCTCAGCGCAGCTTCTACATGATGAAGAAGACTCTGATCCGGATCACTAAAACTGGTGGAGTGACACTCGCCTGTACGACAACTTGGATCAAAGTCAAGAGACAGGCGGCAGCTTGTTTTGAGGGGTGACAGAGTTCAGTCATAACTGCGGTTTGGACGAGTGCCGTGACTAATATGACCCTTGACCCTTGATACATCTTCATATTAAGTTTGTGAGGGAGACAATAGGACTCTAATAAGACATATCAAACTCACATTATATGTGTTTTATAAACTTTATGTTATAAAAAGAAGATGTTGGTTTATCTGTTTAATCTACATGTGGAATGTTGTGATACATGAAGTCAGCAGACTCAGAACAGAAAAGGCTGCACTGGATGTGAAGTGTCTTCACTTCATTTATGGATTTAATGGCAAACAAAAAAAGCAAAAATGGTTGTGATTGGTGAAAATGGAAATGACCAGCAGGAGTTAATGAGTAGACATCAGATTTACTGTTGTCGCACTGCACAGAAGAAACCAACAGATACCACTCTGATAGCCAGTTTAATTCAATTAAATTACATTTAACGGTTGATTGAATTTAATTAAAGTTTTGATTTAATTTGATATCATTAATTTTGGTTTGATTTATTTAATTAATTCAATTTAATTTGATGTGCTCTGAGAGACACGCGGGTGCACATAAGTTTTGATTGTGGTGGTGTTTTTTTCCCATTGCAGGGGTGAATTCCTGTGAAAGCAGGAGCCATGTGGCAGATCCATTGCCTCAAGTGAAACGTTCTCCAAGTGTCAAAGAAGATTTTGTTCTGAACAGCCCGGCTGTGGACGTACAGCCAGCAGAGAGCTTTGTCCACCGAGCCCTGGAGCTGATTATGGATGACGCAGTGAAAAAGGCCTCTGATGTCAGAGAAAAGGTAAAAAGTGTCAAATCTGTCTCAGTGAAATGTGGATTTCTAACCAATAAAATTCAGCCATGATTATTAGGGCTTGTGCTGCTGCAGCTGACTGACAGTAAGCTGTTTGTCCACGCTGACCAGGTCTGTGAGTGGCGTTCCCCCGGGCAGCTGAAGGAACTGTTGGACCTGGAGCTGAGAGACAGTGGAGAGTCTGAGTCCAAGATCCTGCAGCGCTGCAGAGACGCCATCAGATACAGCGTCAAGACGGGTACATCTAACACTAACCCTCTCTAATCATCTAATCAGGTGGTCTAATTGAGATAGAGATCAGTCATTCACAAGCCTAAAATTTCATCTCCTGCAATGAAACACAGGACACAGTGTTAAACTGTGTGAACTGTTTTAAAGTAGCAGCGTGAGACCAGAGTGGAAAAACAGTCAGTCATGATGGTTGACTTGTGAATGTTCTTGCTGTTGAGAAAAATATGTTTTATTCTGGTATAAGAAAATCTTTTCCATCTTCAGGAGACGAAGGATTGGCTGCAGGGAATACTCAGATCATTTTAATGTTACCATTCTAACCGGATGTTAAAACCTGAAGCGAGGAATGTGTTGGCTTTACTTTTGTTGTGTCGTTGTGTTGCTGTGTTAGAGTAGCTGATGCACTAACAGGCATCTGTTCCGCATCATCTCTGTAGTTCATCCTCGTTTCTACAACCAGCTGTATGCTGGGCTGGAGCCCTGCTCCATGGTGGCGAGCTTCATCACTTGAAGCAGTCAAAACCAGTCTGTGAGTCTTAGAGCACATGTTACCACTGTCAGTCAGAGGCTGTTAGAACTGAGTCTGAAAACACGACACATATCTGGTTTCCCTCAGTACAACCTGGGGCTGCATGTGGACGTGAGTTCACGCATTCATTCATTCATTCATTCATTCATTCATTCATAAAAATCATATTTTTCTATCAGTACAAACACTGTTTTCTCTCTTCGTCTCCTCAGGCCTGTTGGGGAGGAGCAGCTGTGATGTCTGACAAACATAAACACCTGTTAAAAGGCCTCCACAGGTAAATGTCAGCGTTATAGAAAAATATACTCTGTAAATAAAATCATTATTATTATTATTATTATTATTATTATTATTATTATTGTGAGACCAGGTTTTTGGAGAAGAGGCTGGACAGTAGCAATCTTAAAATAATCAGGGACACAACCAGAAGATGAAGTGAAGTGAAGTGTTGACGACTGAGGGCAGGGATGAGGCTACAGTATCTAGAACCTCTAGTAATTATTATGTCTGTTACTATGTCTTGTGGTCTTGATGATGGTGTCATATGTGAGATTCAGCTTCAGTTAATTATTGGATATGATTTCTTTAAAAACATACAGAGTGTAGTTGATGACGCAATGAATTTTCAGTCTTCCAATGTTGTCTATCTCATCTATGAAAAAGGTGAAAAACCTTTCACAGTCTCCTGTGTGCTGTAGTTTAAATAAAGCAAATAAAAAGCAGCACCAGAAGGCAGCATTAATAGCAGTAAGATGTTTTAAGAAAGTGATCTCATGTATGTCGTAGTTCAGTGTGACCTGTGATCGTTGACTGTTTACTGACAGTAGACTGTGTCTCTGCTGTGTTTCCTGTGGCTGATAAGAGCTGACTCTGTGGCCTGGAACCCTCACAAGATGTTGATGGCGTGTCTGCAGTGCTCTGCTTTTTGCTGGTCAGAGACAAAACGGTGAGGCGACCTCACTCTGTCTGACTAACCAGGATATGTGTCAGCTCTGTACTCTACACTATATCCTGTATTCACCCTGGTCACTTCGCTTCCTCAGAGTCTCCTCCAGCGCTGCCATTCTGCTCGGGCCTCCTACCTCTTCCAGTTCTATGATGTCAGCTACGACACGGGAGACAAGTCTGTCCAGTGCAGCAGGAAGCCCGACGCCTTCAAGTTCTGGCTCATGTGGAAGGCTCTGGGAACCAGAGAGCTGGAACAGAGGGTGGACTGAGCCCTCGCCATGGCCAGGTTAGTCTGAGGAAACACACACTCTGTGTTTTACACTGTATTTACAGTTTAGTTACAGGGTGTGAGGGCTGGACTTTAAATTAAATCTGTTGTTCACCTGTTTTTCAAGGCGATTACAAAGTAAATGCTGGTTATATGGGCTGTAATTACTTATTATTATTATTATTATTATTATTATTATTATTATTTGATTATTATTATATGCTAGCTGCTATTATTCTAATAATAATAAAATAATGTATAAATGTATGTAATGTAAAATATAAATAAAATAAAATACAAATAAACTGAAAAAATACAACCATCTCAATGTTAGTAGATGTCAATAGTAAGTGGAATATATAGCATGTGTAATTGATGAGAAGTTAGGAGCTTCTGAAATGACCTGCATAAAACTGGCTCATGTTAGCCAGCTGCTAACATCTGGTAAAGTCTTGGCTAAATGTGGCTAAAACACAAGTTAAAGCTTATGGGCTAATGGTAATTTTAACTTGTGAGGTACAGCGTTTTGGTCCCCACAAGTATAGTGGGCTCCAAGTTTTTGGACCGTTAGCCTCATGTGTACTGAATGCTACGATCCATACATTTATCCACGGCAGAGAATGATTACACTCATTAGCATGGTACCCTGTAGCAACAGTGCAGCTAGCATCCTCAGTTTATTACTTCACTATCTAAACTTACAGTGTCATTTATTTATGGGTGAGTTATATCTGAAATCTCTGACCCAAACTAAGAGACTAATAATGTAGTCTAGTAGTGTACTTCTGAATAATAAGGATACATCAACCTTAGCCAGAGTGTTTGCTAAACTCTAGTGTGATTGTCATGGTTTGCTATGGCAGATACTTTTTGTTAGTTTTGTTTGGACTTTTCTCACTTCCTGTTTTATTTTGTAATTCGTTTCCTTGTGTTTCTCAGTGTTTTTGCTTCCTGTCTTGGTCCTGTTTCTGTGTGGTGATTGTCTGCCCCGCCCTAATGTGTTTCACCTGTGTGCAATCACCCTTGCCTCCCTTGTCTATATAGTCTTTGTGCTCCCCTTTGTCTGGGTCGGTTCGTCTGTTGTTCTCTGGGTTTTCCTCGATCTGTTCATGTCTGTTTAATCATCAATCTGTTCACGTGGCCTGTTCATGTCTGGTATGTCCCCGAGCTGTCCATGTCTGGTCTGTCCTTAGGCTGTTCATGTCTGGTTTGTTTTCAGTCTGTTCATGTTACCTGTTCATGTCTCCTGTTGTCATCCCCTGTGGTTCCCTGTGCTTGTGTATAAGTTCCTTTGTTAGTTTAATAAACCTGTCTGCACCGTGTCCCATGTGTTGGCTGCATTTGGGTCCAGCCTTACCCCTCAAACCCTGACAGTACGAAAATAAAACAGGAAGTGAGAAAAGTCCAAACAAAACTAACAAAAAGTGTCTGCCATAGCAAACCATGACAGTGATATTCTAAAGCTAAATGTGCTGTCTGCAGGTTTCTGGCACAAGAGATCAAGAAAAGAGACGGTTTCCAGCTCTTGATGGAAGTAAGTTTATAAAAATTCAGCCACAGTTTTACACACAACCAGTGAATTTCACAGTCAGATAACATCATTTCACTGCTCATCAGTCAATTCTTCACAAGCATTCCAGTGAAGATTATGATATAGATATCATGCATGGATTAGATGCCATTTTTTGAACTCCGTGTTTCTCTATACAGCCTGAATATACAAATGTTTGCTTCTGGTATATTCCACCAAGTCTGAGGAAGCTCCCAGTCAGCCCTGAGCTCTGGAGGAAACTCCACAATGTAAGTAATTCATTTTCTACCTCATAAGACATGAAGAAAATATTTTGAATTGTATTTTTTGGTTTACATGTATTTTTCTTGAAGTATTTGACATGTCCACTCTGATAGACAGCATGCGTTTAACTTTCAATTTTATTCATATGCAATAACAGTGTAATAAATAGAATAATGTATTTCGTGAAAACTGTGAACATTAAATGTTAAATATTACTGTAAAACAAGGACACTTTTTCTCTGTATGGTTTAGCCCTCACTATTGTTTTGTAAAAATAACCAAAATGAATTTCCCTAAAAAAAATAAATAAATACGCAGTCCTACAGCTGCAATTATTAATCCATTAATCAGAGAGCTGGTCAAAGGATTATTCAGCAACTATCTGATAATCGATCAATCATTTAAGTCTATTCTCAAGCAATAATGGCTCCATTTTGTAGGTCAATTTTAACATGCTACATTTGCCTGAGGGAATTTCAGGACATATAAAAATAATGATCAAATGTCAGTAACACAAAAGACTTCATCAGCACAAAAATCTACCTAAAAATCTAAAAATCTATTAGAACGAGCTTTTAGGCACAATCCTGAAGATCCATCCACTCATGGTAATTAAGGTTATTTTGAGAAAATGTGCTGAGAGTCAGACATGACATAAAGTGTGTGAATGCATGTCTCAAGTTCACAGCTGGACTGTACTTTAATGTTTAACAACACAAATAAAATTGCACCATCCCTTGCACGGATACTGTGTAAGGCAGTAGCAAGTCATTGTTTCCTCCTTCGTCCTGTAGGTGGCCCCAGTGGTGAAAGAGCGCGTGATGAAGAAGTGCAGCATGATGATCAGTCACCAGACCCACTGTGACAAGGCCAACTTTTTCAGGATGGTGGTCATCAGTCCCCAGGTCAGCAGGGAGGACATGGACTTTGTCCTGGATGAGATACACAGTCTGGGAAAGGACTTGTGATGAAAGATTAGTTTTTATGAAGATCCCCCCACAAAGTCAGGTTGCACAAAAGACCTTAGCAACCAAAGTAAGGAAAAAAATTGAAGGTACCTCTGACTATGTCTTAACTGCAACATGGCCAAGTTCACGGTGATAAATGAAGATAATGAAATACATCCCAAAAAGAGTGTTCCATGACTGGGACACACATGATGCAGTAGAATTTTTCCCACTGTAAAATCTCTTTCACTGCTGCAAATACCATAACTTTTTTTTTCTTAACTAAGGAAACATTTTAAGAGATCCTGTACAACACCCTTAAGTAACTCCCTCAGCTAAGGAGAAATTAAACCTTAAATGCCACACTTAAGTAGAAATCTTATGGTGTTTAGTGAAACGGGCCCCAGAGCTCTAACATTGCTGTATAGGTGGGAAAGCAGTGGCGTTTGTGCCCTCCCTATGCTTTGAGTCGTGGCAACTTTCCTCTGTGGCCAGCGGGATGTTGGACTGGACCGAACCACGAGCCAACAGGGCTCCAGGAGAAAAAGACCCAGAGGACCCGAGAGCTACAAAAACTTCTGTTTCATCAGTGAAAAAACTGGACACTCACACTGTGAAGCACAGCGCTGTTTTCAAGTTGGTACATGAAAAGAACGAAGTGAGTTTGAGAACAAAGACAAATGCCGAGTGCAGTTGTTTGTTCTTCTTTTGAAAAAAACATTTCCCGTCAAGTTTGTTTAATACCATCGCAACAGCAGATTCAACAGACCGCTCCACATCAGCAGTATGCATCTTGGGTGTTAACGTAAATGCTTCAATGGCACTCCCCTATCAGTCATCATCTGTTAATCTGTTTGAATGGGAGGGGGTCAAACCCATCTGTATAAACATGAACTCACTGATTGGTCTGGTTTCCAGGGCTGTAGGGACTTTGACAAGAAGCAAAAGTGGAAGTGAATGAGTACATTAGAAAAGGAGGATACAAGACTTTCACCCACAGAGGAATAAAGGCACAATGTGAGGAAAATATAATTCTAGCCAAAGTTTCATTTGATGATTAACCCTGAAAAACACATTCCAGAAAACTCTTTATGTCATGCATATGTAGATCTCTTGATGTTTTGTAAGACTTCTTCAGCCCCTGACATCAGTTCTGCCGATATTCATCAGTTATATGTTTGTTTTTTGTGGAACATTTCGCTTAAAAATTCCAACACACATTCTTTGTACAGACCTGGATTTATCTGTTCATGCATGTGATGCAGACAAAGCAGTCACTTCACAATAAAATCTAAAGTAAATTATTGGATTAGTATGAATGCCCTTGTGTATATAAGCAGTGGGCTTGCCCATCTACACCTTTAGTACATGTTAGTTTTATAGGCAGCCATCTCATGCCACATTGACTGGTGATACCATGAAGTGTAAAAGGATTAAAGAATGAACAAACAAATGAATGGCTTTTTAAAACAGAGGCACAGCAGGCAGGGCCAGAGGCTGATGTGCAGCCAAAACAAAGAGCAATACAAAAGAGAGATTAATTTACAGCACTGAATATCACTGTTAGTGGAGTGACATAATGTCTGCTGTTGTGGTGAGAGATGAGGTATGTAATTACACAGCACAGAAGCTTCTGATATTCCCAGATTAGCAAACAGTTTGTCAGTGAACATGGTTTCAGGTTTCCACTGCCACAGCCTAGTTTAAAGAAGTCACAGTGAACAACCTCCAGCTGCCAATCATGATGACCTTCCAACTCCTGTAGTTCCAAAGCTTGCAGATCATAGAGCTTTCTATCATAATTAAGGGGCTAAATTACTTGATTCATTTCATTGTATCCTGTTACTAGGAGATAAGTTATCTCTATACATGTGTGACAACAAATTCCCTTTAGTAAAGACCTGGTCAAGGTACAACAACAGATATGAGAAATACAACAAGTAAATTCTTGTGTTCGAGGACAAATTTTGTGTTTCCTCAAATACTGGCAGGTGCCTTTATTTACCTCAACTGCAGGTAGGTAACTTGCAGGTAGGTCATTTACAGGCAACAACATCTGGATGGTATTAAGGGACGACAAAGCAAAGGTCAGAATTAATGAATCAAATACTAAAATGAGTAATCCAGTACAAAGTGCTTCAACATAGCTTCATTATATTGTTGAAGTTATTAAATCAAAGCAGAAGAGGTGAAAAACATTTTTTCATAAATGGATCTCATAGTCATTTTCTCAGCTAACTAATAAAGTTTCACGTTGAAGCAGGAACATGAGCTGAGCTGTTAAATCCCCATATGCATGGATAACTCTTCATACTGTTTATAAGCTGGGGACTAAGTACACCCAACATGAAATGAACACAGACATTACATCAGTAAACCGTAGTGGTTCCACTAATAAACCAGGAGGAGTGTTTTGACCTTTGTGTATTTAAATACACTTATTTAAAGAACAAAAAAAAATGGAATAACAACTAACTGTGAAGCAAGGTACACAATCATCACAGTTTTGATTTAATTACATTTTAAAAGGTTAGTGTGTTGAATAAAAAAAAAGTATGATGGAGTTATGGTCTGTGTAATAGTGATGGGTCGGTCTCTTTGAAGTGAACGACGGGAGTCGGCTCCCGATCGAGAGTGATTTTTTTTTTTTTTTTTTTAATTGTCTTTTAAAGCCATTGGTGAACATGTGTGGCTGTGGCAGCGTCTGTGTGACTACACTGAGCAGGAGGGGGGAGGGGAGGGGTTACAGACACTCGCATTTTGTGTTTTGTTTTTCACTGTACACGGTTGCACATTTTCATTCATATTTTGTTGAGTGATGTTTAGCTGATTTTGTGTTTTTTCACAAATTAAAATGGGTCTTTTTTATTTAAAATGTATTTATGTATATGTTAAGTTATGTTACGTTTATTAATAAAGCCATATACATACTATACATATGTTATATTTTATGTTTTTTTTACATTAGTTATTCATTTTACACATAATTTGGTAATAAATTAATTTAAGTAACAAAAAATCTGAGGAGCCACTTGGGAGCCGAAAGAGCCAGCTCTCCACAAAGAGCCGGTATTCCCATCACTAGTGTGTAAGATGTAGGATTTTGAACATGATGTCCTCATGTGCTTATAGCAACAAAGTTCATGTAGCCTGCATGTACTGCCTGATCGCCATGTGAGGGTGGAAATAAAAGGAGAGAGCACTCAGGATGATGAATCAGCATCAGCAGCAAAGTTCATGAATCCAGGCTCGTTGTGGGACCAAGTGTTAAATGGATTAATGACTATCATGGGGTCAAATTGTTCTCCATGTGAAGGGGAGTACAGAGCAGGCGCTTGCTTCGATGAACTGAGGTGTTACAGTCCTGACAGTATCTTATTTAACTAAAGCTGTTAATTACAGTTAGCCTTCAGCACACATTCATTTTAATATTGTTCAATGACTCAACAGGTAAAACTCCTGAATTGTAAACAAAGGGGGTGTCTATTATAGAAGCTAATATCAACAAGACAGAAGACTAATTAAACCACCACAGATACACAAAAGAAACTACACTTATTAACATGAATGAATAAACTCTAAATTGATGTCAAAACGAATCTCTAAAACGACTAATCCTCCATTGTCTCACTGCTCATGACTGAGCACCAGTGTTTGCTAACATTAGATCATATATGACATTTTACATTGGTAATGAAATAACAAATCACTGAAACTGAAAAAGAAAGAGCATGCTATCAGCTCTCTAACATTAGTTATCTAAACTATAATTTAAGGCTAATGTTAGAAACTAGCTAATATTAGTTAGCGAAACTGTACTTTAAAGCAAAAGTTAAAAAAAAACTAGCTAACTCTAACTCAAGGCTAAAGTTAGAAACTAACATTAATGTTGGTTCAGTACTAGCTGTGTCCCAATTCAGGGGCCACATCCTTCAGAGGACGCAATATATGAAGGTGTGGCCCTTCGTAGCCGTTGTACTCTGTGCAGGCCAAACCAAAAATGACATGATTTCGCCTACAGATTTTCACTTTGCGTCACTAACTGTGCCCGCCCATTGCAAAGCGCAGCTCCTGTCACCTAGCAATGCCTAACACATAACTTTTTCTCACAACTTGATTTTATGGTGGCACCTGAATTCAGACACAGCTACTATCAGCTGGCTAACATTAGTTAGCTAAACTGTGACTTAAGGCTAAAATTAGAAACCAGCTAACATACAGTAAGTGCCGCCATCTTTAGACACTTGACACGATTATAATTGCTTGTGCAATGCATGGGAGCAGAGACTTTAGGATCGTGAGCCACTGGAGTGAGGCAGGCAAACGAGACAGTCAGCTAACATCAAGGTTATGAAATCGTAAGTTCCACTTTAGGGGTGTCTGAAATTGTATTACAAGACTCTTGCATACATGAATATGGGAAATACATTGTAATATTTACAATTACAGGTAAGAATGATGACTGAAACCACCACCAACCTTTTTTACCTCTTTTGGAAGGGAGGTCCAAATCTTAATCAGAATCAGCAGAACCCCACAATCCCCCCATAATTCAGACCCTGGTTCTGTTCTTTGGTTGATTGTCGTGTGAGTAACTATCATATTAAATGCATCCACATCAGGTCTCCACCTTTCCTCTATTCACTCTTGATCCTTCTGGTAATCCACCAACAAACACATACACGCCAACATTCAATATGCTTATCAGTTATCCAGAACTGAACTCCAGCATGTTGTTTTTGCTCTTCACACATGTGTGTCTCTCCCAAACACTCACTGATATAAGAGGCTATCCATCCTGCCTTCTCTGTCACAGCCTCCATGGTCAGCTACAGGTACAGTATGATGCCTCCGGTGATACTTGAGGTGGTTGGGAAACTGTCACTAATGACATTATCACATTGGATCTTGGCTCATTTAACAAGAATCCTTTAATTTGAAGTGTGTGTCTAAATGTTTTTAGTACATGAAGTAACAGAGACAGTCTCAATATGCAGGTAGGTTGGTTCACTTTTGGTGTGTTTGCTGGCTTAGTCTCAAAAGCATGGAAAAGATGATAGTCTATTTAATGTGTATTTACTTTTTTATCCATTATTATCAAAATACAGTTTGCTGTAGTCTGAATATCAGAGAATTATTTACATAGTTTCTCTTCACCTTTGGACTTATTGTGATCTGTTTTAGCATGTATATGTGTGTGTGGCCTTTTCATCTGGCATGTTTTAATTTGCAGTACCAGTGCAAGGTTTCTGTACCAATATATGCTGCCCTTGCACTACCAATGTGCAGCACGATACATTTTGTAAGTTTAGTGCATGTGTTTCTTTACCTTTGTGGTCGAGCTGCCAGTAACTGTCATCGCTCGTGGTTGAGTTACTGTCAGTACAAGTAGTGCTACCCTTCTTGTAGTTAGAGTTACTAGTTCATTTCTAACTTGCCATAATGCTAATTTATTTTTTATCAGAGACTTGTCAAAATACAAATTTAACATTCCTCTAATTCCATATTTCCATGTTTCCTACACAAGCTGTAATTACATGGAACTCATCAAATGCATTTCGCTGAGTAACACTTGAATCGCAACCTCACAATGACGCAGGTTCAAGATATCTGCAAGTAATGTTAACATAATTAATAGTAATTATAAGTCAAGCTCTCTCTCTAATTATTTTACCTTTTAAAATGTATATACAACAAAGTTATCATTATCAAGCTGTGATAACACATTCATTTGATTGGATTCATAACACAAAAAAGTGTAAGTAATTCATTATTTAAAGATTATTTTTTTTATACTGACAAGTGCTAAAGAATAATGAGGCCTCATAAATGGACAGACGCAGCAGTCAGTCTCTATCTTACAAACCAAAATCAGTTCACACTCTGTCTTTGTCTTTGTACTGATCAGTGTTTCAAATATAACAAATGATGGGGAATTTGATTATTTAAACTTTGCACCAAATTAACAGTTTGTCTCATAGTAAAATCTACATTTTGTTTTCCTTTAAGAAAAAAATCGTGAATATAGTTGATTATAGTTGTTTTTTGTTTTTGTCCCTGTATTAAAAGAATCTGTTACACCTGTAAAACACCAGGTGTCAGTCGTGTGTTGTTAAACCGTGTTATTGCGGCAGCCACTTTAGTCTATTTCCACAGACTAGTTTCAGAAATATTCAGCATCACAGTGACTCATGCAGGTGCAGGTGTAGATGAGATCTTATCGTTTATCTCTCCACTGACTCCAGGGCTGCATCTGAATGTTTCACCTTAAACTTTTTCTGTAAATCTTTCTTCATCTTTTTCTTTCTCAGTTGCTACATCCTGCAATTCTTCCTGATCTCCCTCTTAAAAGATTTCCTTTTAAAAATCTGACAGGGCAGAAAAGGTAGTGTTATCTAGTGTTGGTGTTGGGTATGGTTAGCTTTCTATTTTGGTACCTGGTACTACTGGGAATCTGCATATTGTTTTACCAACATTTAGATTTAGATTTAAACTTAATATTTAGATTTAATATTTAACATTACATTATTACTATTTCTAAGAAAAGTAAATATGATGAAGTTCACAAATGTTATAAATCTGGTAAAAAAAAAAGAAGTGAAAACTACTTTTTTAAACATTATCTGGAGTTAAATGTGGTGAAATGTTGCTGTTGATTTTAGTATGCACCACTTTACAATCAGCGCCCCATACACATTTATATCCATGAGAGCACACCAAACAGAAATACCTGTATATTATAAAATTTCACAGCACTTTCTGCTACAGCCTTCAGGTCACCACAAAGTGGCATTAACACAAAAGTTTGGCCAAACTGTCAACAACTAAACACATGTACACACAGTGACGGAAAAATCGACATACCTCATAACTCATCCAAATGCTGTGTAAACACGATTTCACAATTGTGTGTGCTGTGATGGCATGTCTGTTTATTTTTGGAAAACATGCAATACACAATGTGTACACAATGTTATGTGGTTTAAAATGAATTTTGACCTATGTGTTTGTCTCTCTTTCTCTATCAGCCATGGAGATAAAGGGTCTCTTGGTCTGTTTGGCTGCTGCACTCTTGGCAGGTATTACTACTGTATATTTATAGTAATTAGTATGATAAATTATCATGGATTATTTTAATTTGTAAAATATCTTCTCCTCTCTTCTCCAGTATGCCATGGTTGTTCTACAGGAAAGGAGTTTATCACAACATTTCTTCCTAACTCCTGGCAAAGTAATGCCAACGGCCACAGGCTGGAGTTGGTTCTGACTGCTCAGGGCTCTGCAGCCAATGTTCACATACAGGTGAGAGTCATGTTTGTATGTAAATTAGCATCGCGACAAATACACATGTAGCAGCAAAGTAGGCTCTGAAGTATTTGTCAAAGGCTGTATTGCATCACCAAAGATGACCTGATTCTGTATCTCATCATTAAGGTTTATTATCCATTACTACCTAAGTACAAGATGACAGGTGTTACACTGTATTCTGTGACCCATCAGACTGTGTGATCTACAGTGGGGTCCAAAGGTAATTAAACATGATTGACTGGGACATTACTGTTAGTAGTACCAACATCAGGAAGAGACATTAGGACTATACAGTCTGTCTTTGAAAACTGAGCCACTGCCCCTTCATATGTTTCTGCATGTCCACGCGTGGTAATTAGACAGACTCATAGAAAGTTTGGATGCATTTCAGATGTGTGGCTGGTTTAGCTGCTCCTGAACGAACAGAGCCACTTCAAGCAGGTCATAGGGTCTTTAGGAATTTAGATGCCTGTGTTGTAATGTTATGGTCATACAGACCATATAAATGATCACCTATCTCCTTCTTGCCTCTTCTACTCACAGGTTTGTTATGAGATACAGAAGTCATAGTTATGACATTAGATTTTTTTTTCTTTGGTGAAAGCAATGTGTTTCCATCCCCCAGTCGAGTGCTGGTTGATCCAGCTGGCCTTAGAAGTCCTGGCGTACCCGTGCAGCATATCACAGTGTGTAAAGGCGAAAAGTTAAAATGGTGTGGCAAGACATGAAGTGCCCATCTCACGTGTCACTCCCATTTTAATCAGTGCAGCCGCCTCATGTTTTTTTTCGTCCTGCACATGGTAACGGGAGCTGAGGCATCTGTTTACACTTCAAGTCAGTTTTCTTCCATTTGTAATAGAATTACTCAGATGGAGGTCAGGTCCCTCAAGTTCTCTTGAAGAGCTGGCGGAATTGTTTCCATAGAGATTTCCTCTTGGGTTTGCTCTGAGCCTCCATCTGCTTTTCCAGACACATTAATCTGTCCGTCACTTCGTCCATGCCTCCATCCTTCTTCTCCTCCTTCTCCTTCAGAGCCTGATTCATGGTCTTCAGAGACTCCTCCAGGCTGGACTTCTCCTTTTGCCACTGGAGTCTCTTCTGGACCAGATCTTCCTGTGCCTGGATCACTGCTGCCTCCAAGTCAGAGTTTTCCTGCTTTTGTTCAGCCAGGAGACGAGACCTGTCCTCCTCACACTGGCGACGTGACAGTTCCAGGTTGTTTTCAGCCTGGGCCAGTTTGAGCTGGACTTTGGAGGTCTCCTCAGTCTCTCTGGCGAGATGTGTCTCAGCCTTCTGCCTCCTCTGGACTTCTGCTTGGAGAATTTCCTCCAGCTCTCGTATCTTGTGTTCAGCGTCCATTCTTATCTTCATGGACTTGAACAGTGCGTCATCGATGAAGGCCTTCTCCTCCTCTTCCTCAGCGATCTTCTTCTTCTTCACCTGGTCGATGTCTTTGACAATGACACGCTGTTCTTCCTCCAGAGCAGATATCTTGTTGTCCTTCTCGCCCTTCACCTCTCTCTCAGGTATTGTAAGGAGAGCTTGTTCGGGCATATAAAAATCCAGACCAGTGTTACTGGGTCTGGCCTCAGACAGGTCTTGGTTGGTGTCTTTGTTCTTCTCCTGTCCCTCCTCTCTGTGCTCTTTTAATGGAGCGCTCTGGGCCGCAGGAAAATTGAGGTCAAACCCCTCTTGGAGAGTTGAGGTACTCAACTGGGGGTACTGGGGGTTGACGGGCTGGGGTCCTTGACAGGCTGCTTCTCCAGCAGATTTCTTGTTCATCGCTGCTTCCATAGATGAGTTTAATGAGACATTTCTCAAACAAGGTTTTCACACTTGTCTTCTGTGTTGAGAACTTGACCTTTGTCCCAGGGAACGCAAACTCAACACTTGCCTGTTTTGTCCGTTATGTTGGAGGTTTCGTTTGATTTTCCATGATCTTGTCTGTTGTCAGGTTTGATAGTTAATAAGTTGATAACTGGTGACATTAAGCATAGTCCCAGGGGAGGCTAACAGTTCCACATTTCCTTTCAAATGTCAGCTGATCATTTCTGACATAAATCATAAAACAACCGTGAACCGTTGTAGCTACATGAGTACACAGTGGCAAAACGGTTGGTTATAGTGAAGTCCAGCTACACTGTACAACAACCAAATCAAATAATAATGATTGAAATATCATATGAGCTGATGGGTCATTGGTCGAACTCTTCTTCTCCTCCTTTTGCTTTTCCTCGTTGGGGTAGACCTGAGTCAATTGGTGAAGCTCACAAGACAGCAGCAGCTCTGTGTGTACATCAGAGGGACAAATCTTCCCAGCAGAGTTGATTTAATACTGAAAACAACACATATACACAAGTCACAAGAAGGCTTTGTGATCACTCTCAAACAGTTTGAGGAACACTAACTTTAAAACCATACTTTGCACATGTTAAATCGTCAAGAGTGGTCTGGTCCCCAATTTTTAAAGTAATTTAAAAATAGTATTTTTTCTCTGTATTGTTAATGTGTGGGATGAGGCTAAAGTGACTGTGGGTGAAGTTTCTGGTTAAACATTAAATTGCCAAGAAAGTCAATGTCCAGGTTGTTTTAATGTCGCTTACGAATGTTTAACAAATCCTTGCATGTTGATCCGCAGGTGGCTTCAGTGCGTTTCTCCCAGCGGGTGACCGTCCCAGCGGGCGAAAGCCGTCGTGTTTCTCTGCCAAATGCGTACGACCTGCGAAAGCAGTTTGTTCGTGCGAACTCAGCTGTTCGAATCTCATCGAACGCTGCAATCTCTGTGGTCTCCTTCAACCTTCGCTTCGCCACAGGAGATGGCACGGTGGTTTTCCCAAATGAAGAGCTGGGTACTGACTACTTTGTGTACACTCCCACTAGCGGCAGAAACAAGGTATTGGCTATCGTTAATGGCAATAGCCGCAACCAGATCACAATCACACCACGTACTCGTGCGTTACTAAAACCTGGAATCAGGCGTGGGAGAGCAGTGACCATCACCCTGGAACCCTACGCATCCTACCTTGTACAAGATAAACAAACTTTGACAGGCACTCGTGTTCAATCCCAAAAGCCCGTCGCTGTCTTAGCAGGCCACCAGTGCCTGAGGCTGTGGCGTACGTGTGAACACGTGTATGAACAGCTCCCTCCTGTGGCAAGCCTGGGTAAAGAATACCTGGTACCCGCGACCGCCACCAAAAGCATGAAGAGCTGGGCAGTGATAGTAGCTGCTGAAGACAACACTGAGGTGAAACTGCTCAGCGGCCAACACTCAAGCAAACAGTTGAGTTAAATATGAATTCATAATATACTTTTGTAGCTACAGACAAGGCTATCATGGTCTGTCTCTTTGTCTATCTACCTTCTCATCCATGTATGCATCTAACACACATCTAATACAGTATACATCCGAATACATTATTACAACACATGTCTCTAACAGGTAAAGAGAGCTCAACAAACTGCAGCTTAAAACCATCTTTGGCACTTTAACAGCACATGTGTTTTAGTACTTGTAGCATTTTTGGATTTGGATTTCTGTTAATGTTTGTGTTTTTGCTTTTGTATGTGTTTTGTCCTTAGGGGCCACCACATATTCAGGAATACTTTTTGAAAGATGAAAAGCAAATATATTGGTATTTTCTATAACATGTTGAATATATAGAGCTGTGCAGAAGTTTTAGGGACTAAACATGAAGTGAGGATGCTTACAAAATAATACAATGAGTTTTATTTATCAATTAGGCACAAAAGACCCAAATCAGATCAGTATTTGCTGTGCCTTTAAAACAGCACCAGTTCTCCTCGGTCCATCTGGCAGATACGTAGTTCCAGCCTTTTTGGAGAACCTGCCACAGTTCTTTTGTGGATTCAGTCAGTGTCTCTGTCTCTTCATGTGATCCCAGACTGACTCCATGATGCTGAGATCAGGGCTCTGTGGGGGTCCAGACCATCTGTTGCAGGACTCCTTCTTGTCTCTGAAGATAGTGATTTCTGACTCTGGCTGTAATGAATTTGGCACTGGTCAGATACTTCCCTGATGGTATAATCTAAACATCTAAAGTACCTAAAACTTTTGCACAGTACTGTATATTACTTGATTCAGGACTTGAAGGCACATTATCAACTTTGGAAACTATGGAAGCCATAATTCTGATCTGATAATTACAAGAGAATAGGCTATATCATAATTACAAGAAACGTATCCCATAGTTATGAGAGGCATGATTGCCATACCATTTTCTTTTATTTCTAGTTTGGCTCAGGTGGAAGCCACACTGTGATCTGATCTGTGACACACAGAATGAAACCCTTCTTTGTCAGCTATAGCTGTCCAGTCCGCTAGGTGGCGGTAATGCACCTGAAAGCTGGTTGCCAACCGCCCATCAAATCAAAAGAAGAGGAAGAAGGAGAAGTAAACGAACAAATTACATTGTTTGAGACAGAATATTGTTACAGGAATAGAGCAGGTCCTTTCAGGAACAGATCAGTACATTGGTTGCTGGCTTGGAGAGAGAGAGAGAGAGAGAGAGAGAGAGCGATGAGGCTGGCACTGGAGCAGAGGGTTAGCTAGTTAGTTAGCAGTAAGCAGTGTAGCTGTGAACATACAGTGTGGTGTATGTGCACTTCAGGCTGTTTGTCAGTAAATAAATACTACAGCTCCTTAAGACCCAAGTTCCCATATCTCCCCTGTGCTTCAACTACAGTCCATGAGCCAGGAACGATTAACAGCACTGAGGCTGGTAAATACAGGATTCAACATTGTCACTGGAGTGTGTCATTGTCAGTTAATGGTAAATATTTTGAAGATTACCGTAGAAGTGATATTTTCCCCCCGGCTGCTTGCCTATCTGTGAAAGTCACCGCACACCACCAGTTTGTGATAGAGCAATACGGTGTGATTCAAAATGTCTGCAGTTGCAGTGAAGCTGAAATTCCTAATTAGGTCACAAAATGTGGTGTAGCACATCTTATCTCATTATTACAAAGTCTTTTCTCATAATTATAGATAGTAAGTTGTATTTATGAGATATGGAACTCATAAGAGGAAGTCCTTTCTCATGGCGGAATGTTGATCTCTGTAATCAATATTATAGAGTACGGTGTAGACCTGCTTTATATGAAAAGTGCCCTGAGATAACTTCTGTTATGAAAAAAAACAAGGTCTTAATGTTCAATTTGAAGGTTCAATTTGAAATAGCAGTTTGACAAAAAAAAATTCTCAGCACAAGAGCCACTTACTGTAAATTTTCTGGATCTTTTAACCACATCTTGTGGCCTTCGTCAGTGGATGGAGTTTGATCAGTTGTCATGACGATGGTTCAGTTGTTGGTGATGGTTAGATCTCTATTTTCACATAATAAAAACTAGATAGTTCAGTCAACTCCATGACAAACACTGGTGAAGAAAATTCCCAGTAAGTGGCCCTTTAATTTCAATGTCAAACCATCACCTAATATGTTCCATCTTGTAGTGGCTGTGGTATAAGATGTATGTAAATATGTTACTGTGTTTCTCCGTATAAGTGTGTGACTTTTTACAGTAAACAAAACTCTCAGAATATATTTCCCTCAATTCATCTAAATTTGAATCTAACAAGTAAATATATCACACTCACAGCACAATAAAGATGAAGAAAGCTGGGGACTTTACCTGGACCAAAGTGTTCTTCAAACATCCACTGGTTGTCAAGAGCAACAAGAAAGTATTGGTGCTGCTTCTCAGCAGCAACCAACCAAACGACCCTTTTCTGATAACACTGACCCCTACATACAAGCTTGCCACTGACTGGGCGGTGGAGACAATTGCCGGACTTCCAAGTGTTGTTGCCATTATATCAGAGAGGGAGGGGTCAGGCAGTGTGAAGGTGTGTCAGAAGGGACGGTGCTTTACACCTAACTGGAGTGGCTCCCTGTCTGATAAGCGCTGGGTGTGGTCTAATGTACCTGTGGGGTCACAGCAGAGTCATGTGACAGTGGAAGGTGACGCCCAGATGGCAGTCTACGTCTATGGTGGGAAACACAGACATGGATACGGAACAGCTGGAGTTTGTTCTGAAGGTACACAAACACACACACACATACACACACAGTATTCATTCAGTTATAGTTTTTCTACATGTCTACCCAGAGATATCACTTCATAGTGAAAAGGAATAGAGGAAACTGATGAGGTATAGTTCTTATGTGGCAACTAATGATAGGACAATAAATTGTATCTGCTGTGGTGCTACATGTGCAGGGTGTGTTTGTATCTCCTGTAGGTGCCACTCCGCCTCCACCCCCCCCGGATCCTTGCGCAGAGGTGAAATGTCGAGTAAAGGAACGTTGTGTGAAAGGAGCATGCGTCCATGTTTCCACAGCAACCTGCCATGCGACGGGTGACCCCCACTACTTGACATTTGATGGCCGGCGCTACGACTTCCAGGTAGGTTGGGACGGTCATCATCAGCCATGACATAGAGAATATCTCTATCACACTGTTATATTCTGTAGAGGCCAACAGGGGCACACTGAACTGAGACATGCTCACACTAACATATATCCTCATGAAATGTTCAGAGCTGCGTTAGGTTTTGTTTTAAAAATAATCTTGCTCACAAAAGTGTGAGAGAGGGACGCTTGTTATGTCGCTTGTCTGCTGGACTAGCCATGGTCCAGTACCAGAACTTGGACTCAGCGTTCCTGGCGCCTGCATGAGATGATGTGCCAGTAAATAACATGTTTTCCAGGGTTCCTGCACTTACATTATCACCACAGTTGCAAAGAAGGCACCTGACCTCGTACCTTTCACCGTGACGACCAAGAACAACCACCGAGGGAACCGTCGAGTTTCATATGTGAGGACCGTAACTGTCAGCGTTCACAAGGAGACCATCGTCATCGGCAGACACAGAGGACAAGTGCAGGTAACAGGCCTCCCATCTACTACTCCACTCTGTCCGCTGTAACGGAAGTGAATATGATAATTAGTTAAAATATAAAAACAGTCGTTAGGAGTGTAGCTGAGTCAAGGACAGCATGACAAGCACACTTCACCCAGTGTGTTGATAATAATAAAGTGATAATCCCAGGATTATCCTCAATGTACACACATCTCTACAACAGAGCCAGATGTTACAGCAGAGTCATGTTACATCCGGCTGACTTTCCTTTGGAAGTGAAAGAGGCTGATGTTGCAGATGGCGGTGGTAAGACTGAAGCGGTGGAGTGTGTTGACATGAACATGTAGCAGAGTAACAGTGAAGACTGACAGGTTATAGCGGCAGTGCTACACAGCAGAATGAATGTGACTGGTAGCTACACTGCCAGTGACGATGAATGAAGCCGCTGATGCTAATTAGCTAAGGCAAGCTCAACTTTTACGGCTCTGCCTGAATGATGTCTGGTTTATACGCAGTGTTACAGACGTACAGTCTGTTCTGGTCACTAATCTGCTATCCCCTGTAGGTGAATGGAGAGCTTCAGTACCTGCCTATCACCCTGTCGGCCGGCCGGGTCTCTGTGAAGCGGAGCGGATACTACGCTGTCCTCAGAACTGACTTTGGCCTGACTGTGAAATATGACTGGAACACGAGGCTGTACATCACAGTGCCGTCCTCCTACTATGAACACCTGGGCGGCCTCTGTGGGAACTACAATGGAGACAGCAGAGATGACCTCCCGGAACCAAAAGGTGAGGAGGGGAAGTAACAGGTTCACAGGAGGAGAGATGGTTGGTGCAACAAGTTGTCCAGTATTCCCAAACACATTTTCTCTCTCTTTCCCTCTTTCTATCCCACTCCCCCACTTCCCCCACCTATTTCTCCACCTGTGTACCTTCACAGTCCCGAGCTTGGCTGAACACCACCAGGAATGTGATTATGAATCAGTTCATCAATTTAAACATCAGTTTTCCTTCTGTCTCTTGCAGGCTCCTCTGTCTCTCTAGTGCTGAAGATGATCCAACAGTGGAAGGTGAAGGACCCTGATCTGTTCTGTCATGATAACTGTGCTGGTCGCTGCCCCCACTGTTCACAACAGCAGCAGACCCACTTCCGTCAGCCCAGACTCTGTGGCGTTCTGACCGAGGCAAGTGGACCGTTTTCAGCCTGCCACAAGAAGGTCGACCCCGGCATGTACCTGGACAACTGTGTCTATGACATCTGTGTCAACAAAGGTAAGACAGTAATTATAGATGTCCACAGTTGTCCACTACATGGTGTACTACCTGCTGTAGTTGTAGCCGCATGTCCACTGACTGAAATATAAATTCACACTTCTCCTTAAGAAAATGCAGAATATTCAAATTGACATTGAAAGACTGCTGCCTCTGCTACAGCAGCTACAGCGTCCTCCATTACTAATGAAAACCACAGAGCTTGTATTTCAGAGCCCATTGGTTCACAAAGCTAACCTGACCAGGTGATACATCCACACATGATATTTTATGATTTGAAGGCGGTTGGATCATGAGACTGGTTGAAATTCAGGGCATGATTATAACTGTGCTGAGAGCAGCACAGGTTCATTTAAACCACAGGGACGTTTTGCAGGGGGATGTTTTAAGTCGAGGCTGATTTCAGCAGTGGACTGGTTCAGATGCCAAATCAGAGAGGTCACCTAAATAAATAAAGTGTCAATCAGAAAGACCCACCGGGCCTGTTGCAGTACATTCCTGTGATGTCTCAAGATTCACGTTGTAATGTCGAATGTGTTCATGTGTGTGTGTGTGTGTGTGTTCGTCCAGGTGCACGGCAGGTTCTCTGTGACAGCTTGAAGAGTTATTATGATGCTTGTCTGACAGAAGGAGTGAAAGTCAACCCAGAGTGGAGACTAATCACCAAATGTTGTAAGTCTCTAAGCAATAATATTCCCCCTTTGAACACTGTTACAACTGCAAGTACTAAAACCTAAAATAAACTACCATGGACAACCAGAAGTGGAGGACCTTTAGTTTCACAGCACCGTGTTCTGACAGTATGTGTCAGCAGAGAGCTGTAGATGACTGAACAGCTGCAGCTGAATTAATATTAGCTTCCAGTCCTCTCAGCTTCTGAGATCATGAACTTCATCACAGTCACACAGAAGATCATTTCAAACTTTGGACTTGATGTGAGTATACTCGGTTTTCCTGCCAATGTCCTGGACTTCAAGATTCAGAACATGGTGGGCAGCTGCGATGTGAAGTTCCCCACCCAGAAGGAGGGATTATTCCTCACACATCAACAGTTCAGCAGTTATGAACCACAGCTGTTTCCAGGGTTAATTTACAGAAGGATCAAACCCAGAATAGTCCTGCTCCAGGACTAGTGTAAGGGCTGTTCTGCAAGGATGCGATTTAGTCGCTTTTTACTTTTTGTCCCTCTGGTGTTCCAGATTTTTGGGAAAAACAAGATTTTAAAGTTTTTTTTTAAGTTATTTTTTGGGGCATTTAGGCCTTTAATGTGAAAAAAAGAGTGAGCGATAGACAGGAAACATGGAGGAGAGAGAGGGGATGACCTGTGGCAAAGGGCCTGGGCTGGATTCGAACCCGGGCCGCTGTGGTAAGGACTGAGCCTACCAGCAAGGCACCGGGGCTCCACTTAAAGCTCTTTTTTCTGTGTTCTGATCACACATGATGGTGTGTTTGAAATAAAGAATTTTTCAAGTGACGTGAAAAGACTCAAGTCCAAGTCATGTCGACCTGACAGTTTTTTTTTGAGTTTGTCAAGTCTTTAAGTCGTCAGATCTGTGACTTGAGTCTGACAGTCGTCAGGTTTCCTTCGCAGTTTTGCACAAAATACAAGCTTTTTTTTGTTTGTTTGTTTTTTTTTTAAAAAGTCAACAAAACACAGTTATGAATTGTGTTTCCATCGAGTGATGTTATGTGAATGAAGCTGGGGTTTCTCCTCTCGTGATATTGTTCCAATTAAACATGACAGCAGATTTCCAGCACCTGCCTCTCGGCTGGAACTGGCTCCCTCGGGCCTGATACGACAGGAGCCATGACTTGAATGTGAAAAAAGTGTTTCCATTTCATTTTGTGAAATATAACTTTGGGGAATAGTCTGAAAAACCACCTCATGCAAGACTGTGTTTTCAGTTGCGCATTAAGCAGGTCAATGGAAACACATCCACCCTGCTTTCCCTTCTTATGGAATATGAACCATCATCCGTGAGTCTTGCAGCAGCACCACCTGGAGAAGTTTGGAAAGGTTCGAGGTTGATGCAAATGTCCTCTGACGTGCAGGAGTGACAGTCTGGAGATAACCAATCACACTGGCTTGTGTAAATCATGTACTTGACACACCTGTAAGACTCAGGCTGGTGAGAGGCAGGAGGAGGAGGCCGCTGCTTTGAGTCCATATGTGTAACCAGGACATAAAACATGTCCAGCTGCCTTTGGTTTTTTATTTTTTTTTTCCAGATCTGTTGAATAAATATAAAGTTCCGATCATTGAAAATGAATAATTAATGTAAATATATTGATATTTTTTAATAATTTGGTGGTGTTTTTGTATTGGTTTAGGAATATTGGTTTAGACTCAACATATACTCATGGCACTCCCCACTCTCCCCTCCCCAGACCCTTCCTGTCCAGCAGGCAGCCACTATGAGGCATGTGGTTCAGCCTGCTCTGCCTCCTGTGTGTCCCTGGACAGTGAGAAGCAGTGTAAGGAGCCCTGTGTGGAGGGATGTCAGTGTAACAAAGGACTGGTGCTGAGTGGAGACAGGTAACACAGCAACCATGCTACTACTAATATGACAATACTAAACTGGTTCTTATAGGAACAGAAGCTTCATTATGTTTCTGCCAAACTTTTAGAAATTAAATGTCTAGTGACTTTTATGCATGAATACTTTTCCAGGTTTATTTTGTACTATCCCATATTCATACAGACAGACCATAGGTTAGAAATGTGCTCTGCTGCTCTGAGAACAGGAGGCAGTACATTGATTAATTGTGTGTGTGTGTGTGTGTGTGTGTGTGTGTGTGTGTGTGTGTGTGTGTGTGTGTGTGTGTGTGTGTGTGTGTGTGTGTTTTATATGTGTGTCTGTATGTCNTGTGTGTGTGTGTGTGTGTGTGTGTGTGTGTGTGTGTATTTCAGATGTGTTCCTAAGTCTACCTGTGGATGTCAATATCAGGGTAGATATTATCCATCAGCCACCACTTTTTGGGGTGATAACACCTGCACCACCAGGTGTACATGCTCTAATGGAAAAGCCAAGGTTGGTGTTTCTCTGTGTGTGTGTGTGGCTGCATGTTGCCACTGAACAGGACCTGAGCTGTGTACCACTTGCTGTTTGATTATCTTTGTGCAGAGGCAGAAAGGGAAGTGACTGGGTCGGGGCTCACACACTTGTGAGATAAGCAGACCCTGCAGTCGGGGGTTTCAAGAGGCACGGGCCAGGGTCATGTAACAGCAGAGCTTTGTTTGTAGAGCCCTCTGTGAGAGGGATGCAACAGCCCTCAGGCCCCTATGCTTCCAAGTTAATTCGAAATATAACCTAGAGGTTAATGATTATAGAACTATGAACCTGCTCTATGATTATTAAAACTTTTTCACATTTCTAACATTTCTATTCATGTTTTTCCAGCACCTTACACCCAAAGTCTTAGAGGTACAAATCTTTCAGCTGTTTCTGGTTATAAACGGGTCTAAATGTGAAGCAATGCCTTTGAATTGCTGCATACCCACTCCAGACCTTAATACAGCTCCCTTCATCTGGAAACCAGAGGGAATGAGATTTGGCTGTGACTATTAAAGCTCCTGTGAATGCAGTATTTATATTCTGCTACAGCCCAGGAAGTAGGATCTGAATAGATGGTCCAGCCTTTTATCCCTTTCTCTGTATGAAAGATAAAGTGTTTCCTATATTTTTGTGGACAAAACAAAACCTTGGATTAACCACAAAAGACTTCTCAGATGTATTAATCATTGATTATTTAAACCATAGTGATAAAATAGAATTATTGTTGAGTTCAACTAGACAGATCCACCATATATTTATACTCATATTTTTTGAGACATGTGCCCTTCAAAAATGTCACAATTATAATTTTTGTCTAGACTATAGATGCCCCTTCTTGGTTTTTGGTTGTATTTGATGTGTCCATTTCCTGTTTCACTTTGAGTGTCTATATTGTAATGAATAAAGTGTAAATAAAATTAATATAGATTTTTAGATAAAAAGAATCAACAAGAGTTTATTGGTTTTATCTAATACTCTGCTCTGTTCTGTTCTCTTGGTCCAGTGTAAACCGTTTGCCTGTAAGAAGAGTGAGCACTGTGGCCTGAAGGGGGGGGTGAGGAACTGCTACCCAACATCCTATTCAACGTGCCAGGGCTCTGGAGACCCCCACTACCGAAGCTTCGACAACCGCTGGTTTGATTTCCAGGGCACTTGTACTTATGTCCTGTCTCAATACAAGGGACCAGACCAGAGCCTGGTCCCATTCCAGGTGCTGGTCCAGAATGAGAACAGAGGCAGTAACAAGGCTGTGTCCTACACCAAGTCTGTCTCACTTACTGTATTTGGTTACACCGTCAGCATGAGTCGGGCCAGCCCTCGGAAAATACTGGTAAGATCCGTTTGCCTACAGTATTCACCTCTAGTCCTCACCAGTTACGGTAGAGCACTGCTGCAGTAGAGTATTAGTATTGATAAAGTATTCATTTTTGTTCTTTAATTGAGTTTACATTAAAAAGATGCATGTAACTTTATCTAATAGATCGTGTGGTTGTGTGCTGATGTCATGAAAAGGTTTTGCTTACTCTCATTTCAACACTGAGCTACAGCCAGCGGTTGATGACCATCATGTATGTTGTGCAAGTCGTCACAATCAAAATAAGAACCCAACAAAAAAATCATGTTGTTTTTCATGTTCTTCACTGAGAAACTATTTATGAGCTGTTTTCAAGATTTACCTCTTCAGTTCTATAGAACCAGTGGACTAAGAACACATTGTTGGTTTGGGTCTTTTCATGGCATTTGTTGCCAGAAGTGACAGTAACAAAGTACACTTACTGGAGTACTGTACTTAAGTACATTTTACAGTATTTATACTTTACTTGAGTATTATTTTATTACAAACCTATGAATTTTACTCCACTACACTATTAATTATTAATTACTAATATTGTACTTGTTGACTCCACTACATTTATATAGTACTGTTACTTTGAAGCAGCTTTTAGTTAGTGGAATTAATCTTTTATTTTGAAAATGTGACAGACCATACATTGTGTTCATCACAGGAGAAAAACAATACAATAAGTTGACATAAATGACAAAATATACTTTTGAATTCTTAAGTATTTTTAAAATCAAGTACTCCAGTACTTTAAGTCAAGTAAGTTTGACTCAGGTGATTAAGTTATGTACTTTGTCCACCTCTGTTTGATGTAAGAGTACAACACAAGCTTTGTTGCTCACCTTCTGAATGTAGCTAACATACTGTCAGCACCACTGTGCAGCGACTACATGTGGTGTTGCAGGGCTCAAGCTGGTTCACACTGTTTCTGTCTGTATATAGGGCCATTCTTGATACTGTAACATTGAAACCCCCCTTCTACCTCCTCCCACCCCCCATCCCACCCAGGTAAACAGTCAGTTGGTGAACCTGCCTTACTCCACGGTAGATGGCAGGCTGTCCTTGTTCCGGTGTGGCTACTTCGCTGTTGTGAGAACAGTTTTTGGTTTGACGCTCAAGTTCAACTGGAACAGCTACGTCAGCTTGACTTTGCCAAGTTCATACTCTGCTGCAACTACTGGTAAGTTGGGTGTACGCGACACAATTTATTGTCGACAATAAAGTCGACAGCTCTGCAAACTTTATTTGTTGTAATGAGCTTTCAACTGATCATGGTGGGGAAGTCTCCCGGACAGACCTGGCAAACCCAGTCTTGTAGGGTGAGCTGGGAATGTCTGGCAGAGGTCCTCAACTCCAACCTCCAGAAGAATTTCTCATTCATCCAGGGATTGAGGAAATAGAATCCGACTGCACCATGTTCAAACAAAACCTCCACTGCAGAGGCAGCAGGTAGGAGTTGTGGTCAGAAGGTCATTGCTGCCTGTTGTGGTGGCAACTTAAGAACCTGCTGGTGGATACCTGAACTGAAGGAAGCCTTTCGGACTTGGTTGGCTCAGGGGTCTCCTGAAGCAGTAGACAGATACCTGGAGGTCAGTAGGGCTGTAGTTTTGTCAGTCAAACCCAGGTGTGGAGGGGGAGGCTGTGGAGAAAGACTTTTAGTTGGCCACAAGGAAGTTCTGGCAAAACCACTCAGGAAGGGAAAGCAAGGCTTGGCTCAAGCTGTGTTCAGGGCACATGCAACTGGAAGGAGACCCCAGGGTAAATCGGGAACTCTGTGAAGTTACAGTATTTCATATCCCATCTGTGTGGGAACACCTCGGGATCCCCCGTGAGGAGCTGGAAAACGTTGCTGGGGAGAGGAACGTCTGGACTACCCTGATTAGCCTGCTGCTACCACGACCTGACCCTGGATAAGCAGCAGAAAATGGATAGATGGAGGGGGGGTCTGAATACTCTCTGAAGCTGCTGTATGTTAGAAAGGATTCAGTGCATCACAAACTCATCATCTGTCCATGACTCAAATGATTTTCATGCTTCCAAAAAGTTGGAGGAATGCAACTGAAGTGTTCTAATGTGTAACTGCTGTGGTTGCTTGTTTCTCTTTATCAGGCTTGTGCGGAAATTACAACGGAAAACCTGGTGATGACTTACTGAAACCTGATGGCACCCAGGCTGCACAGATTAATGCCTTTGGACACAGCTGGAAGGTTTGTATTACTGGGTCTAAAGAGAAGGACCTATGAGAATCATGCAGGAACCTGAAATTGACCTGAAAAACCCAGGAAATAGAAGTGCAAAACAAGCACATGCTCCATCCACAGCTGTTCATACACAGTCTATAGCTTCTTAAGCTCAATGCAGCAGATAGAATATTGTCTGCCCACCTGGTGGATAGGTGGGCTGGAAAATAAAGTCGTGCAAAAGAACTTCTGACATTTGAAAAATATGAACCTATTCTTTAAACTCAAAATGTTTTTTTAAACTAAATAACCTCTGCATATTGTCAGTTTTCCATATAAATGTCATTGAACACAGGTAGGAGGAAACCCCGGCTGCACCAGTGACTGTGCTGGTGGTAAATGTCCTGAGTGTGAGCCTGCTCTGCTGCTACGTTACCAGCAGGGGAGCTACTGTGGGATCATATCTGACAAGAGTGGGCCCTTCAGGTAGGTGCTACAGCAGTCGCCAGAGAGTAGGAAAAACATTGAGGAGTAGTTGGTGGTTAGCAGAACAACTGTTTAACCATCCAAATAACATAGTTGTTTCCATTTATACTTTGCTCGCTTCCATACATGCACAGTAGATCGTCGTCCACGTATTCCGCACGTGCACTCTGCGAATCCAATCAAAATGGCAACATCCATGCAAGAAGAAGAGGAGCTGCTTGGTCTGCTGCACTTATTCTTTTAAAGATGTATAGTTGAGGAGAGGGTAGCGGCGGACCTCCTCACGGCCTCGCTTCATTGTTTATGTTTATTGGTTTATTTTATCACTGTAGCTCTCTCTTTCTCTCTCTCTCTCTCTCTCTCTCTCTCTCTCTCTCTCTCTCTCTCCCTCTCCACGTACTGATCTTTTCCTGAAAGGAGCTGCTCTACTCCTGTAACAATATTCTGCCTCAAACTTACAGCAGATCTTGCACAGAGAAGATAAATTGCTTGTTTAAATGCTAAAGCTGCTGCGTCTTCAGGTAGAAAAAGACTGTGGAAGTAACGTGCAAGTTTAGTTTCCACACGTCTTCACATGCGTATAGACATGACAGAAATGACAGTTACAACAGCTGGAGGTCAAGCTAGTTGTCAGAGACCCTGCTGCCACCAAAAGAAGGCAGTAAATGACGTGATGAATACAAACAGGCATCGGATCCTTTATGGGACAGAATGCTGTTCAGAGATCAGATGCAAGGAGTGACATCACCTCCACTTCAGTATCGTAGCAACTGATGTCCTGATGTCTTAGTAACACCAAAAGTAAAGTTTCACCTTTTCATTGTGCTGTACAGACAAGCTGCTCTTCTCAAAAACAATTTAATAGGCAAGAAACAGTATGCATGCTTAGTAAGAAAAATATGAATAGTGACACATTTTAAAAGTAGATGAGGTCAGATCTATAAATGATCTCTGCCCAATCAAATACCTGAGGTTAAACATGTGCAGTCTCTCTGTTTGATAAACAGTGTCTACAGACTGTGTCCTCACTGTGACGGCTCTGTCTTTGTCCTTCTCTCTCTGCACATACAGACAGTGTCACAGTAAACTGGACCACAAGCCCTTCCTCAAAGACTGTGTGTTTGATTTGTGTATGTACCAAGGCCACGCCTCTGCCCTGTGCAACAGCCTAACAACTTTCAGCACTTCCTGTCAAAATGCAGGAGCTAAAGTGGAGAGCTGGAGAACCGAACAGTTTTGTCGTAAGTCATGCACACACACAGACACTGAGTAAACTACACTACCCATCCATCCATCCATCCATCCATCCATCCATCCATCCATCCATCCATCCAACCATCCATCCATCCATGAGTAACTCCTGGTAACTCCACAATAAGAACAGGACTTTTGTTGGTGTTCTGTGCAGAAATACTCTGATACTCCCTGAACTAAAATGTCAGTTTTACATCTAAATGTGAATATAATGTATAACAGAAATCAGTCAGTCAGATAAAAGTCAATGTTGAGTTTCTGTCAGGATATGATGTCACTGACAGGCAACCAATGAAACGTTACCATGATTAAAATCACAGATTTCTCTGGTTTGAGAATTGAAGGAAACATTTGTGATAATGTAAGAACACAGCTCAACAACATAAAGAACATAGGTCCAGTTGTTTTTAGACATTTTAATATGGAAAAGTTACAGATTACAACTTTAAATGTTCTTGGCTAATGAATTATTGTCTTGATAATAAACTGTTTGTCGTGTTTGGATCATGAACGCTCCAAAGTCACAGACATGTTTATGAAGTTTTGCGAGGACAACTGTCACTCTGTGTTTTATCTGGATTGATTTTGTTTGTCTCCACCAGCTCCATCATGTGGTGCAAACAGTCACTATGAGGTGTGTGCCCAGCCCTGCCAGCTGACCTGCAGCGGCCTCACCCCCCCCGAGGGCTGTGACGACAGCAGCCCCTGCACAGAAGGCTGTGTGTGTGACGATGGGTTCATGCTGAGTGATGACAAGTGTGTGCCTCTGGCAGAGTGTGGCTGTCAGTACGAAGGACAGTATTATCTAAATGGACAGGTACTGTAGCAGTGACAGTATATCATATCCCACCTCTTTACGTTCCTGCCTCTTCTGCCACCACTGATATTTCTCCTCTCCTCTCCTCAGGTGTTCTATCCAGGAAAGTCCTGTAACAGCCGTTGTGTCTGTTCAGACGGTGACGTTCAGTGTGATCATAAATTCCAGTGTTCAGCCACTGAGAAGTGTGTTGTGAAAGATGGTTCCTCCACCTGTTCTCCCAGAAGTGTCGGTTCCTGTTCTGTGAGCGGAGTCAGAGCAGTGCGGTCCTTCGATGGACAGGTAAAGTCCTTCCTCACTGAGGCTAAAGTACACGTGTAATCCAGGAAAACATGGAGCAATGAGATGGCAATATTTTAAAAAAGAGTCTATTTCAATATGAACTTATTTAATCTTTTTAGTGATATGTTAGCATTAAATTTTATAGATACATTTTATATTATTATCTCTATATATTCAGTAATGATATCTCTCACTACTAACATCACGGCATGACATGGTGTGTTCACTGTCAGTTCATTTAGGGAAATCTAATTCTTCCTCTGGAACACAGACAGCCGCTAACATGCCACCTTTTGACTTAACTGCTAGCGTTAGCTGCCACAGGCTACCTTTTGCTTAGTCTTAGCTTAGTGTCTCATTACTTTCCACATTACACACTGCACATACCAAACTTGAGTTTACTTACCCATGTCTTTGTCCTCGTTCCCTGCACCAGTAACATTGTCTAAATAAATTCAGTTGAACGAAAGGTCCACCATCTAATTTTGGACGCATTCCTGTTTTTTTCTCTTCACACGTTGCAGGTTCAGTTCAGCATAGTTCCTCCGTAGTGCGAAGTATCACATCAGATGCTTCACAACCACAACAATCAGAGGGATACATGCAGATGTTTAAAATTAAATATAAATCATTTGGTCGATGTCAAAGCACTGTAAAATGTTAGTTTTGGTTCTACTTGTAGACAATAAAGACAAGCCCAATGGTACATGTATAACATATAGTTGGCCACGTTTCTGGATGTCACACGCATTTTGTTTGGTTTCGTGTTGGGTTGAATGGTGTTGAAGCAGTTTATGACTGAGCTTCATCTGCTGCCTTCACACTTTGTGCTGTGTTGGTGTGGTACATGCAGCTACATGAGCCACATGGATGTGCTGTTGTCTGCAATCTACCCACCATCCCGGAGTAAATCACATTCATGAAGAACTTTGATTCTTCATTAAATTTTCTGTAAGTTTCGAGACAGTCACGGTGGAAGTTCTGATACAACATTAAACATCTTCTAACCCCCTCTCCCATCCTCTAGGCATATCCTCTGTGGGGGAACTGTCAGTTCAAGTTGTCAGAGGTGGAGGAGAAGGAGGGAGCGCTCACAGCCTTCGTCGTGCTGGTAGAGCAGCAAACTGATAAGGATGGTAATGTCTACCGCAATGTGGAGCTCCGGGTTTACGACATTGAAATCACTATGGAGACCGGAGTTGTCTGGGAAGTCAAGGTAGGACTGATGTTTTTGTATCGGCCAGGTGTGAGGGTGATCTCTGTCAGAACACACTGTCCCTTTTAACAGATAATATTTCCATTGTCCACAACATTTGTCTTAATGAGCTTGATCTCTTTTTGTCAGTGTACATAAATAGGTATTATTCTCACCACTGAGACAAAGCAGTGGGAGCTGACGAGTTACTTTTAGGGGGGTAATGTGCTCTGGTCTTCAGTACTGGACGTAGCAGCTCCTGAAATGAGACAGAGCTGATACGGCTTCAGCTCATCTGACAATAGTTTGTGTTTGTGTGTCTCTCTCTCCTCTGTGTCTCAGGTCGATGACGTCAGAGCCTCCTTACCTGCGATACTGGCTGACGGAAAAGTGCAAGTCCATCAAAATGGCATCAACATTATCATTGAAACTGACTTTGGTCTGAAGCTGACCTATGACACTGTGGCAGGCGTGGTCTTGCAAATCCCATCCACCTATCGCAGCTCACCACGTGGTCTCTGTGGCAACTACAATGGTGATGTGTCTGATGACCCGGCATCAGCCAATAAGAAGCCAGAGGATGTGGCAGCAGCTTGGGTCATTAAGACGGACAACAGCTCCTGTGAAACCGGCTGTGGAGCCAGTTCCTGCCCCGAGGAAAATGAACAGAATAAGCCCGAAGCCGAGAAGGCCTGTGACATCATCAAAGCCCAGAAGGGCCCATTTGCAAACTGTCACTCAACAGTGCCCCCAACTCCTGACTACGATGCCTGTGTCAGGCAAGGAAATACACATACATACATCATACATCTACAGTATATATATATGTATATATATATATATATATATATATATATATATATATATATATATATGTGTGTGTGTGTATAAAATTCCTGATAATATCAGATATGATACTTGTGGTTTAGCACAGTGGCATTCATGAATAGCATAATTGATTAACATTGCATAAATCCAAGGATGATCCCTGTGTACAAATGGCTGATTTGTCAGGAGCCTCCAGAAAAACACAACAGAGCATAAATGAAGATGATTTAATTATCATTTTCAATCAAATTTGCTGCTTAGATGAAAAGCA
>NW_019174271.1:129102-152274 GCF_002260705.1 Seriola dumerili | reverse complement strand
TATATATATATATATATATATATATATATATACATGCATACATACATACATACTTATATACATATAGATACATATATATATACTTATTATTGGGATTTAATAGGTGTATATATATATATATATATATGGATTATTTCACTTTTACTTGATCATAATCTAGATGAACTGTTGACTCTGATCATGTGATTACTTTGATTTTCGTCCCATCAGATGTTATTCAGTTTTACTCCCAGATCACAGCAGTTAGTTTGTGTTGGTTGGAGCTGTGTTATTGTTTCTGATAGAGATTAGGTTTCTGTGTTTCCTTTAATGAAATGACAGTTTGTTTACAGAGAGATGTCCACGGACAAAGGAGGCAAACACATCCTGTGTCGTCACATCCAGAATTATGTCACCGCCTGTCAACTGGCTGGAGCCAAGATCAGCAAATGGAGGAGGGACGACTTCTGTCGTAAGTCTGACGTGACTCGCTGTTGTTTGGATGTGTTAATCCTCCCACACAGTTTAGTGCAGTGGCCCTGAGAGGCAAAGCACAGCAACACTGCACCGAACACTTTAGCAAACTGGACACAACGACAACAAAAACACAACATTTTAGAAAACACAGGAACAAATCAGAAAAAATTAGAAACAACAACACTATTTTATCGGTCCAGATTGTGGGTCCTGTTTAGTGCTGCAGTTACACCATACTGACACAACACCGTGGCAACAATGGGTCAAATTAAAACCAGCAACTTGCGAATTGTCGAAAATCAGAAATCGTCATGATCCCAACAAACCCGCTCATTGCTGAGTCTCTCGTTTTGTCCCTGCAGCTGTGACCTGTCCATCAGGAAGTCACTATGAGCTGTGCTCCTCCTCCTGCTCCTCCACCTGTTTCTCTCTGGAGCAGTCGGGGCCCTGCCCGGTCTGTCAGGAGGGCTGCCAGTGTGACGAAGGCCTCATGTTTGATGGAGTTCGCTGTGTCCCCGTGGAGAAATGTGGCTGCGTAGTGGAGGGACAGTATTATAAGGTACTTGTCATCATCATCATCATCATCATCATCATCATCATTACCACCTTCTTCATCATAATGCTTATTAAGTACATGATAGTTTACTAATGTCTAGTCTGGTTGTGAGTTGTTGGTCTGGACCAACAGTAGCAGAGGCGTCGGTGAAAGAAACTGAGGTGATTTAAAGGAATATTTCAGATAAAATTTATGTATATGTGATCATGAAATAATGAAAGACTGTCCATCAGCTGTGCTGCATCATTACTGAATTTCATGGTCATTTAAAAGTTGCATAAACGTTAAGAAATTTCCAGCTCACCATTGCAATGCATGTTGAAATTTAGACAGTGGAGAGTCATCGATGTTATACGAACTCACATCAGATCTGAATCAGGGGCATTGATGTCATGTGCAAATGGAATATGTAAATATCACAGTAAATAATGAAAAAAGAAATCTGTGTGTTCTAATGCATAAATGACTATTTTCAGTCGGGTGCCTCGGTGTTGCCGGACGACTGCTCAGAGCGTTGTGTCTGCCAGGCCGGACAGTTCAGCTGCAAGTCCACCAGCTGCCAGGAGGGGGAGGAGTGTCGCAACAGGGACGGAACAATTGGCTGCTACAAGAAAAGTGAATCGCTCAGTGTTGTCTTACCTTGTCAGAAGTGTGTGTGTTTGCATGTGTGTTTATATTACCCAGGAAGCAGCGCTGCTGCAGGGATTCAGTGTTTCCCACAGATTTAGATTCTGTCAGTGCGGGTAGCTGATGGGGGTCATTCTCAGGGGCGCTGTATTGGGGGGTGGGGTTGGTTAGGACTATGACTGATAGGGGATTTGTTTAGAGGCTTATTATCTTGTCATCATTAATTGAGTATTTTATTGATAAGGTCCTAATAAAACTAATGGTTTATTTGGTTTAGTTCAGTCCTGCCCCCAAACCAGGTGCAAGCAGCACCCGGAGCTTCATGTCTCAGGAAAGGAAAGGAGAGAGAGCTGGAGGTGACAGTGTGTCATCAGTTTGTCACAGAGACAGGTGAAAAGTGGGTGGAGTCTTGAAGTCTTTGAAGCCAAGTGAGCAAAGCAGCCGACAGGTGGACGACAAACATGGTCACATGGTCTCGATTTCCTGTGATCGAACAACAACGGTGTTTGACACAGATTACTACATGTGAGCGTCTGATTAGAGCGTTCCCTCCCATAAAGGATCTGATGCCTGTTTGCATCCATCATGTAAGTTACTGCCCTCTTGTGCCGGTATATTCTCCGGACGCTAGCTTGACTTCAGCGCGTGACAGTGTCCTGTAGACAAGCCCTCACCCTGAGTGAGTCAACGCACAGCTCTACAATGAAGTTAGATTTTAATCTTTTGAATTAGTCAAAGCATAGAAAATCAATATGTGGCGGTCGATGTTGACGTCATCATGTCGACACAGATAAATAAATGTGTGGGAAACACTGAATACTCTTTGTTGTTACTTTATAGAGCAACTGAACAGCAGCTGAAGATCTGACCTTCACTGGTCTGACATCTCACCTGACATCATCAACTGATATCCGTGTGTGTGTGTGTGTGTGTGTGTGTGTGTGTGTGTTCCAGACCCCTGTGCTGAGGTCAAGTGCAGGGTAAAGGAGCACTGTGAGGTGTCAGGAGACGAAGGAAAGTGTGTGCCTAACTCTAGGGCCTTGTGCTGGGTTTTTGGTGACCCTCACTACACCACGTTTGATGGGTGGAGCTACTCATTCCAGGGAACCTGCACCTACGTCCTGGTGAACACCACAGGTTTGCTATCACCTAACAGAGAGATCTCTATCTGTAGGCCGAGTCAGAGGATGAGTTGAACGTGTATCTCTGACAGGACGTAGGAAACTCACACTGTTTGTTCGATATAAAACTGTGAAAGCTGTCAGAGAGCAGACACACATTGTTTTTCTGACGGTAACATGAATCGCTGTGCCCCGCTCAGGTGTTGACGAATCCCTGTCAGGGGTAACCGTGACCACCAAGAATGAGCTGCGCGGAAACTCTGACGGCTCCTTTGTACGTTCAGTCACCATGGAGATGTTGGACCATCGTATAACCGTCCCCAGTAACGACAGAGGCATCGTGTTGGTGGGTCTCACTGCACTGATTCAGTCTTCTTCACTGACACAATTTCAGATGAAATATTTTTTTTTATCTTCAGTCCTGTTGTTTCAGCCGTCGTTGCTGTCATTGCTGAGATCGAGTGACACGGTCATATTGTTAGAATGAAGTGCAGCTGCACAAGCGGTCGGACAATCAAACGATATGTAAAGCAAGTGCAATTTTATCATATATGGAAGTGAAAATTAAAAATATATATATACTACATGGTAAACATCCATTTATCCTTTTGTTAACCAACTTGTCCTGTGCAGTCTGCCTGGGTTACAGTCTGTCCCACAGGCAGGTTCACCCTGGACAGGTCACCGGTCTATCACAGGGCTCTGTCACAGAGGTTTACCTGGAGCTGAGAGGCTCCTGTGCTCCAGCTGAAGTGTTGATCCAATCTGGATCTGACACATTGAAATAACATCCATAACAAGCCTTGTAAATTGGGCACACCTTATTTTTTATGAGCTTTATTGACATTTCAGGAAAATATATTCCATTGCATTTCCAAACTTTGTTCAAGTTCTTCTTTTGTGGGTGAAATCAGCACTAAATCAAAGCATCTCCCGTCTCTGCAGCTGGACGGCATCAGGACACAACTCCCCCTTGTTCTTGAAGGAGGCAGCATCTCCATAACACAGTCCGGAATCAGGGGAACACTCGAGACTGATTTTGGCGTTGAGGTCACTTTTGATTGGTCCACACTCGTCATGGTGTCCATCAGCAGCAGTTACTATGGTAACGTCGCCGGGCTCTGCGGAAACTACAACGGCAACACAGAGGATGAGCTGACGGCCGCCGGAGGCAGCACAGCTGTTAATGTGACGGCATGGGCGGGGACGTGGAGCGTGGCTGACGGCGACCCGTTCTGTTACCACCACTGTGAGGGGGTGTGTCCTCAGTGCTCTGATGAGAACCGTAAAAGGTAATGATTTTTTTTTTTTTTTTTATTGATGCCACTGTTACTTTTAGCTGATTATAAACTTGAACAGAATTTAGGGGATTATATGATGTGTGTTTTTTGAAGGACGAGTGTGTGGCGAAATATAATATGAAATTTTGACTTACAGTGATAGGTCAGGTTATTTTTGCGTGGTTGTGCGAGGTACTTCTCTATAGTCTCTGTTCAGGTAAGCGCTGACAGGAGCTGAGTGATGAGCTGCTGTGGACTCGGTCACCAGGGGAAAAACCTGTTTTAGCCAAATGTTAAAATGTAGAAAAATAAAAAAAGGTAATGTGAGTTTAAGTGTCGCTTCATCTTGAATATTTTTGCCACTTAACCTGCCGTCAAACAGCCCTTTACTTTGGAACTACAGTTTGTGAACCGTCTAACTACGGTATTCCTACTACGGCGTGCACTTCATGTTACTGTCAGATCGGCAGTTTGAGTCAGACAGAGCTTAGCGTAGGTGCGCTTGTGCCAGGAGAGAAGGGTGAGGCGGAGTACTTGAATAGTTGATGATGAGTGGATTTTTTCCGTCAGGTGTGTAGCAACGACAGGACAACACACACACACAGACACACAGAGACAAACAGGGGAGGAGGAGTGTTAAGTAAATTATCAAATAAACTCAGGAACACCGTCTGAAAATTATAAGATTAGGATATTTATTCTTGCAGCAAGGGAACAAGTTACACTCAAGAGCTTGCAATGCAAATTCACACAGATTCACACAGAATTTATACACAGAATATGTGAGAGTGACCTTACATTGTTGCTGAAATGAGACAGACACAATAGAGACTCGATTCATGCCTTCTCATAGCTAATGTTTGGGTGTAGTGGCTAGGAGGAACAGCGAAGGTCACTGCGCTCCTCTCTGACAACTCCTGTTTTAAAAGTAGACAGAATAATGGAAAAGTTCTATTCAGGATGATACAGTCTCCCTTTAAGATGGTTATGTTAATCATAAAGTATCACAATTTTTCCAACAAGGAGACACAGGGGAGAGCAGGAAAGACACAGGGAAACACATATGGTGCAGCCCTAATATGAACCAAATTGCTTTATAAAAAAGTTTGTGGTTATTCATCCTCAGTCTGAAATCCAAACCTGAGACCTGGTGACTGGTGGTCTCAGAGGATCATGAATGTCTGTACAAACTTTCCTGTAGTTGGTGAGATTTTTTTATTCTGGACAAACGTGGTGGACAAACCGGCCGAGAGTTTTCAGAGTGTTAGAAAAAAAAACTGATGCCCAGTTAACACACACAAGCTGGCATTAAACCTCAGACATGTGCCTCTGTTCTCCTCCGTACCTCTGCAGGTTCACTGGTCCAGACTTCTGTGGGATCCTGAGTGATAAGAAGGGGCCGTTCGCTGGCTGTCACGCTCATGTGCCGGTAGCACAGTTTGTGTCAGACTGTCTGTATGATGTCTGCATCCACGAAGGACGCCACGAAATGTTGTGTGATGCCCTGAGCAGTTACCTGGTAGAGTGCCAGGAAGCTGGAGTGTCCATGTTGCCATGGAGAGAAAAGGCCAACTGTCGTGAGTTACATACAGTAGATTTATATACTCAAACACTGCACTTATGTGAATCTGACAGAGCTCTGACATCAAGCATCCTTTTCTAAATCTCTGGTTTGAAGCTGGTTTCAGATATTTTTAGACTAATTAATTCTGTGAATTTACGGAGCACTCAGAACGTCTTCACTGTTTTCACATGTTGCAGCTTTATACTATGTCCAGCCCAACGGCCCAAAACACTTCCATTAGGAGAAACGATGCAGATTCTAAAAAACATACAAACAACAACAGAAACGTGCTGCAGGAAGCCAAAACAAATACATGAACAGGAAACACGCTGCAAACACAGAAACAATGCAAAAACAAAAACACATGAACATCCAAAAACAAATACAAGAGAAAAAAACGCTGCACATCCAGACAACACTATGGAGGTGCTCCAGGCCTCTAGCTAAGTGGCACGATGGCTGAAGCTCTTGGGAAGCAACATTCACCCTGAAGAAACCACATTCAGCAGCAGAGAAAACTTAGAAGCTCTTACTGTGTCACTTACAATTGAGAGGGTATTAAAAACTTCAGCCCCAGCTGCATCTTATCTACTCTCAGAAAGAAGTTCTGTACAGCAGACACGTCCTGAACATAACATCTCCTCCCCTCCTCTCTCTCTGCTCTCACCTCCTCCTCACTCTTGTTTCTGCCCCCAGCTGTTGAGTGTCCCGCCCACAGCCACTACCAGGTGTGTGGCTCCGCCTGTCCAGCCAGCTGTGGCCCGCAGCCAGAGGTGTGCCATAAGGCCTGTGTGGAGGGCTGTGTCTGTGACTCCGGATACGTGCGCAGTGGAAACGAGTCAGTACAGCAGCAGTTTGACCCATGTATTTAAGGCTCTGTTATTCATATGACAAATGTCTTTTGGTTCAGTTTTCTTTCCATGCTGCATACAGCGACATGAAACTGTCTCCATAGAAGCAGGTGAACTATAGAGTTATACTAAAAAATGATGTTTGGTTGTCACTGTGCTCACATGACTGAAGCAGGGACCCCACATTTTAGTGTTTTGATATACATATGAGCTAACATGATGAAGGCCTAAATAAGGATCATGCAGTGTGTTTCACCCCCACCCCCCAGTTAGCTAGGCACCTATACAAGCTAATCCTGTGGGAACTCTGCTCGTGCTCCATTACCTGATCCTGAGGTTGTTTCTTGTCGAGGGTCATTGTGTCAAAACTGAATTGCAAGTCCTTCATTATTTCAGTTTTTATTGTGCTATTACTTATCACTTACTAGTGAACCAAACTGCAAAACTAACAGGATCCACAGGAACCCAGCAGTTTAATGTGGCCATGAAACATGATGTTGCACTGTTGACTCAGTTTGTATTGTCAAGGCAGAAGTTTATCACTTAACACAAAATTCAACATTTAAAATATCCAACTGTAAAATAATTGTTGTTTATGTGTGTATATACAGTATGTATTATGTAAATCTCCCTCTCACCCCCACATGGGGGTGGTGCATGTCTTCCTCAAGCTTGAGTCCTCAACCAGATGCCTGGGAGTTTGAGGGTTATACGCAATGTAATGCTCCTATTACCACAGGGACCACTTCTATATATATATATAGTATATACATCTATATAGCATATATATATATATATATATACAGTCTGTGTGCTGGGTGACTGATTGAGGGTCAACAAAAAGAGTCCATGAAACCAAGACCCAGTGAGGCCGAGGAAGGTCCATGGGTGAAATCCTGGCAGATCAAAGCTCGGCACAGTCTCATATAGTTTACAGGCTGACACCTCTCCTTCCTAAGATGTTTAATAAAGGCTCCCCAGATCTTAAGCTGTAAAATGTTTCATCTTGTTTCAGCATGAAGGAGAGAAACATCTCAACAACAGCTGTCACATCACACGTCCCAATGACTGAGAGAACTTATTATTCATATTATTCAGCTTATTTTGCTGTGTTTCTTCAGGTGTGTTAACAAGGAGAAGAGCTGTGGCTGTGACCACGACGGCCATTACTACCTGCCAGGTGAGGAGTTCTGGGCCGACTCACAGTGCGAGCAGAGGTGTGTGTGCGTGGCAGCGACACAAAAGGTGCGATGTGAGCAGACCAAGTGTCAAACCGGAGAGGCGTGCAGCATCGTGGACGGAGTCAGAGACTGTTACCCAATCAGCTTCAAGACCTGCTCTGCGCGCGGAGATCCACACTTCACCACCTTCGACGGACGCAAGTTCGACTTCCAGGGCAACTGTGTTTACAAGCTGGCCGGTGTGTGTGGAGACACTAAAGGGCGGAACCACTTTGAGGTGAGAACAACACTGAACAGTAAAGTGTCAGGAAGTTCTCCAGACAGACACATGTCCACTGTACAGACACTACTTCCTCCTGATTCCTGTGAACCGTCATTATAATGATTCTTCGTTTTGTTATAGATACTTTAAGTTCATGTTGTGATGATAGTTTTGTTCTGTTACTTCAGTAAAACTGGAGCATGTTTACCAGGTCTAATTGGTATTTACTCTCCTCCACTGATACACGAGTGGAAGAAGAACAGAGCGAAGGAGGATCTTGTCCTGTACCTGCACAAACAACAAAGACTGGATCCTAATTAAATGATCTACTGTATTTGTCACCTTTCATCCTCACCCCGCCCCTGTCCATTGCTCTCGTCCCCTCTCTCTCCTCCTCTCAAAGGTCAACCTGGAGAACAACAACCGTGGCAACAAGAGAGTGTCATATGCTAAAGTGGTGACTGTCAAAGTCTACGGCGTCACATACACACTGTCAGTGGACTACCCAGGCAGAGTACTGGTGAGACACACACACACACACACACACACACACACACACACAAACTGTGGGGTTGAGAAGACTGAGCCATCCACCATCAATCCGTCTACTAACAGTCCTGAACATGCCTCTGAGCTCTGCACACACCTCAAGTGTGTCTGCCTCATCTATTATTATCAACATGTGTACACGCATACATAATGACTGAATGTTTCAGATGAGGAATGAGGAGGTTGATGTCACAAAGACTGTTACTGCACCATCATGTCTGATGTCACTGATTCAACACAAATCATCAGGAGCAGAGTTTAAACACTTTATCATTTTAAGTCCTGCACCATTTCCTGTCATATCCAAACACTGACCTGGAGCATACAGGGTTCACTCGCTTAAACACACATTCTGAAACCTCTGCCTCCAGGGGGCTCTCAATCAAAACAGTAACAAAAGACGAAGGTGACGTCAGGAAATAGCGTGGGATCATGGGAGTTGTTGTCTTAAGCTCCTCCTGTGTTGGATTCCTTCAGTGTCAGTGTTTCAGTGATTTTAACCATTAAAAACACTGACTAAAGCAGCTTCACATTTAAAGTCAGTGTTTGAGCGACGCTGTACGGAGGACAGAGACTCAGGGAAGAGTTGGAGCTGAGCTGTCTAACATTTCCTCAGCTTGTTTCTCTGATAACTTAAAAATCCTTCATCTGGTTCAAATATAGAGCTGAAAACCACCAAGGTGGAAAAAGTGTATGTGGCTTAAAACTGGATAAAAGTCAGTGTTGAGCTTCTGTCAGAAAAACACACTGACACATGATCATAGAGGATATGATGTCACTGACAGGCGACCAATGAAACGTTACCATGATTAAAATCACAGATTTCTCTGGTTTGAGAATTGAAGGAAACATTTGTGATAATGTAAGAACACAACTCAACAACATATAGAACACAGGTCTAGTTGTTTTTAGACATTTTAATATGGAAAAGTTACAGATTACAACTTTAATATCAATATCATGTTTCTAAAATATTCCTGAACTTACTCATGATATTTTTATGAGTTGTCATATTTAATGGCTATAACATTATATTATTGTAACATGTAGTTTTACAACAGTGAGTCTATAATTTTCTCAGTATAATATTAGAGGCCCACATAGTGACTGTCAGTGAGTCCACACCAGCTCCTCGGGGTGGAGAGGTGTACGCCTGATCGCATGACATCATATCCCATATAAGGACAACTTCCCTTGATGAGACTCACTCAGGTTGCCTTTATCAAAGTGGACACACCGTGCTGCTCTAACTCTAACCCTTTTCACTCAGACTGAATGTACTGCACATGTCTGCAGTGAATCCTCGTATCAACCTCAACAGTTCATCATTAACACTAAGAGCCCTGTTTTATCCATGCAACCGCAATGACTGTGTGTGTGTGTGTGTGTGGTGTGTGTGTGTGTGTGTGTGTGTGTGTGTGTGTGTGTGTGTGTGTGTGTGTGTTTTCCACAGGTGAACGGGCTTGAAAACTCTTTGCCGGTCTCATACAATCAGTCACTGGTCAATGTTTATCGCAGACACAGACAGGCTGTCATAGAGACACACTTCCTTAAGGTATGAACACACACAACCGCACATGTGCAGTCACTGTAGTCATTATACCACTCTTACAGAAAACTACATTCCTTCTCAGACCTGGACCTGTTTTTTTTTTCTCAGTCTTTCTATTTATTTTGAAAAGTGTTTTCAGATCTGCCTCCTCTGGACCAATCAGGTTCCTGCAGCTGCTCCAAACATGGAGTCAGATACACCTCTAACAGTTAAAATCACATGACCTGAACTCATCCTCAGTCTTAGGCCGGGAACACACTGCCTGCGGGCGTGTGCGTGGCGGCCGGCGTCGCTGACCTGCTGGTTACTCCAATGTTGGATTTCTTTTCATTATAAATGAATTTCTGCTTTATTTTTGACAGAAAACGTCACTAAAATTGAACCTTGTGACATGTCTTTAAACACCAAGAACATCTCAAGCCACAGCCAGGCTAATGTCCCCCTGCTAAGCTTTGCTAAACACATGGCAGAAGAGTCATTGACTGTGTTGCTGTCTCAGCTCTTGCACATGTGTCTGACTTCTCCTTTATATCCCACTCTGTTAAAGGTCTCCTTTGACTTTGCGAGCGCAGTGAGGGTGGAGCTGGCGACTACTTACCACGATGTGACCTGTGGCCTCTGTGGGAACTTCAACAGCGACCCGGCTGATGATCTGACGCTGCCCGGTGGGAAACTGGCGACCAACGCCAACGAGTTTGGAGTCAGTCAGTGGGTGGCCAACGTGGAGGGCTGCAGCCATGAGTGTGAGAAGCTGATGCAGTTATTTATCTTCACTGTCATTACTCCCTCTCACACGTGCTCCTGTTACATACATGTGATGTCAGTCTCAGGTCTACATCAGCAGGCGAGTCACTTCACACGAACGTCACAACAGCGATGTTCAGAATCAGGTTTTCACTTACGGGGAATTGGCTTTGGTTAAAATTGAAAAACGTAGTAAGAAGAAAAAATATAGAGAAAGATAAAGCAAAGCAAGTACTGCAGTCAGATCACTTAAATATAAAAAGATGTTTTCAATAAAATATTCACAATTAGAATATAAAAAATATAAACATAGTACAAATGGTGACATTGGGGTTCTGGGGAGTGACTCACAGAGTCTGTGTCCAGGGTGGGAGGGGTCCGCCACAATCTTTCCTGCTCGCCTCAGCAACCTGGAGGTGCACAGGTCCTGGAGGTGCACAGGTCTTCTGGAAAGGGAAGCTCTATAAAGCAGTGAGGCCTCTCTTCTCACCCAGTTACCATGAAGACATTGAAAAGACCTGTACTGAGGTGACAGGCCCAGGTCTTGTCTTCAGACCTGGGCCTGTTTCACAAAGATAGACTTTGACTGTGGCTTAGAAATAACAAATAGTCAGATTTCAGATAGACGTCTAAATTCTTCTGTTGCACAAAGCAGTTTAGTTCTTGACTGTCTTAAGTCGGGCTGTGGTACAGTGAATTCTGGGTAAATTAAGATTTTTTTCAAAATATGGCCGAACGAGGAACTGCATTCATCCACTGAGCTCTGTTTACCCCCGCAGTTACAAGGACGTTTTACTTGAAGAGTGAAACAATAGCAAAAAGGTGTCTAATGTTTTTGTCTTAAAATGACTCAGTCTTTATTTTTGTGAAACAGTCTGACTAACATGAGACTGATCTATGAGCAAAGTTAAGGCTGGACCAACACTACAGACCTGTTTGAAATATCTTTGTGAAACCAGCCCCAGGTCTCGTCTTTAGACTGGAACAAGTTTTTCTCCTGGTGGATTTAGAATATAGAGTAAGAGAAGGTTAATGATGATGTCTGTGGACACACAGTGTAGAAGGGCTGATACAGAGGCTTCACTTCATTGTGTCGTAGCTTTGATTTTAAATAGATACATGTGACATTTCTGCTCATCAATCAACACCTAATGATCCATAACAACAAGTGAAAGCATGTTTTCAGATTCAGTGCTTCATGAAGATGAAACAAGTCAGACACAACCTCACTAAGAAACTTTCAAAACAGAGCATCTCCACCTCGGCCATCTATGTCAAGCCTGTGCCAGAAATATTCAAAACGGCAGGTATATTCACACCTGATTTATTGATCTCACAGAATAATCTGAACAAACTGAGGCTCCAAAAATGACCTGCAGTGCATATTAACGAAAACCTTCATTGCAATTATCAGATTATTTTTATCATTAGGAAAGAGCAATGTAAACATGAGCAGGCTTCTTATATTCATAGCTGGTCACTGGTTGAAATGACACCGACTGCAGATTAAATATCAGACGATGTTTCAGTCATTTCTAAGGCAACTGACAAATTTTGAAATTAGGTTCAATAAGAGATGTGGAGTAATTCAGATTTGTTAAAATGTTATTGAACCTGAAATTTGCATTTAAACCAGCAAGTTCATAAGTAGGTCAATTCGCATGTACAGATATGTTGTTCACACACATTCAATTAGCACATCTCGGTTGTTTTGTTTTAGCAGTGGTTTGTTATTATCCTCAGACGTGTCTATGTAATATGTGTATATATGATTTTGATAATGTTGTTGATGGTTTCCTGCTGCCAGGTAAAGACTGTGCTCAGCCCCTCCCCCCTGACTTCAAACCGCCCAGCTACACATCAGCCTGCGATGTCATAACGGCGAAGGACGGGCCCCTGGGTGACTGTGTGGGCCGAGTGGATTCCAAGCAGTACCATAAGGACTGCATCTACGACATGGTGCTCAATGACGGTAAACAGGAATCAGCCTGTGACATCATCAGTGACTACGTGGAGGAGTGTCAGAGAAGAGACGGCGACGTGAAGCCATGGAGAACGAAGAAGTTCTGCTGTAAGTTAAGACCGTGTGATTGTTCTTGGACTGATGAGGTTTAATGCCGCAGTCAGCCGTCCAACAGAAACACATTCAAAGTGGAAGCTTTCAGCAACCTCTCATGGCCTTCCTCTGTCCATGGAGTTTGCTCAGTTGTCACGGGGATGGTTTAGTTTTCATTGAGAGACCTAAGTGTGGAAGTTCAGTAATGTATCAAAAGGGGATCATATATGGGGAGAGATGGTGACCCCCGTCTCTGTGAAGAGATGGTCAGTGGGAACGATCACTAAACTGAATTTATTTCAATCCGGAGAGACTCAAAGAGACTTGAACTAAAACATTTATTGCAGAAGAGGAAAACAATCGGTTGAATGATAACACCCATAAAGTGGAGAGAGAAGAGAATTGTGAATGAGATGAGGCATAAAGATAGTCTTCATTAATTAAGAACAACGGATTCAGCTAATCAACCACATGTTGTAGTGGAGACAATGGAGGCCACTCCCAGAGCTGTGTGCTGCATATGAATTTAAAAACAGCAACTTGCTCCATTTCTAAATACTAAAGAAAATAGTCAGTTTGTAGAAAAAGTGTGTGGCCGCGTTCAGCCACAGTCGAAAGCGGGGTGATACGCTGACAGTCATAAGCTGTTTCTCAGTCTGCGTTCTTCACTGTTTCATCGTTGTGTTTCTCGTGTTCTTGTAAAACTTCATCGGTCTCAACCAGAGTTCTGCTCCGGTTCAAAGTCCGCATCTCCCCAAGTACAGATCAAATATCAGGAAGTGTTCTCACTCCGCCCGTTTAATCGAGGATGCATCGCTGCGTGTGACTTGTGTGGACTCGGGACAGCTAAGTATCCCAGAATGCATTTCGCACCAAACTGTGACAGCGGCAGAGATTCTGAGCCAGACTTAGAGCAGAAACAGTTTTCCCCCTTGGACTGTTATTATATCACTTCATTAAGTTTTGATGTTTTTTCCATTAAGACTTTGAATCTGTGTCAGCTTTTCCAAATGACGCCTGTTTGGAATATAATACGTGTTGCTGCTGGTTCGTCTGAGAAGATGAAGCTGAATAAAAACATGATTTGGTTTGACAGTTCAACAACAGCGCTGCCTCTGTGAACTCTGTGTACAAATATACCAATATATATAAATGAAAATGAACAGAGGCAGTGGTCTTCATAGTCAATGTCAATAGATTTTTAATATATATTACAGATTGGATATGAAGTGTATATTTTACTCCACTCTGTTAATTCTGTTTTTCTGTCTCTTGGTGGAGATTTGAGTTGAGATGAATTTGTCACAGTACAGCTGCTAATATTAGGAAGAACGCTGCTGTTCCATCTGCAAATAGTCCTCCTGTCCTCAGGAGTCCGGACCTCTGAGTTCAACTTGTGAAATTCAAACTCCCAAGTACGGGAGACTGGACTCTGTATAGAGAAGGTGGAGACGCGATGAAAGGTTAAATATTGCGATAATGTCTCTGTTGCACTCATTGTCTGCACTGAGAAACTGTTGTTAAGTAAAGATGGAAAAAGGACAGTAGGAGAAGTTCAGACCATGCTCCCATCCTGTCCTCCAAACAGCTGATCACTGACTTTGTGGACAATTGTAGTGTTGTATTTCTGTGTAATCTAATATTCTCTCTCTCTCTCTCTCTCTCTCTCTCTCTCTCTCTCTCTCTCTCTCTCTGTGTTTCAGGGATGCAGTGTCCAGCCAACAGTGCGTACAGTGTCGCAGCTCCTGGTTGTCCGGTCAGCTGCAACTCTCTGTCTTCACCTGCTCAGTGTAAAATTCCACCCAGTGAGGGCTGCGTGTGTAACAATGGTTACCTGTTGAATCAGGTAATCCTCTTCCTCAGCTGACATGCAGCTTCATTCTTGCTTCTACTTTCTCCTCTCATTTAAATAATTCTTTCATGTAGAGATTTCATTTGACATGTACAGGTCAAAGTTATTGACACCCTGGATTTGAAGACCAGAATTCTGAATATCTTCAGAAATAATGCAAATAAACCAATTTTATAAAGCCAATAAAAAGGCGTCTAACTTGGCTTGTTTCTGATTGGAGGATGGGAGGATTGGAGGACTCTTTATTCCAACATTTAATTCAGTGCTCATGTAAATGCTTCAGTGAATTTTGTCAATCAGAGTAATTCCTGCACTATGACAATGTGAGCTTGTCCTGACTGATACCTCTTCCCGCCCAGGATCGCTGCGAGCCGCTGGGTGCGTGCGGCTGCAACTACAACGGTCAGTACTATGCGCCTAGACAGATGTTCTACGCTGACCCTGGCTGCCAGCACTTCTGCCTCTGTCATGGAGGGCTGGTGACCTGCAGGAACAAACCCTGTCCCTGGCACCAGAAATGTGGAGCGGTGAAGGGAGTGAGGGCTTGTGTCAGCAAAATACCATTCATCCTCATTCATCATGGAAGAGGATAGAACCACATAGACGTCTTCATATATCTTCTTTTCATTAAATCTGTTTTTCAGGGAGAACATATCCAGATATGTTATGTTTGTTGTGTTTGTTGTTATTCAGGTACTAAATGTTCACTTGTCAAATCTTATCTTAAATCTTATTTCAAAGCTTGTCTCCTAATTAAAGGTCCCATACAGTCTGAAGGTCTCTGTCCATGTGTTTGATTATAAAGCAGGTCTAGGTTCTATATTAATACTGTGAAAGTATCAAAGCATTCTGTAACTTTGTGATGTCACAAAAAAGCAGTCACCAAGCCCTCAGTTTATTCGGTTAGATAGTTTATTCTTATAGATAATAATGCAGTCTGATTTCTCTGTTTGGAGCAGTCCGTCACTGTTGAACTGGACTGAGCACATTGTCCACACATTTATATCAGACTAGAGAGCAGAAACTCTTCCCTGTGTAATGTTTCATACAGTGCACGACTGTTGTATGGTTTAGCTGGGTGTGCGTAGTACACCGCAACTGACTAGAGTATGAAACAGTTGTAATTCTGTCATGTAACTTAGTATCTTTCTAAATGAAATTATATTATTTTATTGTATTCATCACAGAATCACCAGTTTTTTCTTCTCTGTTGTAACTGTGGAGGATCATAGTAACTTCCTGTTTCCTTTCCCTCACACAGACACAGTTCATTCAGTAACCTGTATAGTCCATGTCAGTCTGTGCTAATCAAGTATTTGTAATGATCATTAAAGGTGTTTCAGCAGCATGACTGTGTTGTTTCTGTGATTGATGAGTGTTTACATCATTTATTTTATTTAAAAATTCAAACAACGGACTGAGATGCTCGTAACTGAGCAGTGACTGACAACAGCGTGGTTGTGGGGCAGAGCAGGAAGCAGCATCCATCACGGACAGACATGTTGTTTAATGAGCGACAACCATGTGAAGATGGAAGAAACTGGAACATTGATTACGTTATGATTCATTATTCCGAGCTGGATTATTAATTATTAATTAATTGGATTATTAATGTTACTTAGTACTTTTGTTGTTCCTTTAAATTTGATGCTGTGGTGACCTGTTACTGAGCAGACTTAAATTAAGATGCAAAACCTCATGCAGTTTTTCTAATCTAATTAAAAGTCTATAGATGTATTGATTTATGGGTTGATGATATATTTTAATTAATTTACAAAGCACTCCATAAATTACCACCTCATTAATCATCACTCCTGTGACCCAGACGTTCTACTTTTAACACATGTTCTCAGGACTGGATGACTCTATAAACATCAGTAGTGGTAGGACAGTCTTCAGATATCACGCCCCATCAGTCTGGAATCATTTACTGAAACTGAACCTGATAGGCCAATTCAGTCTTTCTGACTTTGGCTGTAACTGTTGTATATAATCACTACTATTGCAGAATGCACTTGTTGTCTACCTGGTTGTGTATTTGAATGCCTATTTAAATGCATTAAAATATACTCATCGTTGTTTATGTAACCTTAGTTATTTTACACATTTGGGTTGTTTCAATTATAAGTTTAACAGATTAATTTGTGTTGTATATTAAGTGGTACAAAATTTTTTGAGTTTGTTATATTATTAATTAATATTACTTCATGCAGCACTTTATTATGTTATATGGGCTATCAGAGTTTTTCCTGCATAGCCGCCGTCAAAAATGTTGTGCCGCCTCTGCCTCCAGACAAAATTCTAGTACTTGTTTCCTCGGTACTCGGTGGATTTGAATCAATACGGGACACAATTTGTCCCGTATTTTCGTTCGTGTTATGTCCTCAAAGTGCTGTGAATAATGTAATGTCGAGTAAAACCAAACCAGTTGCCTCCTTTTTTCACATAAAAGGTGGCAACCCTACAGATGAATATTATCTCTTTTACATCCCAGCACACCCAGCTTCTTGAAAAGTCCCAAAATTAACGATACATCCCGTCGTGTATGTTTTTTTGTTTGTTTTTAAAAAAATCTGTGATTTGAGACATTTCTGCAAAAAAACAGAGTTTGCAAGGAGGAGAATCGCGAGCACAGGTGAAATAGTGCAGAGTGCAGACACCATCAGCTTTTCTAATATGGGGAAGAAAAAAAAAGTTAATTCGACGGGATACGGTTAATTTGTCAGGACTGAAAGTAATAGTGAGTTAGTTACTAATTCTCAGCCACAAGTGGAAGGTGCCGGTGGAGGAGAGGATCAGAGCGTGAGAGAGGAGTCAAGGTGAGAGTACCAAGTCTTTAGGAGTCTATTAAAGCGGAAATGAAACATGCATGTTTTTGGCACTGGTAGTGAGGAAATTTATTAGAAAAACCACCTTGCCTAAAATCTGATATTAAAAATTGTGAAAACCACAAATATGACTAGCGAGCAGCCATTTTGGTGTGACGTCATTGCTACGTAACGGTGGGTGGGTTGCCAGTGAAGACAGTGAAGCATTTCTGAACCGAGTTAAACTGGAAATGGAGGGATTAATAACGTTATCTATCTCTCTGTCTAACCCTAACCCATCCATAGGTACATAGTTACTAGAACTAGTTTTTATAGTCATCTGTCATGAAGTGGCGTTATTGCAGTCCAGGACCAAAAGAGGGCTCCAGTACAATTTGCATAGTATCTAAAATACGTAAATTTCAGTAAAAGGCGAAACATTTCCTTATGCATAAATATATTATTCTGCCTACTGTCGCTATTATTGGTTCATATTGCTGATTTATTATTGTTATGGTTGGTCATGAATAAAACCAGTGCAGTAGCGAGCAGGCAGAGCGGACATCGGTCAAAAATACTTATTTTGTTGTGAGCCAATTCCGTTGTGGTTAAAAAAAAAAAAAAAAAAGTCAGGTCTCCAGCGGTTTCCTGGGTGGACGGTCAGACACTTTAGGTTGAAAAAAGTAAGAATTGCTCCAAAAGTTAATTATTGTGCGTTTATGTTGGTTCGTGGTGGGTACGATATTTTTTTTTAAATTTGCCACTACACATGTGTGACGGCTTTTCGGCAGTAGGGCCATGTGAAGGAAAAGCTAGCAAAAAAACTTTATTGCACGCATTGCAAGAAGAAACAAGATAATGGTGAGGAAGATAACGGAACTTTGGATAACGTCTGTGGATTATAACGTTTGGAGTATAATGTCTGGAGTGTCTGAAGTTACCGACTATTGGAAACGGAGTTACGTAAGAAATATTTCTTAGGAAGTTTGTATCAGCTGTGACCTCTTGCTGAGGCATGTACCATGTATGGTGTGGAATGACGTGAGTTTTAGGTGAATACTTTCAGGCCCGAGTATTTTTAATGGTTGTGGTTTTAATTTCTGACAGTCATTTGGGCTGCTATATTGTACAGCCCAGCTCTCATCAGTTGATGCTGCAGAGATGCTATGGAAATCTTTAGGCTAGGTGACGTGCGTCGGACTGTGTGTCAGGGTGAGGGGACATCAGGTGTTCATGAGTGCTGCTGTTTGGAGTGAAAGAAGTGTTCAGTGAGAGCTAGAGAGACTCTCACAGAGACTTTGTGGAACTTTATTGCAGTCAATGATGATGTTCATCTCAAACAGATACCAGTACCTGCCGACTTATGTGGGTTGCTACCTGTCTCTTCCCTGCCTGGCTAGCGCGGTTTAGCGCCCTTTCCCTACGGAGGACTGATGCCTCTGCACCGCTGTTGCCAGAGTATGTAGGCCGGTCAGTAGAGTAAATATTTTTTTTTACATCCAGGAGCGATACAATAGTGGCTTCCCTTTTGTCTTCTCCTGTACTGTGGCTCCTCAGTCTCCATCCTTTCACTATCTTCAACTATTTCACTGCCTCAACCGCCAAGCCAACCAACCCCGTGACGTCACAGGTTATATAACTGCAAGATGGCGCCACTCTTGCTACGAAAGATGTAGTAACGGATCTTATATTTTCTCTTATATGTTTACATTTGTCATATTTGTTATATAATTGTTGATTAGAGTGGAAATCCATTTAGTAAATCACGTTAACTTGATTGACTGCTTCATTTCCACTTTAACGAGTGTATTAAAGCCGATGTTTATTTATTTGAAACGTGAGCTCTGTTTTTATACTGACATATGAACTTTCTTTTTCCTTGTAACGTTAATGTTAGGGTTTCTTTCTTTCATGTTTGTTTGTTAACCGTTTTTTCTTCTACCATATACTTTTTTCTATTTAATGGCGGTTGTTAAACGGCAACCCCGTGCAGTCACGAACATTCATGTTTACAGGACTGGCCCGGCTGTTACAGTCCAGCAAGAGGGAAAACGATTTGTATACTCCCCGTCGGGGAATCGAACCCCGGTCTTCCGCGTGACAGGCGGAGATACTGTCCACTATACTAACGAGGAGAGGTGGAAAAAATGGTGTGAACACATGTACCAGCTCAGCTCAGGACATATGATTATCATAATTAAAAGAATATTGAATTGGTTTCTTCTCCTGCAGTGATTAAAGTAACTGAGTACATTTGTTCAGTGTTTGAAGATATGAAGGAGTGAAAAAAAAACATGTTATCGGCATACACCAATGTGGATTTGTAGTTATCATTTTCCAACGCAGCACTTTTTACTACAGTTGTAACAAAGCTTAGTCACTTCAGAGTTTTCGCTGTTTCACATTCATAAAACACTGTCCATTGACTCAATGGATTTGGTCACATGACTATTTACATCACCTCCTCGTTAGTATAGTGGACAGTATCTCCGCCTGTCACGCGGAAGACCGGGGTTCGATTCCCCGACGGGGAGTATAAGAAAACTTTTCTCTCTTGCTGCACTGTAACAGCCGGGCCAGTCTTATGAATATATATCCGTGACTGACGGTTAACTATGTAGGCCCAAACGACTCCAGCACTAAGCTTTTAGAGGAGGAGGAAAGAAAGAATTTTGGTTCAGTAATTCTTTCTTTCCTCCTATGCTCAAAATTTAACAGGTTGCCATTTGTGTTCTAATACTGCCATCTAGTGTGCGTTTAGACGAACACGCCACATTAAATAATGTCAATGTTATTGAAGTTACACTTTTCTCAATAAGTTGTTGCCTGTAAAAACAAATTCAGACATTAATAATGTTAATATTCCTTACCTCAATTCATAGGTTGAACAGGGATGATAAGGTCTTTAGGGTTTCCCCTCAGAAATGGATGAAGTGGTAGCACCCAACACTTCAATTACGTCTAAAGACAATATACCAACAAATTTAAACATCTTATGAAATGCCAACACTGTCAATGTTGGAATGTTATGTTGGCATTTTATATTAGTGTTGGGTGGTACCACTTCATCAATTTCTGAGGGGAAACCCTAGAGACATTTAAATATTTAAACGCCTTAAGACGTTCAAAATTAGCGTGTTGGCATTAATATTGTCTTTAGACGTAATTGAAGTGTTAAGACGTCTTGTCGCAGACGTCAAAATACACGTTTTGGAGGAATCCGCGTGCCACAGCTTAGTGCTGGAGACATTCGGGCCTAAATAAATAACAGTCAGTCACAGACATGTATTCATAAGACTGGCCCCACTATTACAGTCCAGCAAGAAAGAAAATTTTTCATGTACTCCCCGTCGGGGAATCGAACCCCGGTCTTCCGCGTGACAGGCGGAGATACTGTCCACTATACTAACGAGGAGGTGGTAGAAATAGTCATGTGACCAAGTCCACCGAATCAATGGACTGATGATGGTTTTTTTGTTAACATCTATGTGTACATCATGTACCAGTGTTTTATGAATGTGAAACAGCGAAAACTCTGAAGTGACTAAGCTTTGTTACAACTGTAGTAAAAAGTGCTGCGTTGGAAAACGATAACTACAAATCCACATTGGTGTATTTAGATAATATGTTGTTTCTTTCACTCCTTCATATCTTCAAACACTGAACAAATGTACTCAGTTAATTTAATCACTGCAGGAGAAGAAACCAATTCAAAATTCTTCTGATCACGTGATAATATTATATTGTAGTCTTCGCGTACGGTTTTCTGTCTCTCCTCGTTAGTATAGTGGACAGTATCTCCGCCTGTCACGCGGAAGACCGGGGTTCGATTCCCCGACGGGGAGTATACAAATCGTTTTCCTTCTTGCTGGACTGTAACAGTGGGGCCAGTCCTGTAAACATGAATGTTCGTGACTGATTGTTATCTCTTATAATACACCCATGCCCGCAAGTCCGCATATCTGCAGACTTTTCCTGAGGACACTGCCTAAAGTTCATAGCGTTGTGACATTAAGCACACTGCCGTAGTTACCAGGTGACGCCGTGAAGCGTATAAAAACGTTTAGCAACCGCCATAAAATGGAAAAAAGTACATGGTAAAAGAAAAAAACGGTTTACAAACAAGCATGAAAGAAACAAACCCTAACATTAACGTTACAAGAAAAAAGAAGTTTACATGTCAGTATAAACACAGAGGTTACTGGTGATTCAAGGCCAGAACTGTGTGTAGTTATTTGTCTTATGATGATATGATGATTAAGTCTGCTTTCATCTGATCTGATCCAACGTTAGTGTTTTATTTACAAACAGGGGGCGAAGGAAGGAAATAAAAAATGTAAAATCAAAAGTCCTAAACCCACAACTGTATGAAACAAAGTAAAGTTACACACTTTCCTCTTTATATCAGTTTGAGCCCTGACAGCCTCTCACACTCAATCACTCACCAGGTGACATCTGTTAATCTGTGAGGGTTCAGGATTTAGGCTTTTTAGCGGGGACATTGGGATTGGGCCATGGACTGCTAAATGGGCAGAATAAAGTATAAATAATATATATAATATATATATAATATATATAATATAAAATATAATATTTATAAATCAAAAAATAAATACAATTCCTCATCACTGAGCTGCAGCTTTACAATATTTAGTTAATCAAAACTACACAAACATACAACAGTTTCTCACTTACACTACCTGTGTATAACCACCAAATATTACATCTCTTTGTGATAATTAATATGCAACTGCAACTGCTATGCAACTTTTTCTCCAGGCTTCATGTATACAAGCATTGGTGGGGCTTCACTCAGCTTGGTCTGTTGTCCTGACAGGAGCTGGAGCAACCAATCAGCTTGCAGCACAGGTCTGCAGACACTGTGCACTTTGGTTGTTAAAACATTCTTCAATAAACCTGACAAGATGCAGAGATGATATACAGACTGATGTTTTTATTTCACAGTGAGGATATAAAAACAGATTATTTATCTGATTGTCAGACAAAGGCTTTGCACTGATCATCAAATTCAAACAAAACACAGTTAACCCAAGTGTTAAAGGAGAAGTCTGGTGTTATTTCCTATTTTTCTTATTGTCAACAAGTTCAATTTTAAGACTAAAACCAACAATGCTTTTTTCCATCTTTCATTACTTTGACTTGCCTACACAATCTGTGGCAAATTATAAGGTGAACGAGGTACTCTGCTGTTCACCTGTCAATCGTCACAATAGAAGAAAACATGACTATCACCATGGTAATGTTCCAGAGTGATAAAGTCCTGTGTCAGCAGAGCTGTGTTTTGGCACCTGAAGAGCCTTAAGACTTAAAGATCTGTCACTCAAACTAAAATCAGCTCTTGTACGTCCTCCTCTCAAGAGTGAGACGTATCCAGCTTTACATAAACAGACACAACTTGTGAATAGGATCTGTTCATTGTTGGTTTTCATGGGATTTGTTGACAATAAGAAAAACAGAAAATCACCAGCTTCATCCTTTAAGAAGAGATGGCTGACAGTTTGGAGAAGAGCAATAAAGGGAACTGGCTGCTCCATAGTTCTTATAGAGATTTAAAGCAGAACCGAACAGCAGTTGGTGCCGTGTTCAGTTTGAGGCTGATCACTACAACAGTTCTGCATCTGCATCACTAGCTGCTGCATCGATAGTATGGGCTCCGTCACTAGAGCAGTATTATAACAGACATTAGCTGCTGT
>NW_019174271.1:91602-124102 GCF_002260705.1 Seriola dumerili | reverse complement strand
CATCCATTAACACAGGTAATAATACTGCAAATCATTACTGGTGTCATTGATGGTGTCTAATAGAGAGAACTGGTCTTACCTCTGCAGCCTGAGCACAGTCTTTAGTTCTTTTATGGAGCAGGAACCAGTTCTCCTCATACCTACAGAGACAAGGTTCATAGACATAAATAAACCTGTTACATACACATGACAGAGCTATTTGTAAACTGCCTGTGTGTTTGTGTGTGCAGAGACCTGCTGAGGATTTCCAGTCCAGCACTGAAATGAGGAAGACTCTCTTCAAACCTGGACAACAGGAGAATCACACAGTGTAAACGTTCCTGTAGCATAGAGTAGATCATAGCAGTGTCACCTCTGTAGCTTCTGAATAATGTGAGCACCAATACAGTTCAGGAGGAGTCACCTCTTTTACTGCAACCCGTGCAGCAGAGACAAAGTCAGGGCATCCCTAGGAAACTTTAACACACATGGTAACCCCCCACCACCAAAGGTTAGTAAACCATGGAGGCAGCTGCTGAGTGATGAGCCCAGAGGGTCATTAGTGTCTGTCCCAGCAGCAGCCTGAGAACCAGTGGTGCACAGCAGCAGTACCATGAATGCAGCTGCTGTGTCACTAAAACAAAAGTTCAGGTGGGGTGCACATGAGATTTAAACGTTTCAACTTTGTTTGAAGAAACTTTCAAAGGAGCTATATGTAAGTTATTGCTATAGCTACATAGCTAATGTTAGCATTAACATCTGTTTCTAGAAGAAATGTTGCAAGTTCAGTATCAAATGTCATTCCTTTACTCACCAACAGCTGTCTCCAGAGGTGGAAACAAACACCAATTTTGAGTTTTGTCTTTGTCACACTGACTGACACTTTGTTCTAATGAAGTTAGCATGCTAACCAGTTAGCCGAGCCCGTCTTGTCACTTTCCAATAGCGAATCACTGACGAAGTAGCTGCTTGATGACGTATTATAACCTCTTGTATTGTAAACACAATGATGGCATCACCACCACCTGCTCGCCCATGTTCAACAGCACAGAAACTTACATATAGCCCCTTTAACCTTTACAAAAGAGCTCTGTGGAACCCTTATATCATAATCAACACACACATAAAATGTTACTGCTAACCTGGGTCTCCTCTTGATTTTGGTGTCTCTTGATTTGTCTCCAAGGGTCTTTAAACTGGGGAGAGAGTGAGAGAGAGAGAGAGAGAGAGAGAGAGAGGACTGTCAGTTCAGCAAGTATGTAGAACAAATGCACGGGAGCATGAATGACTTTTCACACCAGGTTAAAACACGCTGTATAGCAATGCACTGGTACAGTGCTTTATGTGATACAACAGTGAGCTTCCACGGCCTAACCATCAGGAGTAACTGGAGTTTGTTATGTTGCTCAAAGACACGTTGACACTTGACATGTAGACAGGAGGAGCTGGGGATGGATGGAGTATATTCCTAACAGCAGGCTGTTGTATGAACATCTGGAGCAGCTGATTTGAGCCTTTGACTGTCTGGCTCATATTTACAGGCAAAGAGAGGCAGCAACATTTTTATTTACAGTTTATTTACACATTTGAGTGTGTAAAGAGACTGAACTTAAAAACAAAACTAAAGCAGAGACAGTTGAGATGTAGAAACATTTCCTGTATCTGTGAACGTGATCACACATTATGATTCTTTCAACCCACAGTCACCAAAATAAATATTGGATCAATTTTTCAAAAGCTACAGATCTTCAGAATATTCTGACACTAAAATGTAATTTTTCAGACCAAGCTGGAGAAAATTAACTTCATTTGAGAAATGACTGTCTCAGCAACACAGATAATTCTCTCTGTTAGTTCTGGTTCTGGTGTCACTGCTGCAAATGTCACTTTGTAACCAGATAAACAGAAGTTTAGAGAGACTTATACATTAAAGATGTAACTAGTGTTTCTTTGCTTAATACTTAATACTAATATTATTTTTTATTATTATTTAAGTATTTTTGGAGAGAAAACAGAGTATTAGACTGATCTTGTACTGGGTTGATCAGATATCAACTAGCAGATAAAAAACAAGCGGCAAAACAAGGTGCAAATTCATACTGTATTGTATTGTTGTTTTGTTTGACAAGCAATCAGGACCATGTCCACTCAGGAGACAGGAATGGTTTACCATTTCATACCATTGCCATTGCTTGTAATGCCTCATCATTGGTATAAAGCATCTTTGGCTTGCGTAAAACTATATTCTGCACTGTAATGTTTATTGTCATTTTCTTTTTGTTAAAATGGATTTGATAACACTGGTATAGAAAAAAAGTATCATAGAATCTGTATTGCAGTCAAGGTTTCACTATCATTTTTGACTGATACTCAGCCCCAGGTAAAGAGCAGCTTTTAAAGGCAGTACTGCTTGTTTTCTTCCGGCCGAGTATACCCGGGTCAATGGCCCGAATCTGGCCCAGATATATACAGCATGATTTTTAAGATGCTACTTCCACATCTGGACCGGTTCTGGCGCGCACACAGAAACCCCTCTGGTTGTCAGGATAACAGCCGGACTCTGCCCGGATGTGAAAGTAGCCTATATGGGATAGACATATGTTGGGCCAGACGTTTCATTTTACTATCTGTGTTCATGTGAGCTCTCTACCAGGAAATTATGGTAATAGTGGGGAAGGCTGACATCACATTACTGACACAGAAACAGGAAATAATTTCTATTACGGCGGGCTCGTGTATTCACTGTCCTCCATTTAAAGTCTGATGAAAAAACACTCGTCACATGACCGTCAGCTGAAAGCAATAAGCAGGAACCGAGAGGCCGGAGCTCGTTAGGACGGAAACAGCAGTTCAACTGAACGCTACTATATCTTGACAGTTTAACTGTAAATGTAACTGACGACAATTTTAAATTCAGCGACAAAAGTTAACGTCACGACGAAACAGCAGAATTACGGCTGTGTTAGCTTTAGCCCATAGACTGTATAGCCGCTGTAGCTGGTGTTTCATTATTACATTATGACGAGGTCTAACACACATCCATCTACGGCAATTATACAGGTATATGTGAGGTGGGAGGTTAGCCGCAGCTACTTATCGTTAGCTAAAGCAGCAGTTAATTAGTCTATGGTTAACGGTGTCAGACTGAAGACCCACCCGGTTGTGAAGTCCTGCTGGACCATGTGAAGTCTTTCTCTGAAGTTTTCAAACATGATTCCTCTCGGTGGCGGATCTGTATCATCCAGACTGCCAGCTTTAAGTGAACCATCAACACTGAACTGATTTACTCCACTGTACCAGTTTGCTGCTCTCTTACCCTACTGGTCTATGCTCCTAGTGGTGGTGTTAATTTTGCCCTGAGCTGAAACTCCCAGGAAGTCCTCCACCTCTCCACTCTCCTCCGAGCCTGTAGACCCTGGTGGCTCCTACACAATAGGCTCATTACATGGTATAGACCACATAGGGCGGGGTAATGTCAGCTTTACGCAGCCCAAGAAGGTGTGCCTGACAGGAGTAACTCAGGGTAGAAATAATCAACGTACTCCTTCTTCTTCTGTAGCAGGTTAGAAATGTTTGATGTACTGTGTAGCCTACTACCACCCTCTTCTGGCTCAGTCAGTGCCTCACAGTCCTGGAATGGGGTCTGCAGAATAACCTGTATACACTTTGTCAAAACATATGTCACATTTTGTGTTTCATTTGTTTGTTTGTTTGTTTGTTTGTTTGTTTGTTTGTTTGTTTGATTGTGTTCATTGGTCTTGTTGTCCACAGTTAATCAGGATAGAAAACAGAAGAAGATTTTTAAAGAATGTTTAGTTTGAGTAATGTAATTTAACTGGCCTTGTTTACTCAACTGACTTTGACAGGTGTGTGACAGATTGAACACAAAGTTTGTGAGGTGTAAGAGTTGGTCTGACTATTCTTCCAAAGCATATTTCTTCATTTGGTGTTTTGATGCTTGTGGTGTAGCTGTCTTAACATGTGGCACCAAAATCCTCCACAGGTTGGTTTACTGGTGACCAGGAAGGCCATCAGGTGTGTCACCTTTCTGTATTGCTGATTACTCACAACCAGTGTCTTGACTCACCCTGGAGAAGTGCAGATTAGAGCACAACACATCTGGAATATTTCCATCTGATGGAATGATGGAGGGTTAGGTTTGTTTATTTCACCCATGCTCCATATTTTGTCCTTAATGCACTATATTTACTTTCTGCCATTTTGATTTCTGATTCTTAGTGTGAAATATATGTGCTACATCATGGCCATAACAACTCACAGAATGAAACAAACAATGTAATAGTCATAGTATTTACACTATCATTTTTTAACAATCCAACAATGCAAAGCTTCATGTTTGATGGATCTGAAAACGTTAATATGATCAGTCTGTAAAGAAATAAATGGAAACCACCAGAAAAAGAGCAAGGGAACACTACATAGACTACATAGACTTGATTTGTAATAACCAGGAAACATACGCAGAACCTCTGGTATTTAAATAACCTTCGAGCTCTTTATACTGGAACAAAAGGCGAGTTGTTTTGGGTTAGCATAAGCATTTTCAGCACGGCAATTCCTCTGCTCAGCACTGGTGCAGTGTGTGGATATCGCCTCAGTTTAAATGAGCTAAATACACCTGGTAGATAAATATACAAAGGGATTTTATTGCAAATTCTCATTCAAATCATTCACATTTACAGAGTTTTTACAGTTAGCTTAGACGTCGCTGCACAAATATTTGCCTTTCCACGTGTTAAATGTCGTCAGTTTGCTCATCTTACCAAAAAGCAATGAATACATAATGACAGGTAGAGATACAGTATAACAAAACAACTGATTAACAACAAACACTTCCAAGTTGTATTAGATAACACATAAATTCATAAAGTCAAGAATAAAGGCATGAAATCATTATGTCCTCTCTCAGTTGGAAACTCGTCTTCTGAAATTAGCTGTCATGAAAATAGATGAAAAACAGAATCTGCAGGAAACAAGTGTATTGCACATTTTTGCTCTAAATGAAGCTAGTGTGAGGTGCTCGATGTGAACACGTTTTTCAAATGGACTTGAAAGCATTGACTTTGTGTCCCTGATGAAAGTCATATCTATTCAATAAAGTCCCACTGAAGCCAAAACATGGACGACAGTAATAACAGTGTTACAGTAAATGTTAAAAAATGGCTGAAGCTCATTGTTATGTAAGGAAACAGCCCTACTTAGAATAAGTGAGTTGCTCACACGTCATATATACAGAGTGAGTCCTGTGTCAGGGAGTCCAACTGGCTGCAGTGATGAAGTAGCTACACAACTTGCCAGATGGCTCTGTAATTAATGATCACCGATGAGTAGAAAGCATTAAACACCTGAAATGGAGACATGTGATAACTTTTTCAAAGCACCAATCAGGAGGAAGCTGCTTATAAAAGGAAGCATCATGATAATATTTAGTGTTTATAATGACTACAACAAAGCAGCTGTGTTTGCTGTAGTAAATAATTTGTTTATAATTAATAATTAGTATGATTTCTGGAAGACCCCAATGAATCAGTGATGTTAAGTATTAAGCACCATGAGTGGAAGAGCTTTCATTTCACAATGACAGTGAAATCTATAAAGAAAACATAAATAGAATTTAAAGGTCATGTGTTGTGATTATAGATCAGGTCTAGGTTCTATATAAATACTGTGAAAGTATCAAAGCCTCAGTCCACAGAGAAATGCACACAGCCTGTATTCAGAAACTGAGCCTTAAAACCAGCCGTCAGGACTTCTGGAACTTTGTGATGTCACAACAAAGCAGTCATTGCCCTCAGTCATGCCCCAAGCCCCCACCTGGACCCAACATCCAATCTTGCAAGATTTGGTTTCTCTGAGTGTTTACCTGAAATCTGCTGTATTTTATTCAATCACTCAGAAAACAGTCAGCCAATCAGAAGAGAGGCTCAGAGCCTCCACTCTTCTGATTGGCTCACCGACCTGTTGTTACTAGAGCTCCAGAGATAAGCCTGAGAGAGGAGATGTAAAACTACAGAGAGGGTTTTTGGTTCTTAAAACTACAAATATATCTTCTTATGGATCAACACTTCAGATAAAACACAATAAAAGTGTTTATTCACATTAACAAATAACTTCAGTACGTTTTGTTAAAAGTTCCACAGCTGAGACGGTTCAGAATATGAAAATTGATTCATGCCTTTATTCATAGCTTTGTTTAACATGTGTTGGCCTTAAATTAACACACTAACCAGTGATTTAGAATGATAAAATATATATCAACAGATTATAAATAGCTCATTTACAATTATTTAAAGCCCCTGTGTGTTGAAATATCGTGATTACAGCAACTTAAAATGATGTTGGTGTTCACTGCTTTCCCCACAGCAGCTTTTAGAGTCACCAAAGTCAGTATTTGTTTTTAATTCCTACACGGGTCTTTACAGTAAGGAAATGTGCAATATTAATTAATGTGTTAACCCATTTTATTTAATACATCCATACAGTTTTACTACTCTTCTACCAAACTTTCCAAAAAATAAGCTCTTGAGCACGCTGATAGCACCTGATAGCACCTGATGTGATCCTAAAACCTTCTGACATTTCAGGGAAATCAACGATATCAAGGGGTTTTATACAGTCAATTATCATGTGACGGCCATGTTAACAGTGAAGGTCAAAGCACACGTGTTTATTTAAATATCTGCCGCTCACAAATCACATATCCTTCTGTATCTACAAAGGTATCAACACATCAACACGTGGACCCCTCCTCTGACAAAACAAGTCTGTTTTCTTTCTCTTGTGAAGCAAAAACAAAACACAAATGTACAGAGCTGTTGACAGCGGTACAGACAGTACGGACGTAAAAGACTTCAACAGTAGAGGAAAATAAATAAATAAAAACAACAGCAGTTTTGTTCTGGTGCACTTCAACCGTAACCTACCTGACTGGGAGGTCCCTCTGATAGTACATAGGCTGTTGGGCTGGTGACTGTGCAGCTGGTTTTACACATCTGGTTCTGGTGGCCATGATGGAGGTCAGGGTGGGTGTGGATAGAGTGGATGGATGTCTCCATCACTGACTTCTTAAAAGGACAGGTTCACATTTTTTCAAGTCAGTCTCAAAGCAATACTCTCCTGCCCATCTGAACGTTGAAAGAGGCTCTGCTTGCTGTGATCATTCCTCCATAAATCTGATTCCAGTGAAAGTGATAAGAACATCCACGCTCCTCGTTCCGTACAAAGTTAACATGAGGCTTTGGCAGTCTGAGTTATACCCTTTTTACACCAACATTAGCAGGTACAAACTGTTTTTTTTACACACAGGTAAACCTGCTAAAAACAAAAGCAACTGACTCCTTTTATACTGCCAGCCGAGTTTGCCGGATAGGACACACACAATGTCACCACATGCAGTTACAGACTACACACACACACACACACACACACACACACACGCACACACACACAATCTCAGGGCTACGCAGTGGAGAGAGAGTGAGCTGCTAGCCGCTGTACAAACTGGTAAAACGGATCCCTCGCGTCTCATCTCTGGGTCGGAGCTCATGTCAGTGTCGGAGCCTCCGTGTGAGACACTTCGATCTGTGATTGTGTGTTTTTATAATCTCAGGGCTGCAGTTCACTCTTTCATTATGGAGTGCAGTGTAGCTGCAGTGTTTCTGGTTTAACAGCACCGTGCTGGGCAGGTGACGGGTGTGTTTACGGTGTTTGTGCTCTGTGTGTACATCACTGCTGAGCTGGAGCCAATAAATACCTGCGTCTACTACAGAATCATTTGACCCGCATGTGTATGTAGATTGTTCCCTTTTCTATTGCCGACAAAAGCCCGATGTTAGCGGGTTTTAGCGGGTTTTCTGACCAGTTGAAAAGGAACTTTAGACAGTTAGTCCTCCATCACTTATACTGAAATTAATTTAGGAAAGGACATTATGAACAGGAGGAATGATTACCACAAGTAAAACCTGTTTCATTGTTCATATAAACATTGAATTGAAATTTGAACCTATCCTTTAGTCCTGGTGAGGATTTCAGGTTAGAAACCTCAGGACAACCTTGAACAGATGATTCCTGTTTAAATGAAGTGGCAGTAGGTAGGTTGATTCTCAGTACTGTGACCTGATGGTCAGAAACCTGCCAAAAAGCATTGCAGCGAATGCATGTAGCCGTATGCATGACAGCTTCCGCTGGGTGAGCTACTGAAAACTGTTCAGCAGACTGCCTCAAGTTAATGTATGTGCTTTGATAAGAACCAGAGCCTCCTCCTTTGTTAATATAATAAAAAATATCAACCTACTGTTTCGGATACAGCAGGGAAGCATCAGAAATCACTATACAGGCCCCTATACAAAGTGTAATATGTTTTAAAATGATCCCACAACCACTGACACTGCGTCACTATCCACCCAGCCAACAACCATCACCATGCACTGCTTATGATCAACAGTATCCAATGTCATTTTGTCTTCAACATGAATTTTCAGTATAGTGAACGTTTCGGATGTAGCTCAGCTGTTCATTAGCGCTTCAGAAGGATTCGAGGGCTGGTCCTGGTCTTAATAGCTGAGGTAGTAGACTTGGTCTGGGTAAGGCCCTTCGTCAAGCCCTTGGAAGTGCTAGAATAGCTACTGACAGGTGTACTGTCCTTTATGGAGTCCTCTGTGGTACCATTGCAAGAGTCCATTGCAGCACCTTTGGAATTATGGGTAGAGAAACTGCTGGCTGGTGAAGTACACTTGGTAACGTCCTTGCTCGTGCCTTTGTTAGTTCCCTTAGCAGTGTGCTTGGCAGAGCAAATGCCTGGTGGGTCAGTGTATACGTCTGTAGATGTCACTGAGTTGATAGCAGCTTTAGTTACAGTAGTCCTCGCAGTAGCAGTTCTGGCAACAGTCCTGGATTCGGTAGGTCTGCTGATTGGCTTGGGGGTTGTGGATGAATTGGGCTGATTTCTCTGGAGCCTTTTCTCTCTCACGTGTCTGCATATGACCTCGCTGACGGGGCTGAGGTTGTAGTTTGTGATGACATTGGTGAAGTCGACCCTTTCTTGAGAGGGCTCCAGAGCAGTGAGGCTCGTCAAACTCAACTTTCCAACATTTACCTGGTCCTGTAGGTCTTCACTGATACAACTGCCCCTCTCAAGTCTTGTCTCTCCAACATGGCCACATCTGTCTTGTGTAACTTCTTCATTGTGGCTTCCTGTGGTTTTATCCATATGGCTCACATACTCCTCTCTAACCTCTTTGTCAGCATTGGCCTCCTCCTGTAGGATCTCACCAATATGGCAGTGACTCTCCAGTGAGACATCAGCATTGTTGTACTGCAGTGCTCTGCATTTCTTTGATGAGTTGTTGTCCAAAGGACCCCGGTTCAGAGGGGCTGGGCTGGTGTCTGGTGGGAGGCCTCTCCTCCTTCTGGACAACCTCAGGACCCCAGGGTTCTCACTTAGCTGTCTGATGACTGAGCCATTAGTCAATGGTATCTGAGCTGGAGTCCTGCCCGAATTTCTCCCTGAGTTCTGGAGACCACTGAAGGTCTTGGGGTTGCTATAGTAGTTCGAGACTGTTCGGTGGTGGAGAGGAAGGTGCTTTTTGCGAGGCAGCTGGTGGTTGCTATGCCGGGAGAGGTGTTTGTTGTTGGTTTCCTGGGGTCTGCTTTGGGGATGGCCTCTTGGTTTACAGGTATTGCTCGGCCTTGTGCAGGGCCTGGGGGATCGTCTGCTGCCAACCCCTGCACTCGGCTTTAAGGTAGGGACTGACCTGACACAGGAGGTTCTTTGTTGAGCAAGTCCAGTCACCATGGCAACCTGCAAGAGAAAGAGGTCATGACAGCTTGTATATTGGCACAAAACAGTCATGGGTACAATTCTGCCAATGGATGACCAATTGTTCTTTAGAGGCTCAGAGAAACAGTTAGAGCATATTTTGCTTCTGTAGTGTGTTTCACTTCAGAGTGAAAGGAAATATGGCGCGTGAGGAATATGAGAGAGGCTTCATTTGATCACTCAAAGGTGGATGTGACTTTAACTGCCAGTCTGCTCCTTCAAAAGAGCTTGTCACAAGGCTGAATGCCTTCAGAAACCCCTCCCCCCACACTTTTCCAATGTCAAACTTGTGGGCCTGCGTCCAATCGTTTCTCTTACTTTCTGAAAACAGCAATTTGACATTCAAACCTATTTCATGTCATGATTGGTCAGCTGTGCAGAGGTGAGAAGGAGCTAGGGTTTGAAGTTCCCTCTCTACCTCCAACTATTTCTGTCACTTTTAATGTGACAAACCCAAGAATGTCAAAAAAGGGGAGCCTGAAAATGTGACGGCTGGCTCTTCACTCTGCCTTCATGGGTGGCTGTTCACAACAACTATCAACACGTTTGATTTACAAAGGGGTCAGAGAGCAATAAAATTTCTATATCCACTATCCACATTTCTTCTGCTGTTTTTGCACTGCTTATTAACAGTTGGTGGAAATTAACGCACCAATAAGCATAGACATATGCTGGCAAAAGTCATACAGCCTTATTAGAAATAACCAGAAAAGAAAACACAAATCATGATTCAACAAAAATGGTCAACAATAAACATTAAGAAGCTCCAGAGATTAAAGACCATAAAACTTCTTATACAATCAACAGAAGAAACTAGAATTACTGCCTCACAGTTGTATGCCTCTGCCAACCAGCCAAGTTACAGCATTGAGTACTAGCCAGAAGTGTTTTTGCAGAACATTGTCACAGTGAAGTTGAACTTTGACCATTTCGGTCTAAAACTTTTATCCTTATAGACATTTGAGTTAAATTGTGTCATAATTAGTTAATGAATTTGTGAGTTATGGACAAAATGTTTTTTGTGAGGTCACATTGTGACAGAAGCAATGAAAGTCCCTCTGGGTGTTCCTGATTGTTCCTGATTGCATTCACAAAAACGTGAAATCACCGTGGCATGATCTTGAACTTTGACCTTTGCCCATCAAAATCTAAGCAGTTTATCTTTGAGTCTAATTGAATGTTTGTGCCAAATTTGAATTTGAAGTTCTGTCAAGGCATTACTGAGATATATATATTTAAATCATACACACACACAACAGGTACAAAGCAGTGCATCTTGGGCAAACAAACTGAGTGGGCGTTTCCAAGCCAACTGCTGTTTCGGCTCATTTATGTGTAGAAATGCACATTATCAACAAGATAAAGACAGCGCTATCCAACAATCAACTAACTGTATGTGTATCCATATTAAATTCAGTCTCCATAACTCTGATGATACAAGCAGACAGCTTTTAGACAGAGAAGCATTGAGAAAGGATGATCCGACCTTGTTAGTCCTCCTGACCTGTAGGGAGAGCTGGCGAGGTCTCAGGAGGTGTCTCTCAGCTCCCTCCCTCTTGTCCTCCTCCATCCTCTCTCTCCTCCTCCTTTGCTGCTCCTCCTCTCTCCCCTCTCTGTCCCTCCTGCCCTGAACTCTGGCAGTTAGAGGGCAGAAAGAGCCGACTGCTGCAGAGCCTCCAGGCCTCCCTCTCAGAGGCCGAGAGTCCCGCTGCACTGTAGGACAGTGAGACAGACAGATGGATATTCACTAAAGCAGCTGTCTTCACAGGCTGATACACAGACAACTCAGTAGAGGAGTACCTGTTCTACTAAATATGCTCATATTCTTCCCATCAGCTGCAGTCCTGTGATTGGTGGAAAGACAGGAAGTAAGATGCTGAGTGTCACCTGGCTCCTTCTCTCGTCCACTTGCTAAGAATGCCATGTTGCTAGGCAACGCTGCCGAACCTGAAGTGAAAGAGGAAATGCCTTTATTCGTTTTGGTGTGTGTGTGTGTGTGTGTGTGTGTGTGTGTGTGTGTGTGTCACTCCTAGACATTAAACCAAGCCACTTTTTCTCTTTGCGATGACACCTCACTGCTTTCCTTTACTGCATGTGCAGCTGAATACATCAGAATCAGATGAACTGTATTGATCCCCACAGGGAAACTGCTTTGTAGCAGTTGTACTAAAGAGAAGAAGTAATAAGACAGAGATATGGCCGGATTGTGACAAAACAACATGTTAAACGATAATTTGACATGCCTGAATTAAATCCTCCATTCAGTACCATGGATAGCTCCACTCAGCCAAAATACTTATTTATAAACTTTAATATTTAATAGAAGATTCTCTCAACATGCAGTGTGAACGCTGACAGTTAAAGTCCATTTCTGATTTTATTGTTATCTTCACTATGGAATGTTGTGTAGTCAGAAATACCAGCAAAACGAAATGAGACAATATTCTCACTGCTTTTTGTATTAACAGCAATAACATTAACAGGCCAAACAGGAGCGGATCACAATGAAGTACTTAAATATGGCTACGACCAATTCCACCTACAGAAGGGATTAAAATAAAGGCCTGAGTCAAACACAAGTCTGCCAAAATGTACAAAAAGCAATGTGTGAGGTAGAATCTCCAGGCCTCTCAACATTAGCATACAGCAGGTCCAGAGTGTGGTTTCCTCTGGCAGTGGAGTCCACAAACTGGGTGAAAGTGGGGAGAGTCTTGTCCAGTTGAAGAAAACTCACAGTCATCTCACAGAAACAGAGTGGATGATGACACACACAGTTGTCAGGTTAACAATGGAGAGCTATGGAAAACAGCTAAGGTTTGTTCAAGAAGTTGCTGGATTTGTCACAAGGTTCTTTTTAAAAAAGTGTCTGAAAATGAAAAGTGTTGTGTGTCTGTTGGAAACGCCCCCTGATGACGTAATAGAAAAGGTTTGCGCCAAATCATTTTCACACTCAGCTGACCAATAGTGGAACTTCATCACTCATTCTCTCACTCACGCAGTCATGAACATTCATGGATGTAGCAGAAATCAACAATCAATCAACCTCTTGTGTCTAATCAGGATCTGAGCCTGTCTCTTACCTCTCAAACAGAGAAATGACAAGAAGTCCTCAGTCTTGGGTCGACGTCTGGTCAGACAGGTGACCACGGCCAGGTTGTGGCTGTGGTTACTCCGTGCCGACGTCAACAACACTGGTGGTCCTGGAGAGCTGGGAGGGGACTGGGCAAACTTCCTCTGTGCTTGCAGCCGTGGTCTGCACACACAAACATTGATCCTCAACATCACCAGTCAGACGTGCACATTTATGCCATGTGAATGTGTGATGATCATCAACATATTTATCCTTTTACTAAATAACTACTGAGGAAGCATCTGTCCAGACCGCACCTGGATAATCCCGGTTTCTGATCCAGACAGTATTATATTCAGGTTTCTCAGAACCAGGATATGATGCTCACATGTGCAGACACACAAACACAACACAACAAAACCCTGCTCAGTGTGCTTCACTCAACAGTGGCACACTGCTAAGACTGAGCCCATAGAATCATTTAAGTGTGATTATATCGACATATTGATATTGACATAGCTATTTAATGCAGATCAGGTTTAAGGGGGAGTTGAAGGGCCCAGTACATCTTTACAGGTAAAACACACACACTAGGTCAGCTGACCTCTTGCTGGCAGGGTCGTCCTTGTCCCGGTGAATGCTGGCAGGGCGGCGCTGTGGAGAGCGAGTCTGTAAGGGCCAGCTCCAGCTCGGACTCGCTGACAGGAGGGACTGACACCGGCTGATGCCATTAACCAGGGAGCCTGAGGAGCACAGTCACAGCTTTACATGAAGCAGTTTCACCATCTACACAGTCATTTAAACCACAGTGACATGAACAAGACTGAGACAAAGAGGAGCAACAGAGGGAAGGTTTATTAAACACAGGCAGTCAGACGAGCGGGCGGGTCGGAAACAAACTTATTTGGAAGACAAAGGTGAAAGTTAATATTAAAAATCTCTTGGTCGTAAACCTTCATCACAGTTTACAGACCTGCTTCATGCTTTTACTTTGACAATCTCTACTCGCTGTAGTAGTGGAGCACGTTACCTAAACATATTAGACTTGCTCATTCACTATGGTCTTTTAAATCTAAAATGAAAACTTTCCTTTTTAGCTACTCCTTCCAGTAGTCTGGTTTGCTGCTCTTAATTTACCATTTTATTTCATTTTTATTCCTTTCAGGTTTTATGTCTTGAATTTACATATCTTTTTTACTGATTAGTTGATGGTTTTAATTATTTTATTTTCTGAATGGTTATTGTTTTGTTTTAATTTGTGTCTAATGTTTTATCTTCACACTATCCACATAGTTTTTGTGGTTGCAACTTCCTTGATAATTCATGCTCTGTGCAGCAGATTGTGCCTCCACCTGGAATGAAATGTGCTGTAGAAATAAAGCTTTGCTTGCTTGCTTGTTGCGTACAAACAGTTTTCCTGTGCAGTGAGGGAATGGTAGTGATGCTCCTGCTGCACTCACTGTCAGTTTAACCTCCGAATAAAGTGCTTTCAATTATCTATTAGCTGTTTGTTTCCTTCCTGTCTGATCGTCCGACTGTTCCCACATCTCAATGATCAGCGAGAATGATGGTTTTGGTTCTGATGGACAAGACTGTGAGAGTCAAACTGAGCAATGAACTGGAATTATCTTCCACAGCGGCAGTAACACTGACTGACAGCTGTGACCGAGGCTTCGTCCACACTGATACATAAAATAATCTCTGTGCACACTACAGAGCCAGAGAGAGGCCATTTTTACATTGTTTTTTTTTTCAGGGTGTGGGTTTAAAGTAAATACATTAATGATACAGCTACATAATAAACACATGACAACATCCATTTAAATTCAAATTCCATCACCTCAATTAATATTATCATTAGAGAAACATTTCATGAACATTGAATTAACAAGTTTAGTTTGAATCAGGTTGTGTGTGCCAGGTTGTGGTAACAGAGGGGTTGAAACTGTATGTATGTGTGTGGCTTGTGTGTCTAGCTTGTGTTTCCTACACAATCTGGCAACTTGGGTAACGTCAGACAAACACAAAACCTATGGAGCCGTGAGTGATGATTATGTATTACAAAGGTTGAGGGTAAAGATGTTTTTGACACAATTTTTTCCTTCCTGAAACTGAGTACTGATCCGATACCACTACATAAAAAAGAAATTTAACAGTTGTATACTACTAACCCTGTATGGATGTGATATGATTGCTCTTTGTTGTATGTCATGGCTCAGGTAAAACATTTGTAAAACATGTAAAACAAATACCTGAATGCCATAAAATCTCTCATTTATTAAATAATTTGACTGTTAATCATAAAAAAAAATCTATCCTATCTAGGAATAGAAAACACTTCCTACACTAGGGTCCTAACACTAGAAATTAAAAAGTAGGACATTTTAACATGGGAGTCTATGGGGACTGACTCACTGTTGGAGCCAGACTCTAGTGGTCATTAGAGGAACTGCAGTTTTTGTCACTTCAGTGTTGGCTTCATTTTTCAGCCTCAGAGGTTGATGCTTGACTAAAACACAACCCTGGAGTTTTAAGACTAAGATGTATCAGTGTGGACAGGTCCTGCTGCTAATACAGAAGAGAAGAAGAGTAGTGGTGGTACTGACCGCTGAGGCTCGTGGGAGTGTGTGACCTCAGAGTCCGGGCCGGGGCCGGCGTTCTCAGCAGCGTCTGTCTGTGTTCGGGTGTGCAGGTGTTTTTCACTGAGTGTCTGCGCTGAGCACTGTGTGTGTGTTTCTCAGTTTGTGTGTGTTTGGAGTTCGGCAGCGACCCTGTGTTGTGTGTTTTATGTGAGCGTAGTGTCCTGGTGGATACAGAGTTCTTCTGGAGTGTGTGTGTGTTTTCGTGTGTGTCTGTTTGCTGTGCGTTGTGTGTCATTTTCCCTGTACACGTTTTTGACTGTGTGTGCGTGCTCTGCAGTGTGTAGTTACATTTAGTTTTTGGTGCGTGTGAGTCCTGAGACAAGTTGTTTTTTTGCCCTTTGTTGGTGTGTTCATGACGGTGTGTGTGTTCTGAAATGTGCATATTCTGTGAACTGTGTGTGTTTTTCTGTGTGTGTGTGTTCGGTGGTCTGTGTGTGACTCTCTGCTGTGACGTGTGGGCACTCTGTCTCGTGCGTGTGTTCTTCTGTGTGTGTGTGTTAGGTAGCGTCTGCACCTTTCGTGGAGCATGTAGGAGTGTGTTCTTCGACGTGCGTTTGTGTGCGCGTGTGTGTATGTGTGAGTGTTTGTGTGTGGCACGGTGTGTGTCTCTGAATTCCCTGAGGGAGAGGAACAGAACTTTGCGGACCAAACGTTCCTCACACCACGGCATCCCGTCACTGATGTCCTGCAGAGTCACACACACACACACACACACACACACACACACACACACACACACACACACACACACACACCATCAGCTGATGATTAATTCACATGAACTCCATCAAATACATGCAAATAGACAATACACAAGAAAATCTCAATTTGATAACACATGTGCTGCACATACTCACAACACACACAAACAACCTGCCAGTAACACAGATGACAACAGAAATGTTTCCAGGAGACACTAAAAAGTGATGAACCTGGCTGGGGAGCACTTGTTGTTCAATGCTTTGTGACTTTTGAAGTTAAAAACCCTACGATGAAAATCAAGTGTTCAACCTTGTTAACATCCATATGATGTTTTTTATATAATACAGACATATGAGTGAAATAATCATCAGCACCATGACTGAGTGTTTCCACCTTGAACTGCAGTGAACCAATGACAGTCTCATAAAAACAGATTCAGGGTTTCATATGTCACAAACCTCAGGAACCAATCCTGTCAACTTGTGAGGACAGGGGGCGGGGCTAAATAAACCTGAAACCTCGTCAATACAGAGAGAGAGAGTTTGCATTAGCACAACCGCTAACACTGTGTCAGCCACTGCCGTTACAAGCTAACAAACAACATAAACAAATAAAGATGCTAACTACGCTAACCGCTCTGATCCCTCTGCTAGTTTCTGGTTCTGGTCTCAGACTCCTCATCTGAGTCTGGGTCTGACTGAGGCTCAAACATGAGGCTGAGTCTCTCTGATGTTTCCTCCTCCAACCATCTTGATACTCTCTGCTCTTTCACCTGTCCATCTGGAGCCAGCAGGTGGTGGGCGGGGCATAAGGCCTGATCCAGATTTATCAATGAGGAAGTAAGAGGAGATTAGTTTCAGACCCAGATTTATGTGTGAAAACCATGTTAAACAAAATATTAATCAGAGCAGAGGATTTTAAAACATATCTGGAGAAACTTTAAAAGCTTTGAACAACAAGTACACATGGATGTATTATAATAGGCTACATGTATTATGTCACAGTCTTGTTCATCACTTTGGGCCTGAGAACATCCACTGTGCTTCTCTGTTGTAGATTGAAAAGGTCAAAAAGGCAGGAAGTTGCACTCACATATTTCTTCTTGATGATGTTCCGTTTGGGTCTGTCTGTACTCATCTTGCCCAGCAGAGACTGAGGGGCACATGAATTACAGAAACCTCTTTCTTTGACCTTTGACCCTCCTGCTGTGTTTTCTCTACAGGTGTAGAAATCCCACCGCTCTGTCCTGCAAAAGAGGAAATATAATAGTAATAATACAGCTACAACCTTTTTCTCTTGTTCTGTTCTAGTGACCTCACAGCTGTGGTCATAAAACAAAAATAAAGAATCATTTCTAAATGAAAATGTGCACAACAGTCAAACACAGGGAAAGAGCTGAACTATGTGTTAAGTGTTGTTCATGTTATTCAGGCTCTTCAAAGAAAAACAAAACCTGAACCATGTTTCAGTTCTCATTCACAGGCTCTGAGGACATTTCTTATTGTAAATTTTCAAAATACAATCTCTCTCTCTCTCTCTCTCTCTCTCTCTCTCTTCTAGTATATACCCTAGTATATTATATATATATATATATATATATATATATACATATAGATAATCTATAAATTTAACATTGGATTAACAAGCACCAACATAAGGCTGAGGAAACTGTGACACAGGAGACAAACAGTGAAATGGTAAATAGAGCTTTTCTAGTCTTATTGACCACTCAAAGCGTTTTACATTGGAAACACACACTTTTCCCTACACATATAGCACTTTCTTCCATACACACACACATTCACATACATCGGGGCAATTAAAGTTCAGTATTTTGTCAAAGGACACTTCGAAATGCAGACTGAGCAGCTTGGAAGCTAACCACGCAGCCTCCTGAGCACCAGGCCTCAATACTGATGTGGAAACAGTTTGATAAAGAAACCTTGACATAGTAACTTATTTGCTAACTATGACAACTGAGCCAAACTCCCCCCTGCTGGCAGTTTGCTCAGTCGTCATGAGATGTGGCTGAAAGCTCAGGAAGAAGCCAGTAAATGGACCTTGAGTTAATTGCGGTTTTCTGAGGATTGAAGTTATCTAGCTATTGCCTGACTTTAGCAAATCTGAGCTACCGGCATGTTTCCTGATTCATTTTTTAGTTATATATTATATACATTATTATTATATACATTCAGTCAAAACAAAACTGCGAAACACTGACATTTGAGAAATTTGGCTTATTTTGATGAATTAAAAGAAGACTCAACAAAAACAACAGCAAAGTCAGTAACTAATCAGAATTAAACTGATTTTCAATCAGAAATATAAACTTTAGTTAAGAGAATATTTCCCATTGATCCATGTACATTTCACTGAATCTGATTGTTCTATAACTGTATTTTCCAGCATGTTAAAGACTGTGTCGGGTGTTTCATTTTACTGAGGCGTGGACTCCATGCTCCTGCACCAACCTAGTCACTAATCTTCTCCACCTCCACAGTGGGAGCTGCCCTGCACAACCAGCCTTGGACAAGGGCACCACCAAGATGGAAGCTGATGATGTGGGGGCAGCAGGACAGTTTTCAATCTGACATGATCAGATATAAAAGATAATCAAAGGCATTAAAGGTATATGTCTGCAGTATGGCTTCTTCCACAGTACTGCTGTTGAAAGAAGACGGTTGGTTCGGTGCTTCATGGTGATGACAGACCTCTGTCAGTGTAACAGTGAAGATTACAGTATATACAGTTTAATTCTAGTCATGTTACAACAATAAGTGTCCGTCCACCTGCAGCAGGATCACCGGCCTGCAGCCGCTCATAAACATTTTAAACCAGCCTGTGTGTCAGTACGCGGTGTCCCGGTGCCGGTGGATGGCAGCCAGCCGACATGTCTCTGTACACACCATGAAGACCGACCGGACTGGACTGCACCGCGGTCACCTCCGCTCTGATCAGATCACTTACACCGAGAACATATGAAGCGACAATAATCGATCACCCACCTCCAGCAGGATTACCGGCCTACATCATGAGCACACCGACAATCCGAGGGAACGGACCCACTCACACCCTCCATCACACCCTCACACACCGCGTCACATTAACGTCCCCCCGGCTCCGGTGAGCCCTTATTCACCTTGTGGAGCCGCTGGGCTCGGTGTACCGCTGGTGTCGGCACCGGCACGGCTGCTCAGAGCTGCGGGCTGCACCACTACGGTCACGTGAGCCGCGGTTTCCGAACCAAGGCCAGCCCCGGCGATATTCCAGTGCGCCTCCACTGTTGTTCCTACGGCTGGTGAACGATTCCCACTGCGCTCATTGTGCGTCCACCACGTGACCCGGAAATCAGTCAAGGTCCACAATCAATCCACGAGATTCGAGTCTCTTAAACACCTCTTTCCACATGGCATTGTTCGTCAGCCCCCGATTCAGGAGTGACCACAAAACCAGTCCGCTTTCAAACCAGGATCACAGCAGAGGACGGCCACATAGTCCTGCGCGTCTATTCCTGAAATTAAGGTACAGGCGCTGCGAGCAGCCAAAAAGCACGGATTAAGCACGCACGCACGCACGCACGCACGCGCGCACACACACACACACAAACACACACACAGAGAGAGCGAGAGAGTTGATAAAACAATATTTTATACACGGACGATACTGTCAGGTTTTGGGTTAGATGGGTCACATGACTAGTAAACAGGAAGTGTTGGAAAGGCTCTGACATGCCTCCCAACAAACAGGTAATGTTCCTGCAACGTTCCCTTCCCCAAAGGTTCTCTAAAGATTACAAAGGTTATTTTTGTGAAACTTTCAAAGAACCTGGAGGGAACGTTCCCTCAAGACTCTCTAAGGGTTAAAGATTCAATGTTTTAATAAAGATTACAACCTTGGCCGAACAATACAATTTAAACACTTCAGAACAAGTATGATAAAACTGCATAAAGCACAAATAAACTACAGTGTCATACAAATGTAGCAGGGACATGTCTGGGATGGATAGATGATGTATCCAGAACTGCACAAAGTCCATTCGTCATCTGATGATCTGCAACAGGTTAGAATCACTGAAGAATTCTGAGAAACAAACAAACCAACTATTTGCAAACACAAAGAGACACAAATGTTTTTTAGCTGAGTTAGCTCTGTTCTGTTGTTCTGCAGTTCCTATACGAACTTTCTCATAACCAATGCTTACCTACATGATTTCTGTTTAGCATTTCTATAACCTATTGAAACTAACAAAAAGGTTTCTTGCTGTCCCTTCACGTCAAAAGCTTTACAACTGCAAATATTGAGAAGGCTTTTATTATCAAAAACAGCCGCAGGAAATGAAGCAGTACTGTCTATGCGAGTAGTGTCCCACAGTTATTGTTGAATATAAAGAATGGCAGGTTCTAGGCTCTGATTGGGCTACTTTATGTCAGCACATCCAGCAGCACTGCTCCTCTCTTCCTGTCAGTTGATATGTGTTGACCATTACGGCTCTGCACAAAGAAAGTTGGACAAACAGCACTGCCGAGATTCCAGCCAATAGCAAACAGTGACAGCAACGCTGCGTCTTCATACATGGTGGAAACTTAACAATAAATTTTATAATTTAGCTAGATAGAATAAAAACATGTAAGTTGATGGAATTTATAATGGGCTAAAGCATCATCTCAAAATTCAAGACCTATTATAGTTAGATGTAAGACATTTTATAACATTCAGTTTTAAAAATCAAATTTAAGATGTAAGTATTTTTAGGAATATGGAAACTGTGAGGTGTGACAATAAGGTTAAATATCAGTTATTTCAAAGGTGTATGAGAAATCCTTTAGACAAAAATGGTTTATGATGACTGATATGGATGACTGCTGTACTAAAAAGATATGCCAATCAGCTAGCTATGACAATTTTAAAATATCACTGTCTCAGGAGGTTTCCCACTTTCTTCAATAGAGCCACCATCGTCCCTGTACCAAAGAATTCTGCAATGTCAAAGTCTAAACGACTACCACCCTGTGGCACTCACCCATGTTCTGATGACATGCTCTGAGAAACCGCTTCTCCAGTACATCAAAGACAACAGCACAGCCGCTTGGACCTAGTTTATATCCAGAAGCGACAGATACACAGAGGATTCCATTTCCTGTGCCCTCCACTCAGTCTTCACACACCTTGAAAAAAAACAACACCTACATCAAAATGCCATTTGTTGATTTCAGCTCATTCAATACAATTACCCCACGAAACTGAAAGGAAACTTAGCACTCTGGCCTTGAGTACCAAACTGCAAATGGATATTGGAGTTCCTCACAGACAGATCCCAGACAGTTTGGATCGGCGGTCATACCTCTTTTACTCTAGTGCTCAACACCAAAGTCCCCCCCCGGGGTTGTGTGCTCAGCCCCCTCCTTTTCACAATGTACACCCACGACTGCATTCACAAACAAGGAGAGAACTCTATTGTGACGTATGCACATGACACCACCATCATTGGCCAGATTACTAACAAAGGATGAGAATACATCAGTGGAGCTGAGTTGGAGGAGGTGGAGAGGTTTAGGTTCCTGGGAATCAACATCACAGAGAACCGGTCACAGTCATCACACATCTCCATCCTGGTAAAGAAAGCTCAGAAACAACTGTATTTCTCAAGGAAGCTTAAGAAGGCTAGATTCCTGTGCCAAGTTCTTGACAACTTTTAGAGAGGAGCAATAGAAAGCATCCTAACTGCAAATATCACAAACTAGCATGGGATGTGCACAGCCCAGGACAGGATGTGCAGCCAGTCATTGAAACTGGCCAGAACATCATCATTACCCATCTACAGAGCAACAGTGATATTGGTGAGGTTAGGTGCCTGCGCTGAGCTCAAAGGATAATAAAAGATAGTATCAACCACAGCCACATCCTTTTCAAAATTTAAAGTAATAAATCACTCCTTGTATTTGTTACTATCCAGTAGAAAAAATAGCATACACAAAATTGCTTTATGTAGTTACCCTCTTAATTAACATTAAATATGCAAGTATCTGCACTACATCAGCTTGTAAGACTGTAAATAAAGCCAAGTACTTACAATCAATAATCCAAGAAGCTGCTTAAGGAACAGAAAATAAGTTATGAATAATACAAATAAAGTTTTTAAACAGATGATGTGACTAATCCCTTGTATAATTTAAACTGTCAGAAACACTTGAGAAATGCAAACTGAATTAATTAAAATATTTAAAAGATTAGATGATTTTAAACATATAGAGGTTATAGAATGACCATGAATGCTAAACAAAGCTCTTCTATTATTGCAAATATGCTGCAGGAAGGTTGAACTCCAAAATAAGATCTTAATTCATCAAAGTGAGTGATTCATTAGAATTTGCTCATTTTGGAGAAATTGAAAGATTACGAGCAAGTTCAGAGGCACCAGCAGATGCTGTTATGTGCACATAGCAGGGCTGGACTCCGACAAAAAATCGGCCCTGGCAATTTTGGCCCGGACCCGCCCCCTCTTGACCACACCTAATTTGCAGTTCCCTTAAATATGCGTACTGTACAGCTGTGTTTTTTTGTACCATGGACAAGTCTACCAGTAGCCTATACTCACTCACTCTTGACTGACTCCCTGGCAGTCATGTGGCTGTGTTAATATTATGATGTGATATGATATGATATACAATATGATGATATGATATATGATATATGATATGATATGATATGATATGATATACAATATGATGATATGATATATGCTCTAACAATGCCAATAGCTTATGCTACACTATTTGGCATTGATTGCCTGAGTGAGCATCAGCAGTAACATTAGCTGATGACGGTCACACTTGTCCATGCATCCTCCCTTATCCACAACCAGATGAATGGAAACAAAGGGGCTGCTCTGTATATGAGGTCCTCCTTCTGTTGGCACAGATCACTCAGTTTTCACACTGTGGAAACCTTTCAAATGACAATAAAAGACAAACACTTGAGTTAAGATGCGGTGGATCACAGTTAATCGCAAATATCTATCAGCTGTCAGGATAGGTGCATGAATGTCTGCTTCAGCTGAGGACTGGTTTGAGTATTAAATAAACAATCTTCTGTGCAACAGAATCTATTATTTTGGACCCTGTTTTATCATTGCAACTTATGCCCTGATGAACTCTGAGTCAAACGCATGGTATCCATATTTTAATAAAGGATTTTTAGTTTCAATCTACAATCAGAGTGCTCGGATTTTTTTCTGACTGCCATTGTACAGTTTCAACTCTCACAAGACTTATCACACAGGACAGTTGTTTTTTCTAGTTTGACCTTCGGCTCGTCCTGGAAAGAAACTGGTTCCACAGTTTCTTTTTTACATTCTCTGCAATACCTATTTGACCCTGTGCAGCATTCTCCCTGTTTTTCTTCATTACTCTGTGAGAATCTGAATGCTCAAACTAATACTCATTATTACTGAAACTAAGTCACAGATGAACATGACTTTGTGAGACTTTATTGAAAAATGAAACATCAGCACAAAAGGAAAGAGCAACATTTGATATTTGAAAAGCAGATCCTGTAGATCACCAGTTCTGCAGTTAAATGTTTTTTTGATGTGTCATTAGAGCCTGCAGTGGGTGTCAGTCTGTGTTGTCCCTCTGACAGATGAACACCTTCTCTAACCCTGAGTTAATGTCTTTAAGCAGCTTTTAAATCCTACTCTAATTCAATCAAAGAGCAGATACTCTGGCATCCGCTCCCTCTGCCTTATTACCGGTTAGACAAAACACTGGCTGTCCAGCTGCTTTTAATAGATAACTTCATTTGAACACCATGTCCACTTATGTCCAACCACCATCACTGTTTACCTGGAGCACCAGTCTCACTAATAGCCACCAGTTAGAATCCTCTTCTCTGATGAATCTTTCATTAATTATGTTCAATGACCTGCAGTACGTCACCAAGAAAACAACATGGTTTCAGTGGCCACATCAAGAGAGCTGACGTTTCATTGAGTTATTGTAAAACCAGAAATATAATTCAAAACACAATCTGAATGCATCAATGTAAATCAACTGATAGAATATATAATAGTGAATCGAAAACTCAGATAAAAAATTAAACAATTAACTTGACATTTAAATTCTCATGCAAGTTTGTATTTTTTCATCTTAATCCCACTTATCCTCGATATAAAGTCTGCTTGCACTTTATCTACAGGAAGAACAACATACTCAATTAATATATAATGTGATACGTATCAAAAGTAGTGACTATATTCCATCCCAATATGAGGTGAGCTCATGAGCGTTTTCAGTCAGGGTCTGATTCAGTCCAATCAGAGAAGCATCAGACTATGCTGTCAGGAGCTGTAAGATCAACAAACACGTATTGATAGTGAAACTGTGTAGAGCACCCATTTATATAAACGTAAATAATAGAAAAACGTCTTGAAAAAAGTTCATCTACACAATAAATTTGAAAAAGTGAAATAGTGTGATTAGATCACTCCCGAAAAACAAAAACTAAAATAAAGAAAATAAATGTGCACTTACGAGGTGAGGGTTGTTGCAAAATGAAAAGAAAAGAGCAAAAATCAATATTTCGAAGTCACAGTAAATAAAAAGAGTCTATTCCATCACCTTAATCACACAGTGAAATCTGATCCCTGCTCTAACGACCTCAAACACTTGTCAAGTTCATTTATTTACTGTCTGCCACTCAATATTATTCATTTTCTTGTATACTGTGTAGGGACATGACATGAGCCTGTATATATTCAATGTAATAATGCTGTGTTCTCAATGACTGTTGAGTTGACATACAAGTATGTACAACCTGATGAACAAACAATAAAGACACTTACTCTCCACACTTGCATCAATTGTAACATAATTATACTGATTGTGACTTGTTTTTTTTACAATAACTGGCTACAAGAATTCAACTGAAAGACATAAAATCAAAAGAAACTGAAGAACAGTCATTAAAGCAGGAAATATTTCCCTTGTCTACATCTACAATTATCTTCTTTTTATAAACCATGAACCAGTGAACAGCGATACAGAGAGAAGAGTGGAGAACAACCACCACAGTTATGATGGCGGACAGTTCGTGTTCACTGGGCTTCTCTGGTGAACAAAAAAATACCACAATCTAAGACCGGTAAAGAGATAGAACAGGTCAGAACAGAACCTACCTTAAAAAAAACATATGTCCCCTGTAGGCGTGCTCAGGAGCAAGCAGGTAACCAGTGTCTGACTAGTTTAAAAGCATAACAAAACATTGATTAGAACAGATACTTGAAGTGGAAAGTGATATCTTCTCTTACATCTCGAATCAGCACTCGTGTCCCATGAAGGAGCTGACGCTGTTTGCTTATTTTTCTAATTTACTGCCTCTTGTGAGCCAACAGGCTATGTCATTGGAGCTAAGCCTGACTACAGCCGTATGTATCATATGATGCGTTTCCCGCTGCTGCGAAGGCGGGCTCGTAAGAAAGAGGGAAGTAGAGTTTACCTTTTTACTATTGAGTCCGGATAAATCTTTGACAATGGCTACTAGCTGTTACGAGCTAATGCAGCAGCCCTCACAGGAATTTGTTCCATTATGTTGAAGGCCATAATGATAATAGGCAACTGATAACCAACTGACAAGAAGAAAACTATGCTTTATCTAAGCTTGGTTTTATTTTTTGAATTCAGTTGGTTATGATAAGCAAACCTTGAACTCCAACCAACCAACACCCACTCAATAATGTTTAATCTGATCAATAGTTAGGGATTCCCCACATTTATACTTTTACATACAAAACGGTTTTAAGACAGTAAAATAAGTGAAATATTAAACATAATTAATAACTGTTCCCTAACCTCCACAATTGGTTTGAAGCAGCTGGCTTCAAAGTATAAATACGGCTATTAACAGAAGAATAGCAGATCCTGCAAAAACACATCTGAGCCAGCACCACTGCGCAGGTGCTGAGTAGGTTGTCTCAAGCAACAATCCTATTCATCCAGCAAGTCTGTTTTCGGATTCTACATTATTTGTGAGTCCAGTCGCAGTGCGACCCAAACCGAACATCAAGTCAAAACAACCTACGGGGGAGTTATGCAGGAACTCACGAGCGACACAGTGGAAAATACTCAGAGTGTAGTATTCACTGTAAGCAGACAAACTATGGTTTTCATTATAACATAAACGATATCTCAAGTAGAATATTCAGACATTAAATGTACTGTGTAGAGTGAAGACGTACGAGAGGACTAATGCAGAGCCGATTAGAACAGTGAAGTGAAAAATATAAAATGAATAGTTAAAACGTGATCCGTACCTGCTGAGAAAGGTGACAGAAAAGAGCAACATCAGTTAATGTTTTCATCTGGTTTTGAAGAGACAATGCAGGACGATGATTCAGACGCTATTGACTCCAAACGGTCACTTCCTGATTGAGGAAGGTAGCCTGTGTTTTGCGCCAATGAACGTGCAGAGTTTTGTCACGGTACAGCCATACGAGTCCCATAAGGGGATGAAATGCCCATTAGATAGACTCGTCCTGTTGACTGATGTTTTCCATGGAGCATGAACTGAGATTCCTGACTGTAGTAACTAATTTCAAATATGTTTCTGAAGTTTCTAGAGCATGCCAGTTAACCAAATATCATATCAACATTAAACTGTTCAACATGAGGATCCTCAACACAAGATGGAGAAAAACAATCTGCAGCTCTTTTGTTCTGCAGAATCACAATCTTAATTCAGCTATTCATAGACTAATTCTTACATAATAATAACCGAGCGCAATTAACATATCAACAGAACATGTAACATGACAAACTTGAGTCTGCATCCAAGCTTGAGCCTATCTTCTATTCTAATTCATATTAAAAACATCCAAAGCTTAGTGTGAACAAATAAGTAAATTCAAAAAAGCTGTTATACTAAATGGTAAACTGAACAGTAGCTTTGATGAACTTGTGCACTTGATGATGTGGAGAACTCCTCTGCTGTTTTCCCCTGCTTCAGTGTTCACGCTAAGTTTGTAAATTTGAGAAAGAGGTTATAAAGTAGGAGCTATCTTCATTCTGGCGATTCACACTCAGCCTGGAAACAATGCTCCAATGACATTATGAGTGTGTGCACGAGGACAGAAGCAGATAATTCCAAACCGGACTCAACAGCAGCTTGTTCAGTCCTGTCCTGATTATTATCCACAAACACGGGCTAGAGAAGTGACAATGCTTTGTTTTCGAGTTTTGATCCCATACTCAACATCCTGACTTTAGCCTGTTGATAAAACGCAAAAAGCTGTTGGAATGAAACTGAGAAACAGGCAGAGGCGATTGTTGTATTCAAGAAACAGTGAGACGAAGATGGATAAAACCCACAGAAGTACAAACTAATAAAAAAAATCTTAGTAAGTGAAATCACCTTGGACTAATCGACCGTCGTCATCTGTGCAGCTCTACAGAGTACAAGGAGAAAAATTACTAAGAGTACAGCAATGACCAGACCTTTAGAATCCACAGTTCTACGATTATAAAAGAGCATTAAGCAAACAAGGCTGCTGTGATAGCTGCGATATTATTGTCTCACTGTGCCATTGATTTTGATGAGTGCTCTATAATAAGATTCTCAATTATTAAAGGTGAGGACTTGCATAATATAGTCTAAAGTGGTCCATTTACTACTTGGCAAATGCATGTGTGTATGAGCTTTATACAGCAGACAAGACTGAGGCAAAGAGTTTCGTGGAGGACAGGCGGAAGGATCAAACTGAAGTTTACACAGAAAACATGAATCATGACTGCAAGTGACGGATTGTATCTGAACATTGTGTTTCATCAACAGGTCTGTGATTTGGTTTACTGTGTTGGTAGTTTGTGTTGGTGTCGACAGCATCCGGTCTGAACGTCACCAACCAAGTCGAACAGCCACGAACCTCGGGGAAAGTTAAGGGACTCGCAGAAAGAAATAATTCAAAGAGTGTGTTTCACATGCATGGGACAAAAGAAGGTTTTCCATATAATAATATTACACTCGTCATAAATATGATGTATTCAGTAGATTCAGTTTAAACGTATTGTTTTATATCAAGTTGAAAGTAAAACTTAGACTAAATCCTGCAGAGAGTGAGAGTAGAACGAGAGAAAGAGAAAGAAAGTTAAATAAAATATTTTAATGTATCCCGTCTAGCTGATGACAAACCTTGCTACAGAAAGAAGCAATAACAATTAACTTTTTTCAATCTGTTGTGATGAAGAAGAATGAAGGACTGAGCTGATTCAGCTTGCTTTGGTCTTGGTCTCAAGTTTCCTGATCTTGAGCCTGTTATAAATGTGAGTTTAAAAATAGAACAAGTCAAAACAGGATTTTCTACAAGGAAAGGTGTGAATTGAGACTGCAGTGGTTGACTAAGAACTTCTTTATATAAATTAAAGAGATATTAAAAAGTCATCACTGAGGCTACGACTGCTTGCTGTGATAACAGACATTATTGACTTTTCTAAAGATCTATTCTGATTTTTAAAGACGTGCTTTATAAATACATGTTTATCATTATTATTATTATTATTATTATTATTATTATTATTATTATTATTATTAAATGATATCGTCATGTCAGGACCTGGGTATCATGTTCTAAGTGTCAATTTCTTCTCTGTGCTACATGTGTTTTTTTGGACTTTAGCAGCAGACAAGCTGAGGCAAAGAGTTTTTAAGGAGGCAGGCGGGAACAGGTAACAGAGGATCACACACAATAATAATTAATTTTTTTAGCTTTGTTCAAGCTGTCGAGAGTCTCTCCAACAGATGAAAACATTAAGAGTTCATAGCAATTTTATAAACCAAGGAACATCTTTGGAACAAACTACAAAGTGAAACTAAGTGACTATTTCAGGTCAGTTCTTCATAGCTCTGTCTCTCTTAACAAGATGGAGAAGCTTCATGATACTGCTTCCTCTTCTGCACAAAGCATCTGCTGGTAAGATCATGATCTAGATGTAAATATACATATTTTACTTTAATCTGATTTGTTGGCAAGACTGTAATTAATTACATATACAGTTCTAAAACCTAACCCAGGGTACTTAATGTGTTAACAGATAAAATGTGTAAAGTGAACCTACTAACTGTAGGCTAAAGAAAAATAACCTCATTGTTATATATCAACCCACTTTATCAAATAATGTTCAATGCAAAGTTTTCAAAATATGTTAAGAGAATTGTAATTTTCAGAATGAGGTTAATTATATGGGGGGATTTCAGTATCAATTAGGAAGATAAATCGTCAGAAAAAATCTCAAACATAAACTGGTAAATTTGATCTCTTTCACAGGCTGAGATTTCCAACTCTGTATAGATATTATAGTTTCGCAAGCGTTGTTGAATAGCAATCACAGAGTATTACTAATTAAATTCATCGTAATTTTCGCTTTTAATCAGCTTGTTGTGCTCCAAAATCAATGTAAGCCGATGACAACTGTTATATATTGCATAGGCAGTTTATAAACGCTTAAGTTGCCTTTAACTCACAAATCTCTCCAAAATGTCAGACATGAGTTAAACCAGTGGTGGTCCAGCCAAATGTGTCTTAAACAGTCCACATGTTTTTTCTGAATCTCTAGTCCTGCTGCTGTAGAACGATATTTTGATCTCAGGAGAACAACAAGGTTGTGTCAAAGTATAAATATACTGACAGCTAGGTTTGAACTTGAAATAATGTTTATAAAAAATAAGAACAAATACAATTCCTCAAATCATCTTTGGTTCTACAGTAAACAGCTTCATGAGTTTTTACATCATATGTCTTCTGGAAACAAAAACATCCTGATTATTTTATTAATGGCAATACTTTGAGGAAGTTGTGAATGGTTTACTATGACACAACAATGAAAACGCTAGAACCAGACACGAGCTTGGTAAGAGATTAATGGTGGATGATCGCACACTGGGACACGGATTTCTGAGGACGGCATACATTAATGGAGGTCTTCAGAGTTGACACAGACAGTTTCAAGAGGACTCAAACCAAACTGAGGTATGTTTCTGACAAAATTGTTTCCCTATTTACTGGTTTATTTTCTTTTGTCCATTTGATTACACAGGAAATAAAGTGCTAATGATCGGTCAATAACTAAGAAATTGTGTCAACAGCTGCACAGTTCTTTTTTGAATATAATGCCAGACAGTAGAGTGTCTGGGCCATTGTGCAAAGTTTGCTGCACATTCTGTAGTTGTTTTCAATTGAATTGCAACACTGGTCTGGTGTCAAAATTCCTGGACTCTCCAATCAGAATTTACCGTCAGAGGCAGAACGAGAAAGGTTGTTCCTGCTCAGCTTGCTGTAATTAGGTTAAAGGATGATGTGAACATGGTATAGCTGCGGAATGTCGAAAAAAAGAGGAGCATGATAGGAAGTTACATAATTAAGACTGAATACTGAAACTAATATTACACAATATTAATTGTAAGAATGGAGTTGCAGTGAAATTCAGTCTGATCAGTAGACATGCCAGTTTCATCTCTTCAGTATATGAAAATGTCATATCCCTGCAGCCTGACTGTGCTGATCTCACTTGGTTACTGCTCTCTCTGTTCTCTGTCTGTCTCAGCGCGTTTCACATTATCAGCAGTACTGGGCTGTGAATGGGACGATGAGAAAAAAGCTTGATGTTTTTCTACAATATGGTTTATAATGGAGAGATTCCTCGACATTTGACAGGAGACTGAGACATGGATCCTGCAACCTCCCGCAGGCTGAAACACTAAACTGGAGTGGGATGGAGATACAGCTAGAACTGTGCTTGGACGAACCTCCTTCGCCAAATCTTGTCCTGCTTGGCTGAAGAAGTATTTTCATCTATCCACTGGTCTTTCTGCATATACCAGGTGGAGAATCATGACTGAATTTGGTCTCTAATGTAACAGTAACTTTACAATGTAACAACCAAGTTTTCACCTCTGCTTTCATCTCTTTTACTCTTTTACTCTTCTGTTGTTTCTTCATCTTTTGTCTTACCTCCTCTCTCTCTCTCTCTCTTTTCTCCCCACTTCCTTTCTTATTCAACTCTAACTAACTTTATTCACTTAAGTTAAGATTATTCTATTGTTGTGTGCTATCATCACCCTCCAACTCATTGTACTTCAAACTAGGAATGGTGTTTATGAATGTAATTAGGGATGTCCGACATCATGTTTCTGCCACCTGACGCATCATCGATGACGCTTGAGATCGGCAAATTACGGTAAACGCTCATTTTGCATGCATGTACATTATATCGCTCACACACTTTGTAAAGTTCCAAAAACATGTTTTGTTTTGGTGGCTGTCGCGTGGCGGTGCAGTGAACAAGGTGGAAGGCGGGACTACACTAGTGCTTCTCTCAGGCTGAGACCCAAAGTATTACCACAGGTGCTCAGTAAGGTAATGCGTGGTTCCCAAACTTTTCCAAATCATGGCCCTTTGAAATCTCAAAATGTTGGCAAAGCCTTAACATTACGATGCAAATATGTGTTTCCCAAAGCACTTTTTATTTTCAATGATCACACCCAAACAGTGCGGGGGAAGCTCAATTTTCTTTTTTGTTTGACGGGGAGAGATCACTTGTCTGATTTCACTTCTCTCTTTTATTTCTTATAATTTTTTTTACTTGCTAACCAGTATCATTTTTATACTTAGTTCTCAAAGCAAATGATTTGTTGGCCCATTGCATATACGGTTCGTGCCACGAGTGGGCCTGGCCGGCTGTTATGGCAGATTATGACAGTATCATCAGAAAACCCCAAGCGGCAAGTTGACAATCTTGGCACAAGGGCTGTGACTTTTTTTTGCACCTGTAATTGTCTGGCATGAAAGCAGTTTTTTTTATTCAGTCTCGTGCGTAAGTGCTCCTTATATTTTACATTTCAATGCTACTTCATCTACTCCACTACAATTCTGAGGGAAAGCTTCTACTTTTTAGTCAACTATTTTATTGGACAGATTGAAGTATTGATACTTTCAAGATTAGAAGATACATAAAAAATATGCTAATTTTTATGAAATACAATGTCTTGTTAGTGATGAAACCAAGTGACATCAACACATTTCCCCTCTAACTTTTCAGATGGTTTCATTTAAAAACTGTTGAATAAATAAAATGTTTCATGGTCGTTAAAAGTCAAATTTTTATGATTATGATTATTAGAGAAAGAGTTCAAATAATTATCAGTTTTGTGGTCACATGAACTTTCTCCATTAATCAACTCACAATCAACCCAAATTTATCCAGGGACTCAGGAACCTCTAGGACA
>NW_019174271.1:82332-91577 GCF_002260705.1 Seriola dumerili | reverse complement strand
ATATGCTCTAACAATGCCAACTAGCTTATGCTACACTATTTGGCATTGATTGATTTTGCACACCTGTTTATCATTGCACTTGCATTGGTATCCATATTTTAATAAAGGATTTTTAGTTTCACATCTACAATCAGAGTGCCTCGGATTTTTTTCTGACTGCCATTGTACAGTTTCAACTCTCACAAGACTTATCACACAGGACAGTTGTTTTTTCTAGTTTGACCTTCGGCCTCTAAGTTTTGACTTCGGCCTCGTCCTGGAAAGAAACACTTGGTTCCACAGTTTCTTTTTTACATTTCTCTGGCAATACCTATTTGACCCTGTGCAGCATTCTCCTGTTTTTCTTCATTACTCTGTGAGAATCTGAATGCTCAAACTAATACTCATTATTACTGAAACTACAGTCACAGATGCAACATGACTTTGTGAGACTTTATTGAAAAATGAAACATCAGCACAAAAGGAAAGAGCAACATTTGATATTTGAAAAGCAGATCCTGTAGATCACCAGTTCTGCAGTTAAATGTTTTTTGATGTGTCATTAGAGCCTGCAGTGGGTGTCAGTCTGTGTTGTCCCTCTGACAGATGAAACACCTTCTCTAACCCTGAGTTAATGTCCTTTAAGCAGCTTTTAAATCCTACTCTAATTCAATCAAAGAGCAGATACTCTGCATCCGCTCCCTCTGCCTTATTATCCGGTTAGACTAAACACACTGGCTGTCCAGCTGCTTTAATAGTAACTTCATTTGAACACCATGTCCCACTTATGTCCAACACCATCACTGTTTACCTGGAGCACCAGTCTCACTAATAGCCACCAGTTAGGAATCCTCTTCTCTGATGAATCTTTCATTAATTATGTTCAATGACCTGCAGTCTCACCAAGAAAACAACATGGTTTCAGTGGCCACATCAAGAGAGTGTACGTTTCATTGAGTTATTGGTAAAACCAGAAAATATAATTCAAAAACATTGAAATGCATCAAAATGTAAAATCAACTGATAGAATATATAATAGTGAAAATCGATGAAACTCAGATAAAAAATTAAACATATAACTTGACATTTAAATTCTCATGCAAGTTTGTATTTTATCATCTTAATCCCATTCTATCCTCGATATAAATTGCTGCACTTTTCTACAGGAAGAACAACATACTCAACTTAATATATAATGTAGATACGTATCAAAAGTGTGACTATATTCCATCCCATATGAGGTGAGCTTCATCTGAGCGTTTGTCAGTCAGGGTCTTGGATTCAGTCTCATCAGAAGAAGCTCAGAGCTAAGCTGTCAGGAACATGTAAAGATCACAAACACACGTATGTGTAGTAGAAACTGTGTAGAGCCACTTTTATAAACAGTAAATAAATAGAAAAACGGTCTTGAAAAAAGGTTCATCTACACAATAATTGAAAAAAGTGGAAACTAGTGGTGAATTAATACTCGAAAAACAAACAACTAAATAAAAGAAAATACATTGCACTTACGAGGTGAGGCAGTGTTGCTAAAATGAAAAGAAAAGAGCAAAATCAATATTTCGAATCACAGTAAATAAAAGAGTCTATTCCATCACCTTATCACAATGAAATCTGATCCCCTGCTCTAAGACCTCAAACATTGTCAAGTTCAATTTTTACTTTTACTGCTGCCCTCAATATTTATTCATTTTCTATGTATACTGTGTAGAGAACATGACATGGTGTATATATTTCATGTAATTGTGTGATTCTCATGACTGAATTGAGTTGACAATACAAGTATGTACACCTGATGAACAACAATAAAGACACTTCTCATACCACACTTGCAATCAATTGTAACCATAATTAATAATGAATTGTGCTTGTTTTTTACAATATGGTGACTACAAGATTCAACTGAAAGACTAAAATCAAAGAGACTGGAACAGTCATTAAAGCAGGAAATTTTCCATTGTCTACAATCTACATTAATCATATCTTTTTATAAACCATGAACTCAGTAGAACAGCGATACAAGAGAGAAAGAGTGAGAGAACAACACCACAGTTATGAGGGTACAGTATCGTGTTACTGGGCTTCTCCTTGGTGAACAAAAAAATACCACAATCTAAGACCGGTTAACAGATAAACAGGTCAGAACAAAACCTACCTTAAAAAAAAAACATATGTCCCCTGTAAGGCGCTGTGTCAAGGAGCAAGTCAGGTAACCAGTGTCTGACTAGTTAAAAGCTAAAAAACATTGATTAAACGATACTTGAAGTGGAAAGTGATATCTCTCTCTTACATCTACGAACAGCACTCTGTCCCATGAAAGGAGCTACGCTTGTTTGCTTATATCATTTCTAATATTACTGCCCTCTTGTGGAGCCACAGGCTATGTCATTGGAGCTAAGCCTGACTACAGCCGTATGTATCTATGTGCATGCGTTTCCCGCTGCCTGAGAATGGCCGGGGCTCGTCAAGAAAGGGGAAGTCTAGAGTTTACTTTAATTACATTGATCGGATAAATCTTTGACAATGGCCTACAGCTGATTACGCAGCTGAATGCAGCAGCTACCAGGATTTTGTCTCCATTATGTATGAAGGCCATAATGATATGAGGCAACTGATAACCAACTGACAAGAGAAACTATGCTTTAATCTAAGTTGTGGTTTTTATTTTTGATTCAGTTTGGTTATGATTAAAGCAAACCTTGAACTCCAACCAAACAACACCCATACTCAATAATGTTATATCGATCATAAGTTAGGGTTCCACTTTATACTTTACTACAAACGAAATTTTAGAGTAAAAAAGTGAAATATAAACAAATTAACTAACTTTCTAACCTCCACTTTGGTTTGAAGCAGCTGGCTTCAAAGTATAAATGACGCTATTAACAGAAGTAGGCAGACCTTCAAAAAACACTCTGCAGCACACCACTGCAGCAGGTGTCTGAGAGTTGTCTCAGAACAATCCTATTTCATACCAGCATCTGTTTATGGATTCTACATTATTTGAGTGAGTGCAAGTCGCAGTACACCCAAACCAACAACAATCAGTCAAACAACCTCGGGGGAGTTATGCAGGACTCACGAGACACAGTGGAAAATAACTTCAGAGTGTGTATTCAGCTGTAGCACAAACTATGGTTTTCATTATAACATAACGATATCTCAAGTAGGATATTCAGACATCAAATAGGTACTAGGTGTGACGTGAAGACGTCGGGAGGCTACAATGCAGAGCCGAATAGAAAGTGAAGTGAAGAATTAAAATGATAGTTTAAAACGTGAATACCGTACCTGCTGATGAAAGGTGACAAGAAAGGAGCAACATCAGTAATGTTTTCATCTGGTTTTGAAGAGACAATGCAGCGACGATGGATTCAGACCGCTATTGCTCCACGTCACTGCCTGATTGGAGGAAGTAGCCTGTGTTTTGCCTCATGAACTGTCAGAGTTTTGTCACAGTACAGTCCATGACGAGTCCCATAAGGGGAGAAATGCGCCATTAGATAAGACTCTGTCCTGTTGACTGAATGTTTTCCATGGAGGATAACTGAGATTCCTGACGTAGGTAACTAATTCAGAATATGTTTTCTGAAGTTTTAGAGCTGCCATAACAAATATCATATCAAACATTAAACTGTTCAACATGAGGATCCTCAACACAAGATGGAGAAAACAATCTGCAGCTCTTTTGTTCTGCAGAATCACAAATCTTAATTCAGCTTTCATAGACTAATCTAGTACTAATAATAACCGGAGCGCATTACATACAACAGACATTGTAACATGACAAACTGAGTCTGCATCCCAAGCTGAGCCTATCTCCTATTCTAATTCATATAAAAGACATCACAAGCTTGTGGAACAAATAAGTAAATTAATAAAAGCTGTTATAACTAAATGTAAACTGAACAGTAGCTTTGATGAACTTGTGCACCTTGATGATGGTGATGAGAACTCCCTGTGCTAGTTTCATCCCTGCTTCCAGTGTTCACGCTAGTTTGTAATAATTTTGAGAAAGATGGTTATAAAGTGAGGAAGCCTGATCTGTCATCCTGATGCTGAGTTTCAACTCAGCTGGAAGCAATGCTCCAATGACATATTATGAGGTGTGTGCACGAGGACAGAAGCAGATAATATACTCAAACCGGACTCAACAGCAGCTTGTCAGCCTGTCCATGATTTATCACAAACAGGCTAGAGAAGTGACAATGCTTTGTTTTCGGTTTGCATCCTCATACTCAACATTCCTGACTTTGATCCTGTTGATAAACGCAACAAGCCTGTTGGAATTAAACTGAGAAACAGCAGCAGGCATTGTTGTATATCAAGAAACAGCTGAGACGAAGTATGGAATAAAACCCACAGAAGTACAAACTAATAAAAAAATCTTATGTAAGTGAATCACCTTTGGACTAATCGACCCGTCGTCATACTGTGCAGCTCTTACAGAGTACAAGGAGAAAATTACTAGAGTACAGCAATGACCAGACCTTTAGAAATCACAGTTCTAGATTATAAAGAAGCATTAAGCAAACAAGCTGCTGTGTAGCGTCAGATATTATTGTCTCACTGTGCCATTGATTTTGATGAGTCTCTATAAATAAAAGTTCTCATTATTAAAGGTGAGATTGCATATATAGTCTAAAGTGTCCATTTACTCTTGGCAATGCATGTGTGTAATTGGAGCTTTATTACAGCAGACAATGCTGAGGCAAAGAGTTTCGTGGAGGACAGGCGGAAGGAATCAAAACTGAAGTTTACACAGAAACATGAATCATGGACTGCAAGTGCGGAGTTGTCATCTGACATTGTGTTTCATCAAAGGTTCTGTGTTTGTTTACTGTGATTGGTGTCTTGTGTTGGTGTCGACAAGCATACCGGTCTGAACGTCACCAACAAGTCGACAAGCCACGAACCTGGGGAAAGTTTGGGACTCCAGAAAGAATAATTCAAGAGTATGTTTCACCTGCATGCGACAAAAGAAGGTTTCATATAAAAATATTACACTCGTCATAAATATGATGTATTCAGTATGGATTCAGTTTAAAACGTATTGTTTTTATCAAGTTTGAAGTAAAAACTTAGACTAAAATCCTGCAGAGAGTAGAGAGTAGACCGAGTAGAAAAGAGAACAAAGTTAAATAAAATATTTTATGTATCCGTCTGCTGATGACAAACCTTGCTGACAGAAAGAACATAACAATTAACTTTTTTCAATCTGTTGTGATGAAGAAGAATGAAGGACTGAGCTGATTCAGCTTGCTTTGGTCTTGGTCTCAAGTTTCCTGATCTTGAGCCTGTTATAAATGTGAGTTTAAAAATAGAACAAGTCAAAACAGGATTTTCTACAAGGAAAGGTGTGAATTGAGACTGCAGTGGTTGACTAAGAACTTCTTTATATAAATTAAAGAGATATTAAAAAGTCATCACTGAGGCTACGACTGCTTGCTGTGATAACAGACATTATTGACTTTTCTAAAGATCTATTCTGATTTTTAAAGACGTGCTTTATAAATACATGTTTATCATTATTATTATTATTATTATTATTATTATTATTATTATTATTATTATTAAATGATATCGTCATGTCAGGACCTGGGTATCATGTTCTAAGTGTCAATTTCTTCTCTGTGCTACATGTGTTTTTTTGGACTTTAGCAGCAGACAAGCTGAGGCAAAGAGTTTTTAAGGAGGCAGGCGGGAACAGGTAACAGAGGATCACACACAATAATAATTAATTTTTTTAGCTTTGTTCAAGCTGTCGAGAGTCTCTCCAACAGATGAAAACATTAAGAGTTCATAGCAATTTTATAAACCAAGGAACATCTTTGGAACAAACTACAAAGTGAAACTAAGTGACTATTTCAGGTCAGTTCTTCATAGCTCTGTCTCTCTTAACAAGATGGAGAAGCTTCATGATACTGCTTCCTCTTCTGCACAAAGCATCTGCTGGTAAGATCATGATCTAGATGTAAATATACATATTTTACTTTAATCTGATTTGTTGGCAAGACTGTAATTAATTACATATACAGTTCTAAAACCTAACCCAGGGTACTTAATGTGTTAACAGATAAAATGTGTAAAGTGAACCTACTAACTGTAGGCTAAAGAAAAATAACCTCATTGTTATATATCAACCCACTTTATCAAATAATGTTCAATGCAAAGTTTTCAAAATATGTTAAGAGAATTGTAATTTTCAGAATGAGGTTAATTATATGGGGGGATTTCAGTATCAATTAGGAAGATAAATCGTCAGAAAAAATCTCAAACATAAACTGGTAAATTTGATCTCTTTCACAGGCTGAGATTTCCAACTCTGTATAGATATTATAGTTTCGCAAGCGTTGTTGAATAGCAATCACAGAGTATTACTAATTAAATTCATCGTAATTTTCGCTTTTAATCAGCTTGTTGTGCTCCAAAATCAATGTAAGCCGATGACAACTGTTATATATTGCATAGGCAGTTTATAAACGCTTAAGTTGCCTTTAACTCACAAATCTCTCCAAAATGTCAGACATGAGTTAAACCAGTGGTGGTCCAGCCAAATGTGTCTTAAACAGTCCACATGTTTTTTCTGAATCTCTAGTCCTGCTGCTGTAGAACGATATTTTGATCTCAGGAGAACAACAAGGTTGTGTCAAAGTATAAATATACTGACAGCTAGGTTTGAACTTGAAATAATGTTTATAAAAAATAAGAACAAATACAATTCCTCAAATCATCTTTGGTTCTACAGTAAACAGCTTCATGAGTTTTTACATCATATGTCTTCTGGAAACAAAAACATCCTGATTATTTTATTAATGGCAATACTTTGAGGAAGTTGTGAATGGTTTACTATGACACAACAATGAAAACGCTAGAACCAGACACGAGCTTGGTAAGAGATTAATGGTGGATGATCGCACACTGGGACACGGATTTCTGAGGACGGCATACATTAATGGAGGTCTTCAGAGTTGACACAGACAGTTTCAAGAGGACTCAAACCAAACTGAGGTATGTTTCTGACAAAATTGTTTCCCTATTTACTGGTTTATTTTCTTTTGTCCATTTGATTACACAGGAAATAAAGTGCTAATGATCGGTCAATAACTAAGAAATTGTGTCAACAGCTGCACAGTTCTTTTTTGAATATAATGCCAGACAGTAGAGTGTCTGGGCCATTGTGCAAAGTTTGCTGCACATTCTGTAGTTGTTTTCAATTGAATTGCAACACTGGTCTGGTGTCAAAATTCCTGGACTCTCCAATCAGAATTTACCGTCAGAGGCAGAACGAGAAAGGTTGTTCCTGCTCAGCTTGCTGTAATTAGGTTAAAGGATGATGTGAACATGGTATAGCTGCGGAATGTCGAAAAAAAGAGGAGCATGATAGGAAGTTACATAATTAAGACTGAATACTGAAACTAATATTACACAATATTAATTGTAAGAATGGAGTTGCAGTGAAATTCAGTCTGATCAGTAGACATGCCAGTTTCATCTCTTCAGTATATGAAAATGTCATATCCCTGCAGCCTGACTGTGCTGATCTCACTTGGTTACTGCTCTCTCTGTTCTCTGTCTGTCTCAGCGCGTTTCACATTATCAGCAGTACTGGGCTGTGAATGGGACGATGAGAAAAAAGCTTGATGTTTTTCTACAATATGGTTTATAATGGAGAGATTCCTCGACATTTGACAGGAGACTGAGACATGGATCCTGCAACCTCCCGCAGGCTGAAACACTAAACTGGAGTGGGATGGAGATACAGCTAGAACTGTGCTTGGACGAACCTCCTTCGCCAAATCTTGTCCTGCTTGGCTGAAGAAGTATTTTCATCTATCCACTGGTCTTTCTGCATATACCAGGTGGAGAATCATGACTGAATTTGGTCTCTAATGTAACAGTAACTTTACAATGTAACAACCAAGTTTTCACCTCTGCTTTCATCTCTTTTACTCTTTTACTCTTCTGTTGTTTCTTCATCTTTTGTCTTACCTCCTCTCTCTCTCTCTCTCTTTTCTCCCCACTTCCTTTCTTATTCAACTCTAACTAACTTTATTCACTTAAGTTAAGATTATTCTATTGTTGTGTGCTATCATCACCCTCCAACTCATTGTACTTCAAACTAGGAATGGTGTTTATGAATGTAATTAGGGATGTCCGACATCATGTTTCTGCCACCTGACGCATCATCGATGACGCTTGAGATCGGCAAATTACGGTAAACGCTCATTTTGCATGCATGTACATTATATCGCTCACACACTTTGTAAAGTTCCAAAAACATGTTTTGTTTTGGTGGCTGTCGCGTGGCGGTGCAGTGAACAAGGTGGAAGGCGGGACTACACTAGTGCTTCTCTCAGGCTGAGACCCAAAGTATTACCACAGGTGCTCAGTAAGGTAATGCGTGGTTCCCAAACTTTTCCAAATCATGGCCCTTTGAAATCTCAAAATGTTGGCAAAGCCTTAACATTACGATGCAAATATGTGTTTCCCAAAGCACTTTTTATTTTCAATGATCACACCCAAACAGTGCGGGGGAAGCTCAATTTTCTTTTTTGTTTGACGGGGAGAGATCACTTGTCTGATTTCACTTCTCTCTTTTATTTCTTATAATTTTTTTTACTTGCTAACCAGTATCATTTTTATACTTAGTTCTCAAAGCAAATGATTTGTTGGCCCATTGCATATACGGTTCGTGCCACGAGTGGGCCTGGCCGGCTGTTATGGCAGATTATGACAGTATCATCAGAAAACCCCAAGCGGCAAGTTGACAATCTTGGCACAAGGGCTGTGACTTTTTTTTGCACCTGTAATTGTCTGGCATGAAAGCAGTTTTTTTTATTCAGTCTCGTGCGTAAGTGCTCCTTATATTTTACATTTCAATGCTACTTCATCTACTCCACTACAATTCTGAGGGAAAGCTTCTACTTTTTAGTCAACTATTTTATTGGACAGATTGAAGTATTGATACTTTCAAGATTAGAAGATACATAAAAAATATGCTAATTTTTATGAAATACAATGTCTTGTTAGTGATGAAACCAAGTGACATCAACACATTTCCCCTCTAACTTTTCAGATGGTTTCATTTAAAAACTGTTGAATAAATAAAATGTTTCATGGTCGTTAAAAGTCAAATTTTTATGATTATGATTATTAGAGAAAGAGTTCAAATAATTATCAGTTTTGTGGTCACATGAACTTTCTCCATTAATCAACTCACAATCAACCCAAATTTATCCAGGGACTCAGGAACCTCTAGGACA